>NC_143482.1:67029460-67353749 GCF_027475165.1 Benincasa hispida
CCAGCCGAATTTCCCCTCATTTCTTTCTTCCACTTTGTATTTTGGGCGTTTCTTTAGTAATTTATCGAGTAAATGCCGGATTGTAGCCTCTCCATCTCCATGGGAAGGTAATATCTTGGTTTCTTAGCTTAGGGATTCGAGGAACTCGATGTAATTTTGTGAGATTTTAATTTAATGATGTATACGAACTTGTCTATGGGTTTTAATCCGAATTTACATTTATGAATTGCATGATTTTAATTGTTGATTGATGCCCAATAATTTTGTCGTGTGATTCTAATGCTTTGTGATTACCTTATAATAATTGCCAAATATTTATAGGATAATCCCAATGGAAGCAATAGGTTAGTTAAGTAAAAAGGACTACTCCTATCAACCTAGAGAAAAACCGTATTGATTGTTTAACTAGACATTGGAAGTTAAACACTCATCTTAGCGTTATCCCTAGAACTTAATGCGATTTATTGATTTTTATAGAACGGATTCGTTTTCTACGCATTTTGATTAATTAGATAATTAGGACCATTGGTTGGGATTCCAATCAATTGGGCTAGGTATAAACAAGAAGTTTAAGTCATAAATTGGTTCAATGATCTAAATTACATTAGGTGAATCCATTCCTCCAAGCTAAGATATCTCGATTAATTGCGCTTCTATATTTACTTTTCTCGCATTTTCATTTTCATGCAATTTTAATTATCCAATCATACCAATCCCCCAATTTATCACTTTAACTGAAAACAAACTTGATGAACTAATATTCCGTGCTTCCTTAAGGTTCAAGTCCGAACTTTCCGCTTGTACTACCAGTTAGTATAAGTAGTTAGTTCGTTGATTTATAAATATTATTTGTATAGCAAGTGTTTAGGAGCGACCACAAAATTCATGCTGTCAAATTAGCGCCATTTTCGGGGAAGCCAATTTGTTCTTCTTAGTTAGTTTCTAGTTAAAATTTCTTTTGCTTTGATTTGATTTCTTTTTGTGTCAGTTGAGCATGACAGGAATTTTTAATCAGTCTTCGACGTCCAAAGGTCAAGTTGCAAATTTTGGTGATGAGGTAAGTGGCCTTCGCCACGAGCTTGCCGAGTTGACTTCCTTGGTTGGCCACTTGGTGATATCGATCGCAGCAAGTAGAAGTGTGCGGGAGTTGCATACTCGAGGGTGGTAAAGGTGTCATGTCACTAAGCTGGTGGTCGTAATAACAATAGACTTAGAAAAGGAAGAAGAAAGTGAAGAAGAAACACCACTACAACAAAGGTGTCGTGTTGCTAAGCTAGTGGTTAAAGAAAAAGTTGAAGGAACTCTTAACGAAGAGCATCCATGAGCGTGTTCGGATCTTTCCAACTTCATTGTGACCGAAAGACAACACATACATTCTAATAGACAGTTATGCAAATTCACACTAATTAAAGGCATGCTTTGAACAATAAAATACAAAGGAAAGAGTTCTCATACCAGTTGAAGGCCCTCTTCAAATGTTGAACTCAGAAGCAACAGAAGAACCTCTACCGCACTCTATCGCCCAACAAACCACTCGGCTATAGCAGCAGGATCGCCTACACGAACGACATCAACATGAACAGTCACGAACAAGTGAACAGTAACGGGGACGACACCACCAAATGAAGCCCTTGGTATTCTCGGAGTGAGAATCCAAAGTGTGTTCTTTGATGAATTTGGTAAAGGTCGGAGAGAAGATAAATCGTGTAGACGATAAGAAAGTGGGAGAGAAAGAGCTATCGTATAGCTATGTGCTTATCGTTTAAAAGAAGCTACACGATAGTGTAGGTTTTACTAAGCGATCGTTTAATAAATGGTAGACGATCGTTTAGAAAATGTTGCACACTATGCGATCGTTTAGGAAAGCTAAGCGACGTTTAGGGACGGGTGTGTGATTGTTTAGGTGCTAGTGTGAGATCGTTTAAGCGATGAGCAACTATCGTATAGGCTCTCAAGCTAAGCGATCATTATGTTTTCACACCGATTACGAATTTTTGAACTTTTTCCAAATTGAAACAAATTTTCATTTTATTCTTTGGTTACAATAACCGACTTCGGATTCTCCCACTAACGCACGTCGGAGGAGAGGTTTTCGGCCAATTATCATATAATTAACCAATTTAATAATTAATGAATATAATCATATTATATTCTTACCCTATAGTTTGATATCACATATCTACTATAGTAATTTCTCCTCCACTTGATATAAATCAATATTTATATCTAATTTCCTCCAAAACAATGTATCTCATACATTTAGCCAATTATATCATATATAATTAACCAGTCCAATTATATCATATATATAATCGAACTTCCTCTTGCCAATTTGAACATTTCAAACTGACCCAAACATTGATTCTCGATTTTTTCCAAGCTAACCAGGGGACTTAAAAGTCCTGTGGCTCGAAGCTCAAACGGTACGTGAATAGCTCACTAAACTCTTTAGCCACAAGATCCACCATCTGTTAACTATCAGACATTCCACTAAAGACCAACAGCTGAACTCTTCTTACCACAGATATATTTCTGTGTCCATCGGATATAACCAATCATGAGTACGATGACCCTTCACAGATGCTCGTAAGTACAGCTGAGCCAATTTATCGTTTTGCCCCTGTAGTTACATCTCACTCCTTAAGTACCACTGATTCCTCTAATGAACAATACAACATAGTCCAACTTCTTGGTATTATCTTTAAGCACATGTGAAGGGCAACCCCAAATGCGGAAATGACATAAACTAACTGTACGCCCATTCCACAGCTCCAGAGGTATTCTTACAACACTGTTAGAGGAAACACAGTTGAGTATGTATACCATAGTCTCTACTGCGAAACCCCAAAACGAGTCTGGTAAGGAAGCGTAACTCATCATTGACCGAACCATGTCCAACAAAGTCCTATTTCTCGTCTCCGCTACACCATTCTACTGAGGTGTACCCGACGCTGATAGTTGGAAAACGATTCCATGTTCCATCAAATAGTCCTTGAATATCAAGTCCAAAAACTCTCCACCTCGATCCGATCAAAGTGTTTTAATCTATCTATCAAATGCGTTTTCAACTTCAGCCTTGAAGTCTTTGAACTTTTCAAAGGATTCAGACTTCCGTTGCATAAGATAAACATACCCGTTCTTAGAGTAATCATCAGTAAAACTGATAAAATACTCATAGCCACCTCAGGCTCACACATTCATAGGACCACAAAGGTCAGAATGTACGAACTCAAGAAGCTTCTTGGCTCTATAACCTTTTCCAGTAAAAGGTCGTTTAGTCATCTTACCTTCAAGGCAAGACTCGCACACTGGTAAAGAATTTTCTTCTAACTCACTTAGAAGTCCATTCTTCACCAATCTCTCAATCCTATTGAGAATGATGTGCCCTAAACGAAGATGCCAAAGATAGGCATTTTCTTTTGGAGAAATACATCGACGTTTTATTTGAGTTACGACAATTTTAAACAATTCTGCGTTAGGGAGGGAATTAATGGCTAACGACCTTAGCACATATAAATTAGATTCTAAATTTGCTGTACAAATAATAACACCATCTTTATGAATAAACGCTTTATCCATATTAAAAGAGATAGTGTATTTACATTGCAGTAAACACTTTACAGAAATTAGGTTCCTCTTAAGTTCGGGAACAATATAACATTATTCGAAACTAGAAACCTATTCTGTAAAGCCAACTTAAGCCTTCCCACTGCCACAGCTGAGACGACGTGTAACATACTGATTTTATTGTTGGCTACTTGGATAAATTATATGAGATTTATGTTTTTGGGCTAAGCTAAAATATGATTTAATTATTTGGAATTAATTGAGTTTTATTTTGGCTTATATTTGGAAGATTTGCTTATCTATGGAGATATTTAAATGTGTATATTAGATTCTTTTTTTTAAAAGGAAAAGGAAAATATATATGTAAGTATATATATTTTGGGAGATAATTAAGGAATTTGTTTTTTAAGGGAGAAGGAAGATTTCAATTTGGTTATATATATTTATGGAAAGGGCTAAAGGAATGAAAAAAAGAAAAAAGAAAAAAAAGTAAATTAAATTTACTTCTCTCTCTCCTCAACCCACATGCACGCAACCCTTTTTCCTTCTCTTCTTGTTCTTTTTTTCTTTCCAGCCCTAGCCGCCAGCACCTTCCACCAACCGTCGTCCGCCTTCCAGCCGCCAGCCTTGCCGTTTCGGCTCCGTTGCAAGCAACGTCGCCAGATCTCCTCGCCAGCGCCATCACAAGTAGTGCCTCGGCGTTCTGTCGCCACCGCCGTGAGTTCCAGCCGCCGCCGCGAGCAGCGCCGCCTCCTTGCCGTTTCGTTCGCCGCCTTTGCCTTTTTTAGATTGGGTAAGAATTGGATTATTTTGGGCAAGGTTTGGTGTTGAGTCTTTTTAAAGTGCCTCTTGGTGTTGGAAACGATTTTTAGTTACCCATTTTGTCGACTTTCAGGATTTGGATTTCGAGGCGTTGCTAATAAAGAAAGGACCATTCTCTTCATCGTTTCAGTTTTTGTAAGTTTTGTGTAAGTTGGTTGGTTATTCTTTTGGATTGAGAGTAATAATGGAAAAAAATAAGTTATTGATTTTGGAATTAATTCTTGATCAGATTGGCTACTTGAATCAAGTTTTGGAATTTGTCTTGGATCAAGCCACAACTTTGGGTTGATTCAAGTTTTCCAAAGGTTTTAAGGAATTATTTGCGTGGAATTTTGAGACCAAGTTGAGGTAAGTGATACTATTACTGATGCCTTCATGCCAGGCGATCTAGATTAGACCTATCAAGTTACTTGGTTGACTCTGGAGCATGATTTTCTTTGATATTATGTTTTGCTAGTTGCATGGTGGTTACAAGTATTATGAGCATGTTAAAATTATAATCAGTACTGATATTATGTATGTGATGCATGAATAGACCAGTACAGCAGTTTATTGTCTTGCCTTGATGCATGTTATTATTATGTTTGACGGTGTGCATACGGGCCGTTAGACATGCGTGAGCCGACAGTTTTACGTTCATGTTACTTTTATTTACATGTTTCATGTTTTAATGATGTGCCTACGGGCCGTTAGACATGCGTGAACTGACAGGTTAACATTCATGTTATTATTATGTTTGATGGTGTGCCTAAAATGTGCCTACGGGCCGCATTTGACTGTTTATATTTTCACATGTTTTGTTTTTATCCATTCATGGATTTATCATAATTTAATTAATTAATTTATCTATTTATTTATTTATTTATTTTTATAAATTGTTTCTAGTTAAAAAGGATGCCCGGGTTGAACGATTTAAGATTATGAGATATGTTAGAACATTTTTTTAATAGAATTAATGCAGTTTAAGATTATGATTATTTTCTTTAATTTACTTTATTTTCTTCAATGAGAATATTTATGCATGCATGTAGTAGCGATCCCCTTTTTAGTAGTCCTAGAAAGTGGGGTTGTTACAATTGGTATCAGAGTCCGTATTTTGGGGTTCTGTAGACTGACTTATTATGTAAGTCCAGATTGTTACTTTGGAAAAATGGATTCTTCGTCGTCGCCAGGTATGTCCTTTATGAAAAGTATATAGAATAATATGCACCCGAGTTAATCGCATTTATGATTGCAATTGATGTGTTTTGTGCTAGTAAGGAAAGTAGCTAAGGGGTCGTTTCGAATAACTGTCAGGAAAATGGTTCGTGTTAAGGGAAGAGGCAGTCATAGGGTTACCGGAAGGGGGTGTGTTCCCGTAGAGCAGAATCCGTCAGTTCAGGATCAAGATCCTCATGATAAGGATCCACAAGTTCAAGATGCACAAGTTTAAGACCCTTCGGTACTAGAGGATTTCTTGCCTCCTAAGGACCCCTCAGGGTCAGGGTGGCCGCGAACCCGGACACAAAGTAAAGCTCAGCACACGGCCATGCCGCCACAGACGCAGCCCACCCCCGTCGATCCAGCAGAGTTTACCGATTGGGCAGCCACTATTAGGGAAGCAGTTACATCAGCTGTGTTGGATAAGGTAAAGGACATGCTGGACAAACGACTGGCAGTTTGCCCAGATCCATCAGATACCACCACCAACGGATCAGGTGCCGCAAGTCCAGATTCAGAACATGATCCAGAACCAAAGCATGTCAGGCCTTTCGGTGGAGGCCAAGCATTTGCAAGATTTCAGGAAGTATAACCCCAACACCTTCAATGGGTCACTAAAGGACCCTACCAACGCAGAATTATTGATATCCTCGATTGAAGCGATTTTTCGTTATATGAAATGCCCAAAGGGCAAGAAGGTGCAGTGTGTCGATTTTATGCTCACCGACAAGGCCCGATCTGGTGGCAGTCGACAGAAAGGATGTTGGGTATAGAAGGGGATCCAGTGACTTGGGAGCAGTTGAATGAGCGCTTTTACGCAAAGTACTTCTCTGCCAACCTGAGGTACAATAAACAGAGGGAGTTCTTGGAGCTGAGGCAGGGATACAGGACAATGAAGGAGTATGACCAGAAGTTTGACACCTTATCCCGTTTTGCCCCGAAGTTGGTCACCACGGAAGCCATGAGGACAACAAGGTTCATTCAAGGCCTAAAAGACAGTATACGAGGTATCGTGCGAGCATTCAAACCAACCACTCATGCTGAGGCACTTCGTTTGGCAAGCCGAGGTGGACCCACAGACAGGAGATGAGTTTTCACGAGTATTCGGGGCGGGACCTTCCTCAGGTCAAAAGAGGAAAGCAGATCAGAAGGCTTTTGAGCCTCACCCCCATCAGAAGGTTCAAGGTTCAGACAGATTGCTTCGTCATTTTAGGCAGCAGGCTGCCGAGATAGGTACGGTGGAGAGGATGCGACCGGTGTGTAGCTCGTGTGGAAGATGTCACTGGGGTCGATGTTTGGCAGGCACCAGAGTTTGATTTCATTGCAAGCAGGAGGGGCACTCGATAGATAGATGTCCTGCTAGAGGCACGTTCGATTTTTGGAACCAGTTTGTAGGTTGTGATCAGAGGAGTTCGGGTAGGCCTCAACATTAGCAAGGTCGTGTTTACTCTACCACCCGACAGAAGGCCGAGAAAATAGGCACTGTTGTGACAGGTACGCTCCCAATCTTGGGGCATCTTGCGCTAGTATTGTTTGATATGGGTTCGTCCCATTCGTTTATATCATCATTGTTTGTTAAGCATGCCATGTTAGAACTAAAGCCTTTACACTTTTTGTTGTCGGTTTCCACTCCGTCTGGAGAAATTATGTTAGCAAAGGAGAAGATAAAAGCATGTCAGATTGAAGTAGCGAGTCATACCCTGAATGTGACTTTAGCAGTCTTGGACATGCGGGATTTTGATGTGATTTTGGGCATGGATTGGCTAGCTGCTAACCATCCCAGTATAGACTGCTCTCGCAAGGAGGTGATCTTTAACCCTCCCAAGAAAGCCAGCTTTAAATTTAAAGCGGCAGGGACCGTGGTCCTGCCTAAAGTGATTTCTGCCATGAAAGCCCAGAGGTTGCTTAACCAGAGTACCTGGAGTATCTTCGCTAGTGTCGTCGACACTAGAGAGCCTTAGGTCTCCTTGACTTCGGAGCCAATAGTACGTGACTACCCGGATGTCTTTCCAGAAGAACTCCCACGTCTGCCGCCGCATCGGGAGATAGACTTTGCTATCGAGTTGGAGCCAGACACAACTCCTATCTCGAAAGCTCCATACAGAATGGCCCCAGCAGAATTGAAGGAACTCAAAGTTCAGTTGCAAGAGTTGTTGGATAAGGGTTTCATACGCCCTAGTGTGTTCCCTTGGAGTGCGTCGGTGTTGTTTGTGAAAAAGAAAGATGGGTCATTACGGCTCTGCGTTGACTACAGGGAACTAAACAAGGTGACTATAAAAGACAAGTATCCGCTTCCCAGGATTGATGACTTGTTTGACCAGTTGAAGGGAGCTACAGTGTTTTCTAAGATTGATCTTTGGTCGGGGTATCATCAGTTGAGGACAAAGGACAGTGATATTCCCAAGACAGCTTTTCGTTCGAGGTATAGGCATTATGAGTTCGTCGTGATGTCATTTGGGTTAACGAACGCTTCTGCAGTATTCATGGACCTGATGAACAGGGTGTTTAAGGAATTTCTTGACACCTTCGTGATAGTCTTCATAGATGACATTTTGGTTTACTCCAAGACAGAGGCAGAGCACGAGGAACATTTGCGAAAGGTTCCAGAGACCTTGAGGGCGAAACAGTTATATGCTAAGTTTTCCAAGTGCGAGTTCTAGTTAAAGCAGATGTCCTTTCTAGGGCATATGGTGTCCAAGAAAGGTGTATCTATTGATCCTGCAAAGATCGAGGCAGTCACGAGTTGGTTTCGTCCTACAACAGTTGGAGAGGTACATAGTTTCTTGGGGTTGGCGGGCTATTATCGTCGTTTTGTGAAGGACTTTTCCCGTATAGCCACCCCTCTAACCCGGTTGACCAGAAAAGGAGCTTCCTTTATTTGGAGTAAGGCTTGTGACGATAGTTTCCAAGATCTCAAGCAAAGGTTGGTTACGGCCCCAATTCTCACCGTACCAGATGGAATGGGTGGTTTTGTTATTTACAGTGATGCCTCCAAGAGTGGTTTGGGGTGTGTGTTGATGCAGTAAGGTAAGGTAGTTGCTTATGCCTCCTGCCAGTTAAAGAACCATGAACTGAATTATCCCACACATGATTTAGAGTTGGCAGCTTTTGTTTTTGCTTTAAAAATCTGAAGGCACTACTTGTATGGCGTGAAGATACAGATTTTCACTGACCACAAGAGTTTAAAAAACTTCTTCACTCAGAAGGAGTTAAACATGAGGCAGCGTAGATGGTTGGAGCTAGTGAAGGATTATGATTGCGAGATTCTGTACCACACAGTAAAGGAAAATGTAGTGGCGAATGCTTTAAGTAGGAAGGTAGCCCATTCAGCAGCCCTTATCACCAGACAAAGTCGTTTATGTAAGGACCTTGAGCGGGCTGAGATAGCAGTGGTAGTAGGGGAAGTATCTGCGAAGTTCACACAATTGTCAGTACAACCAAGTTTAAGGCAGAGGATCATTATTGCTCAAGGCAGTGATCCTTACTTAGTTGAAGTAGCACAACAGGTGAAAACAGGACAGAGTGGTGAGTTCTCCTTGTTAGCAAATAATGGCCTTACTTTTCGAAGACATTTATGTGTACCAGCAGATAGTGACCTTAAGAATGATCTGTTATGGGAAGCTCATAACTCCCCATTTTCAATACATCCTGGCAATACCAAAATGCTACTGGTGGAATAACATGAAAGTGGAGATAGCAGAGTTTGTCAATAAGTGCTTGGTGTGTCAGCAGGTAAAGGCCCCAAGACAAAAGCCAGCAGGTTTGTTGCAACCTTTGAACGTACCAGAATGGAAGTGGGAGCATATCTCGATGGACTACATTGTAGGTTTGCTGTGAACGGTGAAGGGTTTTACAGTAATTTTTGTTATAGTGGATAGACTTACCAAGCTGGCACATTTTATTCCAGGGAAGTCTACATATTCAGTGGGTAGGTGAGCCTAGTTGTATATGAAAGAAGTGGTAAGATTGCACGGGGTACCAGTGTCCATCGTGTCTAATAGGGACCCTCGATTTACCTCCAGCTTTTGGAAGAGCCTTCAGATAGCATTGGGTACACGTTTGGATTTCAGTACGGCTTTTCACCCACAAACTGACAGTCAAACTGAGCGTTTGAACCAGACCCTGGAGGATATGTTACGTGCTTGTGCACTAGAGTTTGCAGGGAGTTGAGACTTTCACCTGCATTTGATAGAGTTTGCCTATAATAATAGTTATCAGGTAACCATTGGTATGCCACCATTTGAGGCCCTTTATAGGAAAAGTTGTAGGTCACCCGTATGCTGGGAAGAGGTTGGTGACCGAAAATTACTAGGACTTGAGTTAGTACAAATCATGAACGAGGAAATACAGAAGATTGGGGCCCGAATGTTGACAGCTCAAAGCAGGCAGAAGAGTTACGCTGACGTTAGGTATAAGGACCTGGATTTTGAGGTAGGTGGAAAGGTGTTTTTGAAAGTGGCACTTATGAAGCGAGTGTTGAGGTTTGGCAAGAGGGGTAAGTTGAACCCTCATTTCATCGAGCCATTTGAGATCTTGGAGCGGGTTGGCCCTGTAGCATACCAACTGGCCTTGCCCCCATCTCTTTCTGCAGTTCACAATGTTTTTCATGTTTCCATGTTGAGGAAGTACGTAGCATACTCATCTCATTTTGCGGATTATGAGCCTTTGCATTTAAATGAGAACCTGAGCTACGAAGAAGAGCCCATTCGAATCCTGGCCAGGGAAGTGAAAGTTTTGCGCAACAAGAAGATAGCTTTGGTGAAGGTTCTTTGGCAGAATCACCAGTTCGAGGAAGCAACGTGTGAGCGCGAGGACGACATGAGGATGCATTATCCCGAGCTTTTTCAGGATTAGAACTTTCGAGGATGAAAGTTTCTTAAGGGGGTAGAATGTAACATCCTGATTTTTATTTTGTAATTAATTTTTTTTTATTGTTGGCTACTTGGATAAATTATATGAGATTTATGTTTTTGGGCTAAGCTAAAATATGATTTAATTATTTGGAATTAATTGAGTTTTATTTTGGCTTATATTTGGAAGATTTGGTTATCTATGGAGATAAATAAATGTGTATATTAGATTCTTTTTTTAAAGGAAAAGGAAAATATATATGTAAGTATATATATTTTGGGAGATAATTAAGGAATTTGTGGTTTAAGGGAGAAGGAAGAGTTTAATTTGGTTATATATATTTATGGAAAGGGTTAAAGGAATGAAAAAGAAAAAAGAAAAAAAAAAGTAAATTAAATTTACTTCTCTCTTCCTCAACCCATATGCACGCAACCTTTTTTCCTTCCCTTCTTCTTCTTCTTTTCCTTCCAGTCCTAGCCCCCAGCACCTTCCACCCGCCGCCGTCCACCTTCCAGCCGCCAGCCTTGCCGTTCCGGCTCCGCCGCAAGCAACGTCGCCGGATCTCCTCGCCGTTTCGTCGCTGCCGCCGCGAGTAGCGCCACCTCTGCCTTTTTTAGATTGTGTAAGAATTGGATTATTTTGGGCAAGGTTTGGTGTTGAGTCTTTTTAAAGTGCCTCTTGGTGTTGGAAACGATTTTAGTGTTACCCATTGTGTCGACTTTCAGGATTTGGATTTCGAGGCATTGCTAACAAAGAAAGGACCATTATCTTCATCGAAGAGTTTCAGTTTTGATAAGTTTTTTGTAAGTTTATTGGTTATTCTTTTGGATTGAGAGTAATAGTGGAAAAAAAATAAGTTATTGATTTTGGAATTAATTCTTGATCAGATTGGCTACTTGAATCAAGTTTTGGAATTTGTCTTGGATCAAGCCACAACTTTGGATTGATTCAAGTTTTCCAAAGGTTTTAAGGAATTATTTGCATGGACTTTTGAGACCAAGTTGAGGTAAGTGATACTATTATTGGTGCCTTCGTGCCAGGCGATCTAGATTAGACCTATCAAGTTACTTGGTTGACTCTGGAGCATGATTTTGTTTGATATTATGTTATGCTATTTGCATAGTGGTTACAAGTATTATGAGCATGTTAAAATTATAATCAGTACTGATATTATGTATGTAATGCATGAATAGACTAGTAGTGTGGTTTATTGTCTTGCCTTGATGCGTGTTTAGTCAGTTAATAAGCGATGAAGCTTGCTGACCTAAACGATTGTCTAGCTTACATGCGCATTAAACGATACTCAGCGATCGCGTGCCTGATCGTTAACCCGATACGACCAACTCTTGATCGCATACTCCATCGTTCAACCGATGCATTCAACCGCGATCGCTAGTCCTTCAACTTCACGATGCGATAGATAGCGATCACATAGAACCTCTTTTGCACAATGCGATCAACCCTAGATCATCTCCTTCCTCGAAGAGCCACAACCTTTTCCCAGAACTTCAACGAACGACTAAAGACTCTAAACATTTTGAATACAGACTCGATTACGATTATTTATGCCCAAAAAACGCAGGGGCCTTTACAAACAACAGCAAATGTAAAAAGAATTAAACAAACCGAGGAAATTCATCCCAAAAACATCCATTAATCC
Organism: Benincasa hispida; assembly: GCF_027475165.1. Classification (NCBI taxonomy): domain Eukaryota; kingdom Viridiplantae; phylum Streptophyta; class Magnoliopsida; order Cucurbitales; family Cucurbitaceae; genus Benincasa; species Benincasa hispida. The sequence goes on from NC_143482.1 coordinate 67,041,561, forward strand.
GGCACATCCACAGTAGAATTAACATTAAAAACAACGTAGAAATGCACCCACCATAAATGTATACGTTATTTCGTTGCAACAAATGAAATCGGAGTATCAGAAACCTGGCTCTGATACCAATTGAAGGATCTCATACCGAGAGTTCCATGAGCAGGCTTAGATCGCTCCGATTTCACAGTGACCAAAACACAAACGACATACATTCCAAACATACAGTTATGTAACTAAAACTCGTTATCGGCATGCTCAGAATACAATAAAACACAAGGAAAAATGTTCATACCAAATGAAGACTGTCTTCGTATGTCTGAACCCTCAGCAGTGGAAAAACTCCCTCCGATCTACCGGCACCCAGCGAGTATGTCGATTGCAATGGCACGATCCGAGCATACACGAACAATGTAGCGGGGACGACACTACCACAAGAGAAATCCAGGTATCCTTGTCGTAAAAAACCCAAAGAGTGGGCTCTGGTGAGTTTGGTAGAGGACGGAGGAGAAGACATCATGAAGACGATAAGCAAGTGAGAGATGAAATCTGCTATCGTATAGTGGAAATGCTTATCGTATAGTAGAGCTACACGATCGTGTAGGAAAAACTTAACGATCGTTTAGGAAAGATGTATACGATCGTTTAGAGAATGCGTGAGGTAGACGATCGTTTAGAGAATGCGTGAGGTAGACGATCGTTTAGATGAATGAGCTTCTATCGTAAAGTCTCTCGCGATCACTTTCACGGATTCTTTTTGGGCGCGGGCGAATACAAATGTACGATTGAATTAAATGAAAACCATTTTCATTGTTTTAATCAGCTGGTTACCATAACCTTCGCAACCCTACTTCCCACGTTCGAATGTGGATCAATCGGTTAATTATCAAATAATTAATCAATTAATTTAATTAATAAACATAATCATATTATATTTATATCCTATAGTTTGATATCATATATCTACTATAGTATTTTCTCCTTTACTTGATACAAATCATGTTTATATCTAATTTCCTCCAAAAAAATGTATCTTATACGGTTAGCAAATTATATCATATATAATTAACCAGTCCAATTATATCATATATAATTGAACTTCCTCTTGTCAATTTGAACATTTCAAATTAAACCAAACACTGGTTCTCGACTTCATCCAAGTTACCCAGGTGACCTAATGGACCTATGGCTTGAAGCATCAACGGTACGTGAATAGCTGACTAAACTCTTTAGCCACAAGATTCACCATCCGTTAACTATCAGTGATTCCACAAAAGACCAACAACTGAACTCTTCTTACCACAGATATATTTCTGTGTCCATCGGATATAACCAATCATGAGTACGATGACCTTTCACAAATGCTCGTAAGTACAATTGGGCCAATTTACCGTTTTGCCATGTAGTTACATCTCACTCCTTAAGTACCACTAATTCCTCTAATGAACAATACAACATAGTCCAACTATGTGTGAACACCTCTCGAGCCAAGAGAAGGTGTGTGGCACCACATCATTCAAGCCCCGGAATCAGCCCTTAAGGGATCCATATATCTACTTACCCCTGCCTCGGGGAATGAGTGAATTCCATCTTGTGTAGCTAAGTTCCCAAGACATTAACACTTTGTGGTCAGGTCTTATACAAAATCTTTGTATAGGACGACCCCGCTCGCATGTCCCCAACATGAATGATCAGGATCAGACCATTTGTGGCAAGTCACAACACTTGTGACCATTCCACAAAGCGGGCCACATCCATAGTGTTACCAGGATAAGGTTTCCCTCCTTTATCCATTTACTACAGAGCATTTTGGTTATCACTCAAGACATGATCCACTTGTATGTCACCATATACATGCTTGAGTCACATACAGATAACCAGAGATTTTATGTTTATTGGTTTGTGGTAAAGCAAATAAAACAAATAACTGAGCAAAACAACAAGATGTGAAGTAAATATCATATATTAACAATCACAAGTGTTCGTATATACTGTTTAAAAACTATAAGACATGAGACTTTAGGGCATCAACCCCAACAGAACACTCCCTCTGTCCACCTTGATATTGACCTACGCAAACACCATCCGTTAGGGGGAAACACCAAAGGTGCCTCAAGGCCGAGGGTAGATCTCACGGTATGGACTATTTAGGAAAAACGTGAAAGGTTTAAGTGAAGCATCTTATGCCCCAAGTACCTCCCACTGAATGTTCTACCTAGTCATCTTTTTAAAACTCTGCTCATAAACAACGTTTGTCTATGAAAAAATGAACAAGTTCAAGTAGTCACATTTAAACACTTTAATGGATTGTCCTTAACTTGCATGCATGCATCAAATCTATTTAATTCACCTTTCCAGGTAAGTTTCCAGGTAGGGGTGTTACGGTACCGTCAAATTAAATACCCCAACCTAGATAGAACCCGCCTTAGACAAAAGGTCCTTTATAGATAGATTTGCTACACTTTAACCTTTTATTAGTCAATTTAATCCTATTAAACTGAGGAAAAAGATTAAAGCCTTAGGGTTTCTAATCATATTAGAACCGTGATCTTAGTTTTATGTGATCCAAGTTTTAAACATTTTAAAACTATGAATTAAACATAAATGAGCATGCATGTCTTTCTTATTTCTTTTAGTTCTAATTTCTCTTTAACTTCTAAAAAGAAACAACTAAAAAACCATTATGCACAACAAGGTGTTTATAACATTTATAAAGTAACTTATGTGTCATGCTTCATGCAATGTCCGATCATTACTATATATAACTTTTATATAACGCGTAATAACCAAGCAAACATGCTATCATTCACCCTTATACTATAACAATTATAATATAAAGATGATGCATGTTAATGCTTTTTATTCATGCATAAATATAACTCTTATATTATATGATGCATGAGCATGCTCTAACATAATTAAATCATGCTTCTCTAAATTATAACATTTACAATAAAGAGATGATGCATGACCAATGCATAACCTAAGGTGGGATTTGTTGTATGTGCATACCATATGAAATATAAAAACCATACATTGCATGTAATAAATTAAGGATTAATGTTACTAAGCGATCGTTTAGTCAGTTACTAAGCGATGAAGCTTGATTACCTAAATGATCGTCTAGTGCGCACTCGTGTTAAAGATACGTGAGCATCCCATTGTCTACACGACCTGATACTCAACGATCGTTTACCCATCATCTACACGACGTGATCAACCCTTGATCGTCTCCTTCCTCGAAGAACTGCAACCCTTACTCCGATCTTCTTCACGAACGACTCAAGACTCAAACAGACTTTGAATTACAGAATCGATAACAATTATTAATGCCCAAAAACACAGGGATCTTTACAAAAAACCGAAAATGTAAAGGAATTAAATCAAACCAAGGCTAACATCCACGAAAACATCCATTAATCCGCACATCCATAACAATTTAACGATGAAACAGAGCAGACATGCATCCACCAAGAATGTATATGTAATTCGTTGCAATAATGAAAATGGAATATCAGAACTTGGTTCTGATACCAATTGAAGGAACTCTTAACGAAGAGCATCCATGAGCGCGTTCGGATCTTTCCAATTTCATTGTGACCGAAAGACAACACATACATTCTAACAAATAGTTATACAAATTCACACTAATTAAAGGCATGCTTCGAACAATAAAATACAAAGGAAAGAGTTCTCATATCAATTGAAGACCTTCTTCAAACGTTGAACTCAGAAGTAGTGGAAGAACCTCTACTCGCACTCTATCGCCCAGCATACCACTCGGATGCAGCAGCACGATCATCGATACGAACGGCAGCAACACGAACAGTTACAAACAAGTGAGTAGCAGCGGGACGACACCACCAAATGAAGCCCTTGGTATTCTCAGAGTGAGAATCCAAAGTGTGGTCTTTGGTAAATTTGGTAGAGGTCGGAGAGAAGATAAATCGTGTAAACGATAAGCAAGTGGGAGAGAAAGAGCTATCGTATAGCTGTGTGCTTATCGTTTAGAAGAAGCGACACGATTGTGTAGGTTTTACTAAGCGATCGTTTAATAAATGGTAGACAATCTTTAGAAAACGTGACACACTATGCGATCGTTTAGGAAAGAAAAGCGATCGTTTAGACACTGGTGTTCGATCGTTAGGCGATGAGCAACTATCGTATAGGCTCTCAAGCTAGGCGATCGTTACGTTTTCACACCGGTTGCGAATTTTCAAGCTTTGTCCAAATTGAAACAAATTTTCATTTTATTCTTTGCTTACAATAACCGACTTCGGATTCTCCCACTAACGCACGTCCAAGGAGAGGTTTTCGGCCAATTATCATATAATTAACTAATTTAATAATTAATGAATATAATCATATTATATTCTTACCCTATAGTTTGATATCACATATCTACTATAGTAATTTCTCCTCCACTTGATATAAATCATATTTATATCTAATTTCCTCCAAAATAATGTGTCTCATAAATTTAACCAATTATATCATATATAATTAACCAGTCCAATTATATCATATATATAATCAAACTCCCTCTTGTCAATTTGAACATTTCAAACTGACCCAAACACTAATTCTCGAATTTATCCAAACTACTCAGGGGACCTAATAGACCTGTGGCTCGAAGCTCAAATGGTACATGAATAGCTGACTAAACTCTTTAGCCACGAGGTCCACCATCCGTTAACTGTCAGACATTCCACTAAAGACCAACAGCTGAACTCTTCTTACCACAGATATATTTTTATGTCCATCGGATATAACCAATCATGAGTACGTTGACCTTCACAGATGCTCGTAATTATAGTTGAGCCAATTTACCATTTTTCCCCTGTAGTTACATCTCACTCCTTAAGTACCACTGATTCCTCTAATGAATAATACAACATAGTCCAACTATGTGTGAACACCTCTCGGGCCAAGAGAAGGTGTGTGGCGCCACATCGTTCAAGCCCTGGAATCAGCTTTTAAGGGAGCCATCTATCTACTTACTCCTGCATCGGGGAAGGAGTGAATTCTATCTTGTGTAGCTGAGTTCCCAACTCCCAAATCAGAAGAATCTCCAAAATGGTAGGTTTGAATCGACGACTTGGCCACTCGCACCCATATAAATCAAAGGACCGCTCTCAATGGTAGGATTTCTCAACTCACTCAGGATTAAGGTCATGTTACTTACGGTCATCCTAGTAAAGTGAAGTCTCTGTCATGAACGGTATTATATAACGAGACGTTAACACTTCGTGGTCAGGTCTTATACAAACTCTTTATATAGGATGCCCCTGCTCACATGTCTCCTATAGGATAATATCATCTATAACAAATCACAATACTTGTGACCATTCCACAAAGCGAGCCGCATCCGTAGCGTTACCAGGATAAGGTTTCCTTCCTATATCCGTATACTATAGACCATTTTGGTTATCACTCAAGATATGATCCACTCTTATGTCACCACATACACGCTTAAGTTACATACAGATAATCAGGGATTTTATGTTTATTCGTTTGTGGTAAAGCAAATAAAACATACGACTGAGCAAAAAACAAGATGTGAAGTAAATATCATATAATATACAACACAAATGTTCGTACAAACTGTTTATAAACTATAGGACACGAGAGTTTAGGGCATCAATCCCAACAGAAGTACGTATCCCCGCATCCTTTTTAGAGAGGTTAGTAGCTCAAGTAGCCGAAAAATCAAAGAAGATGAAAGAAAGCTTCCAGGAACTAAAAAGGGAAGCATAAAGTGTCATCGCAACAGCAAAACTTGAAAGAGAAGTACGCGATGAACAATCAGAAGAAGCTGCTGATGCGGAAAAAGAAAGAGGAGAGGGAAGTAGGGTATATACTGGCCTTGACGAGAAAAGAAAGGATAAGGGCAAAAGCGCTCATTGAGGCGGTAGAGAGGAAGACACTGAAGAAACAATCCCTTCTATCATTGGATATGGGATTCTTCCCCGAGGATGCTCCACTGCTCGCCTTCATAATGAACGTAATAAGAAACATGAGGTGGCAGGAATTTTGTGAAGGACCATATAAGCTAAAAACACAAGTGGTCCACACATTCTTGAAGGGACCCTTATGACAATAAATATGTCTCCAAGACTTGAGATGCAAAGAATGCATTCAACGTCAGACGAATCAACACACTCTTCAACCTAACCACAGACCCCACAGTCGTAGGCAATTGAATCATTGAGGAACACACGGATTTTGATGAGTTGTACACACGGATGTCTAAAGCCGAACACAAACCACAGCTCAGAAAAGCGTTCCTTAAATGTCTGAAAGCGACTTTAAATGTCTGAAACCAAACATGCAGATTTTGATGAGTTGTACAAATTCATGAACGATGATGTCCAAGAATTCTTTCGGCAGAAAACTCAACCAGTTCACCGCCAACAAATTCTGATGAGGAACTTCATTCGACATCAGATGCAACGACGACATGAGCAATTCTACTTCACTTGCAAAAAATTCTAGAAGTGTTTGCTTAGCTAATCACTGGCCCCGTTATCGCGCTACATCTTCAACAACTGAAACACTTCTTCAAAGAAGAAGTCTTTCCTCCCCTGCATAGTGATAACAATAATGCGAGAGGAAGCTAAATTTGGGGGTCTTTTTATAGGCTTTGTCAATTTTCATTCAATGTTTTGTGTTCTTAAATCGCCTTATATATTAATCGAATTGAATGAATTGACAAGTTACTCATTGTCCGTGTGCCTTTTATCTGCGTTTATCCCTTGCTTATAATTACTATCTTGATATTTTCCCTTGCTTTGGTTCGCTTTACCAATAACCTCAATGATGATACTTGTGTTAGCCAATACTTGATTTAATATGATAAGTATTTAGTACTTAGCCATAGGATGTTACCTTAGGAAACACTTCTCGCAATTAGTATGCGTGCAAGCTTTATCTAAAACCTCTTTTGCAAAAAATTTCAAAGCAATCGCATAATTCGATTTTTAGCAATGAGGACCTTGCTGCCTTCTAAATTTGAGAGTTAGAGAAGTTTGATCTAAATATGTTTCATAAAAAATAAAAATAAAAATGGCATTGAGATTGGAACCTACTCGTAGTTGGATGTCCGCATGACACCTATGAGAGCAAACGAAAATGAAGGTGGGAATCATTTTTAATGCAACTCCACTGCCAAAATGATTCTGAGAAGGGTGTCTTGCTCGTAGTTAGATATCCCCATAACACCCGTGGGGGTAAACCAAAATGAAGGTGAGATGCTTGAACTAAACCGGAGGAAAGAAAAATCAAGGAAAAACTTTTTTGTTAACTTTGAACCACAAAACTCATTTTTGAAAAACAAAATATTAGATAGTCTTAGAAATGAGTAAGGGGTTTTTAAAGAATAAGCTTGTCGCATCTAAGATCTAGAAATATTTCCATATATAGGAAAATAAAGCTAAGAAGAAACACGAGTCTAATAAATCTTGAATTAGGAAACGCTTTGAGAGGTCTGGCCGATGCGTCAAAGTAGGTTAAGATATATTGAGACTTTAAGTATATGCTTGAGGACAAACATTGTTTTAAATTTGGGGTGTGAAAACTTGTAGAAATACAAGTTATACTACTCTTTTATTGAGAACAATTAAGACAAATCAAAGGACAATGTGTCAATTTGATAAAGAATCAATACGAAGAATTATAATTAACGACCATGAGATTACAAAACTAACAATCCTTGAAAAAGTATGAACTATGCACTTTTAAACGCAAGATGAATGAAAAAGAGCAAAACAAACGGCTATTGAAAATGAAAAAGAGCAAAACAACCAACTCTGCAACGCATAGCGCCACGCAATGACACAAAACATGACAAAAAGAAAACAATAAATGTGTGTGTGGTGGAAGTCAAGTCAAGAAAGCAAGTTGATTGTCGATGTGATAGGTTCATTACACCGCCAGTGGATCTTTGACACGTAACAACCGACGCAGCAGAGATGGAATTTAATGCGAGGCGTAAGATCATCATTAGAAAGTGGCCATGATCTTTACCTTTTGATGGCTATAAATAGCCCACCAATGAAGTTGAAGCAACATTCATTAAGAGAAGGGAAGTTCTGTAAACAAATCCGCCTTAAACTTCCCCAACCACCATTCCTCCAAGCTTCTCCGATGAGAGTTTTGAGTGAGAGCTCAATAATTGTCCAGGGAGGAAGAGAGAGTTCCTCCAGATCATTGTATTCAACATAAAGTAGTCATCACTAAGATCCTTAGGGAGCAAGAGATTGTCACCTACAACTTGATTTCTTCACTTCTCTTTTATTTCTTGCATCATTTGTTCCTTTATATTTGTATTAAGTGTAGTAATTGAAGAATACTATTCTCAATATGAATGCAATTCCTTCCATGTTTCATATGTTTGTCTTCGTCCACAAGCATTAGTAGCTAAATTATCCATGGGTTGAGGGAGAGTAGTTATCATTTTTCATTAGGTCATGCATAAGTAGATGTTCATCTTGTTCTAACATATGCTTATTGCGAGAGATTGATCTAAGTACAAAACAATTAACACTTTGAGAAAGGAAGCGAGTGTGGAACCTATTGGACAAGGAAAGAAGTAGCTTTAGAGATAAAGATAATCTTTCACAATCAAAATTCATTGCATGCATTTAGAATTAGAGTAGTGTGGCACCAAAACCGAGAGGCGAAGTTCATTAATTATGAGTTTCTAGCATGAATGCTTAATTTATACACTGCTTAGAAGGATGTTGATGAATCTTTCTCAACCCTATTCATTTATTTGTGTTTCATTCGTTTTCGTTGCACACTGCTTTATATTGAATTACAATTTTCATCGCATCTATTTCATCCATCCCATCGCTTAGATTAAATAGAATAGTTAGATAAACACACTTCCACCACTTACTTTATAATCAAAATACTGCATCAAGATCGAGTAAAACTTCACCACACATTTTAACACATGTCCCCAAGTTCGACACTCGGATCACACTAAGGCATCTCTAGCTAGATTCATACTTGGATTTACCTAGAGAAAACATTGCATCTAGATTGAGAGATTCATATGGAAGGAGTACGATATAAGGCATTTCATCGCAACAATCTATAATGGTAAATACTACTTTGGTACATATGTATTTTGAGGTTACATCAACTAACTCCATATCATATCAAATTTTCAACCTAAATCTAGTCATGATCATATCAAAATTTCACTTTAATTCGATATACATCTCAATATAAAAAACTATAATAACATTTTGATTCTTCTCATTTCATTTTTAGTTATTTACTTTCAAATAAATCACACTTCCACCACTTACTTTATAATCAAAATACTGCATCAAGATCGAGTAAAACTTCACCACACATTTTAACACATGTCCCCAAGTTCGACACTCGGATCACACTAAGGCATCTCTAGCTAGATTCATACTTGGATTTACCTAGAGAAAACATTGCATCTAGATTGAGAGATTCATATGGAAGGAGTACGATATAAGGCATTTCATCGCAACAATCTATAATGGTAAATACTACTTTGGTACATATGTATTTTGAGGTTACATCAACTAACTCCATATCATATCAAATTTTCAACCTAAATCTAGTCATGATCATATCAAAATTTCACTTTAATTCGATATACATCTCAATATAAAAAACTATAATAACATTTTGATTCTTCTCATTTCATTTTTAGTTATTTACTTTCAAATAAATCTTAAGATTGGCTCCTACTATTAATTTATTGTTAACTTTTCTCCCAACAAAATGCATATGAAAATAAGATATAAACAATAAACAAGTTTACATAATTAAATGAGGTATTTCCCTTTAAAACGATCATAAGTTTGAATCCCTACTCCAAATCGAGATATAATTTCTTTAAGAATATACAAACGAAGAAAACGATAAACAATAAACAAAGCTATAAAGCTAGGAAGAGGCTAAATTACATTAATGTCTTCGGAATAAAATGGAAAAAAATCTAATATTATCTTTATCGTACAAGCAGAAACATGGACAAAGAAAAAAAAAAATCAATTTTTTCTATAAAATAATTGATATAAAAAAGAAAAACAAAGAAAAATTTCCTTTTTTATATCAATTATAGAAATGAAGGTTTTAGAAAAAAGTTTAAAAGCTGCAAAGTAGCTCAAAACCAAAATAGTGAAGAAGGCAATAGGAAAGTGGGAGTAGAGACATGCATTGAAAGATGACTGCACTCACTGCTACCTCTTGGGAAAGAGAGACTGAAAAAGGGAAAAGAATGAAGCTTTACAGCTAGCTAATGGATATATATATAGCTTTGCATTCATAGACATCACAAGAAATCCCACAATATCAAAAGTCACTTCCTTTTTCCCATTCCAAATATCAAATTAAAACAGACACACACCCACAATATCACACAATGAAATTATCAAAAAAGGAAACAGAAAAATATAAATGGCAACTGGCAAGCAGAGGCATGTGAATAGAAGGTAAAAATAATGGCCCACACCCCACATCATATATTTTATTTGGACTAAATTACCAAAAAAATAAATAAAAAAAAAAACCTAAGATATATGATTATCTCATATACTAATTTCATCGTTGTTTATACATTTTCAACTTTAGCTTATTTTCGTCGTTACACTTTTAAAATATTCATTTTAGTTCTTATACTTCCAAAAAGTAGTCATTTTGATTCCTTTATTTTTATTTTTAGTTCAATTTTAAGAGAGCAAATTGGTCACTTTTTGAAAGTTTAATGACCAAATAAACCAAGGTTGAAGGTAAAAGGACTAAAATGAACATTTAAAAATACACGGATCAAAATAAACTAAAAACTAAAAATATAAAGACCAAAATGAACCAAAGCCAAAAATATACGGACCGAAATAATATTTAAACCCTAAAAGTAACATTTTACCTTTGGCCTTTCATAAACATTAACTTAAACCTCAAATACACGATTTCGCCTAGGTTAGAGGTATCAGGATAACTTTTGAAAGAATAGGAGTAATTCTACCAAGTTTAAGGGTATTTTTTTTTTTTCTTTTTTGGTAATTTATTTATCTCTCAAAATACTTTGTGACAGGACAGTATTCGGCCTGTGCAAAGTTGAACACTTTCCTTTGGGACCCTCACCCTTTCCTGTTTTTTTCCCCTACATCTCCGCCGTGCTTACCTCTCCTTTGTTTTCTTCTTTTTCCAACTCTTAATCATAATTTCTCCCTTCGGAATCAGATTCACATGGATTTGCATTTCTCAATTCTCAAGCCTCAGCTTCTTCCCAACCCTAAAAACTTACATCTACATCTACCCCAATAATTGCCAACCACTCTCACATGGGATTGCCATCTCCTCAGTGAACCCCAAGCTTCCATATCACACTACAAGATTTCCTTGTAAGTGTTAAATAGAAACGAAAAAAAAAAAAAAAAAGATCCCTAGCTATAACTAACTAGTGGGGTAGATATTGTTTTCTGAAATTATCATTGTATCAATAAACAAGCAAGAGAAGAAACCACAAGGCCCCACTCATCCATACCTGATGGAAAATGCCCTTCCTTCCTCACTTCTCAATGCTTCATCCCTCCCTCCATTATTATTACCCACTACAAATCGGAAAAAATTTATAATCCGACAGTACATACTCCTTCCATTTAATCATTATGAGTTGGCCTAGTAGTATATAAAGGAACATCACTTGATAAAAGGCTAAAAGATCATAGGTTCAATCTATGGTAACTACCTATCTAGAATTTAATATTCGGTGAGTTGTCCTATCAGATTAGTCCAAATATACATCGACTGACTCAAGACATTCACGAATATTAAAAAAAAAAAAATACACGCTCCTTACCTTAAATATTTGACATAAAATTTTAACTGATTACGCTCTGCATAGCCAGCCAACCAGAGGATAACCATAGGATAATTTGATGATGAAACAGAAACATACAGAATCAGACAGAAAAGAAGCCATTGAGGCAAACACAACCAAACAAAAGGATAGGGATTCACAGAGCATCATCATCATCACCATAATCCGACACATTTGTTGGTCAAAAAAGGTATACACAAAAAAACCACCTCCACTCTTTCAATAAACTTCTTCATTACATAATTTTCTTCCTTCTCTTTTTGAATAAATAATAAAAAAGAAGAAACTCACTTGAAATGTACACAATCAAACAAAATGACAATCATGGGCATAAGACACCACACTTACATCCTCATCAGTGAAATTAAATTAATATTATAAGGAAAAAGCATACCAGGATACTCCCTAAAACCCGCATCCATGCTTCTTTCTTCCATTTTTTTCCTTACTTTTTTCCCCCTAAACCTTACCAAAGAAAAAAGGTTTAAATATATTATATATATTAAAAAAAGATAATATACTACTAGGTGAAAATGGTTGTTGAGTATACGATTGGGTTGGTCATATGTTGTTGTTGTAACCTTTTTCTCTCTGTCTTCAGCAGTTAGAAAAATCCAAACGAACTGATCCCCTGAAAAATACAGTTTATAAATTAAATAAATACGATAATTAATTACTTTATTATTTATCCCCAAAAAATAAAAATAAAAATAGGACGGTCGATTTAAGTACTGTCATAATTCCTACGACTAAATTATGTGTCAGTGTAGAGGTCCAGTGGTCCCCACAGGTGTGATGGGAGATACTGATACGACGTCGTGTTTGTTTCCCTAACAGGTGACTGGCACTGGCCGGTCACATGAGGAGGGGTATCATTGACTTTCTACCGAATGGTACTCTCTGGTCAATCTCAGAGAAAGGTTTAAAGTGTAGGGTCAACACCTGATACTATAGCGAGTTTCCGTATTTACCCTTGGATGAATCTTACCTTTGACGGCGGGGGTTAGTTTCTTTTCCGTTTATTCCTTCCATGTCCTGTTGAAGATGCTTCTCAGCCGATTGCCGTTCAGCCGCTGTAGGGCCTTTTTAGCTCCGTCGACGTTCATATCGGCGAGATTCTGCAGGTGCTGGTAAGCTCCGGCATCAATCAGTCTCTTCCGGCAACCGTTGCTTCCGCCGGCGAGAACAGCTGTGACGATGGCTAATGGGAAAGACTTGCCGACGACCTCGTTTTTTGGATCAAGCATTTGCATCAATCTCATTACGCTCTTCTCGTCCTTCATCAATTCTTTCCGATTTGATCGGACGGTCAATAGAGATGCTAGGGCACGCACTGCCACCTCCTGAACTCCGGCCGGCTTCGGCATTTCCATTAGCTTCACCAGGGAACTCATACAACTCCCAATGGCTCTCTTGTTCCCATCGCTAATTGATAAATTGGAAACCAGAGAGGCGGCAATTTGCTGCAGTACTAAGTTTCCGTGCTTCACTAATTCGCCGAGTTTCATTACAAATAATGTAGAAGATGATAGAATCCGAGCGACAGAATCGGAAACCGCGAGGGAACTTAGGGCTCGCAACGCGTTTTCGATCGTATCTGAACTCGGTGAATCGTGGATGAGGTGTAATAATCTTTGTAAACCTCGTTCTTGGATTATCAGTGATCGGTAATACTCACCGGAGGAGGCTAATACTGCTATTGACATTGCTGCCTTCTCCTGCGCGGCCGTTGTGCTCGAAACTAACAATTGTAACAAGACTGGAATCGCCCCTTCCTCGACGAGAGAGGATTTGATATCTTCCACCGCCGTGACGTTTCTAATCGCACCGACCGCCGAAGCTTGCAGCGAAGGGGTACCTGATCGGCAGGCATCGATTAAGACCGATACGCCTCCATAAGCGGAAACAGCCCAAGCGTTTTCGGAGTCGATGGTGATGGCTTCGACTGCGGCGGCGGCTTTTTCCTTCAGATGCATCCATCCTGTTTCAAGAATCCTCAACAATGGGCCTAATCCTCCTTCTTCGAACACTCTTTTCCTCGATTCATCGCCGGCCGTAGAGAGAACTGATACCGCAGAAGCAGCAAGCTCTCGCACAGACGGCTGAGCGTTGAAATCAAGCAAATGTACCAAATACCCAATGTTTCCCTCTTTAGCAACCAACCCAGCAGACTTCTCATCCTGGTTCAGAAGCTGAACCAGAGACTCCAGAGCCTTCTTCTTGAACTCCATCCCTCCGATTTGCAACCGCGTGAAGAGATCCCTAATGAAAAACTCAGTATCATCCTTATTCGAACCCGGAACTGGCTGAGAGAGCACTAACGCGTTGGATTGATAAAGAACCCCAGATCTAAGCAACAAATCGAGGTCGTTGAGTTGACTAGAGAGAGAAGCAGACGCCATATCTAAATCACTCTGCATATGAAGCTTCCCGCCAGAGAAGGCAGGGTCGGAGCATTGGTCTGACAAAGACTTAAGCCGCTGAAGGGTTGAAAGTAGTGACGGAAGAATGGTATGAACAAGGGGGTTTTCCGACCAGTGAGGGGAATCCAAGATTTCGATAAGAGCAGAGTGAAGAATGGAGAGCTTCGAATGGAGAACCTGCCACCGCCCAACGAAGGACCGGACATTGAGGGAGGAAAGTAGTAGAAACGAAACAATCTGAATGATGAGGTCGAGAAGGGCTTGGGAGGAAGAGGTGGACGAAGGCGGCGGAATGGGTGGTCCAGCGGTGGTCGGAGGCATTTACGGGTAAGATTCTGATCGGAATAGAACCCTTAGAAAGCTCTGAAACAGGTGTGAGAAACAGAGAACATGACAGAGAGAAGGATTGCTTGGTGGGAAAGGAAAAAAAAGGAAAAAAAAAAGATGAAAGGGAGGGAAAATGGAAGTGCTTCTGACACAAAAACGATACAGAAAAGTGATTGTTGGCGGAATCAAGAACACAATCAACGACGATGAGAGAGAGAGAAGGAGAAGAAAGCTTCGAAGTGGAGAAAGAAAAACCGTGGCGGTTGAAAAGAGAGAAGCTGCGGGTCACGCGGAGAAGATCGTGGGGCTCCAATTGGGCCTTTCTTATTTGGGCCTAATGGGCCGGATTATCCATTTCACATTTTCCTCTGCTTTGACTTCTCACTTTGCCATCGTCAAAATTATTTTTTTCTTCATTTTTAACAAATGCTGAAATTAATTTTAGAAAAATATAAAATTATTTAGAATAAGACTTTTCAATAATTAGTCAAAATGCGTTTTGGGCTGATTGCCTGAACAAATCACTCCACAAATTTTGTCCCAAATTACTTTTAAGACCCTACATCAATTTAAAATCAAAAGTTTGAAACCAAACGTTGATTTGATTATATAAAATTAAATGTACCTAAAAATTTATATTTTTTTGTGGCTTCTTCAACTTGTTGAAGAGGATTTTCTTGTGTTTGATTGCAAAATAGTGTTGCCCATGTTCCGTTTTGCAGGACAGTCAGTGCATCAGAGAGTATGTTATGGCCTTATTAGAATGTTTTTCCTTTATGGCTCACTCGACTTGTTGAAAGGAATTTTGATGTGTTGATTTTGTTTAAGACTATGTTGTTGTCTTAAAAGACATTATAACTTCCTTGATTACTGAATTTAGGTGTAACATCTTAGAGTATTTTTTTTGTTAGTACATACAATTGTGAGAATATGGGACTAAACTTTCAGCTTATGAAGAGGAATGTTTTGCCAATTACGAACGAGTAAGCTCATTTTGCAGATTTGACAGTAATTACAAAAATGAAAATTGAAAATTGCATTTTATTCTTATCGTTATTAGAAGTTGGGAACTTAATTGACAATATTTACTTTACCGTCTTCAAGTTGGATTTTTCATATTTATTTGAGATTTGATTATATAATTCAGATTTTTTTAGTATGATATTCAGATTAATGTTCTTGGGGGGTTTATTTTTTCAGTGAGTTGGTTGGCATTGGAACACACATATATTGATTCCTAGTGTGACGTTGGACTGGACCACCCTCTGCCTTACCTTACCCCATCTATAGAGACACCTTTTTACAAATATAATTGAAAACAAATATATCTGTAAGAAAGTGAGTGTTTAATTCCTACAAAATTTATGTTAAGTAGTCAATAAACAACAGTTTTTTTTTTAAACAAATAATTGGGATAGGGAAATCGAGCCCCTAATATTAAAGTCAATATTACAAATTTTTATATCAATTGGGCTATACTCATTATGGTGAATAAAATGCTACAATCATTTCTTCAAGAATATCATCATAGAAAAAATGATATACAAAGATTGCACGTTACAAGAGTGTTGATAGTAAACATTTCAGTTGGATATCCTTAGATCATGTTGGTTACTTTCTTCATCTATCTTGTTTGTGCTCCTCCCTCATATTCTCGTGCTCATGTCTCTCGAAGTTTTTCCTAAAGCACGAGCGTGAGTGATTGTTGAAGCGAACAATGGATGGTTAGACCATGGATTACAAATGAGCTTATATTATTCGACATCTATTGAAAAAATTCTTCAATTTGTTTATATTTTACCATCTAATATCTAAGTTGTCTCTTAAAAAAAATCAAATATCTAAATCGAGGGACTATTTAGAGACTCGTAATAGTATAAGTTTGTAAAGTAATATAATCCAAAAAATCATATTTGAATGGAGGGTTTTGGGTTCAAAAGGGAAAAAACGTTTATCCTTTATCCTCTAAACCCTTGTTGTACCTCCATCAGTTTTTACTCAGCACACAGAAAATAGATTATCAAGAAGCCAACGATCTGAAGAAGGCTTCACCCACCAAAAATGGTGCAAAAACCATGGAGGATAATACCAAAGCCATTGCTCGAAACCGTCCTCAACAATCATTCACAGCACCACCGTGTCCCTCAGCCTTTGATCCTTCATGGCCCCAGAGGCGTCGGCAAAACCACTCTCATTCTCGAACGTAAACTCTTCTAATGTCTTTTCTTTTTCAGCTAATTTCCTATCGAATTCTTTATCTCATGATTACTGATGTTTCTCAGGCCTCCTCGCCGATTGGAACAAAGGCCCTCACTTATCTGGATATGTAGACTTTGCTGAAACTATCGAAGATCATCACCCAATTTACGGCCAGTCCTTTCCCTGGGCATCGTGGTCGAATTGTCCGCCACCATCTCTGTCTAATTGCAGAATTAAACTGGAAACTTGTCTCGAATCCATGGCTGAAAAGGGCGTCAAACTAGGCAGTATAACATCCCATCAAATATTCACCACCATGAACAAGTGGCACGGCCTGAATACGGCCCTTCGTCGCGTACTTCAGGGGGATAATGCTTCGAAAAGTGTGGCCTCGCGCAGATCGTCAAGCGCGGCTCTGTGGGATCAAGCCGTTTTTGCACTATCTGCTCGATGTAATGCCGCTGAGGTTGATGGGGTCTTAGGATTGGGTGAGGAAGGGAGGAGTTTATCAATCGAAGAAGCTTCTTATTTTAGAGACGCTATTGTGGCGCTGAGACTGGCTAAGGAGTTGATCAAAATTCAGCAAGGGTGGCGAGCTAATGCCATTGCTGATTTGAGTCGGACGCGTGGTTTCTCGCCGTCATTGGCACATTCCTGTACTGATTGGCCTTGTTTGTTGATAGAATTGCTGTCACAAGCTGCTGAAATCGATCATTTTCAGGTAAACATATTTAAAACAGTTCGAGTGTGATGTAGTTTAATCGATATTATTGACTTGATGAAGAGAAAGGATCCTTCCCCCCCTCCCCCATTTTAGGGAGGGGGGTGAATTATAGGCTATAATCCCAAGACGTTTTGTTGATTAAATAAAGAGGCATTTCTTTTTAAAACCCGAATCTTCAAGAGGAAATGAACCCCGACGGAACTTTGTCTTCAAGACTTAGAAACGGGGATTACTTGTACAATTTCATAATGGTGATTTTGTTAAGCACGATGAGATATGTATGGGAATTGGACTGTAACCCTTTTCTTTTGGTATGTTCTTGGCAGCCAAAATTAATTATTAACAATATAGACGTGTTACGAAATGCAAGTTTATCAGATGATGATACATCAGTATGTGGATCGATGTATCATGACAGCCTAGTCTGGAGAATAATTGCTCTTGGGGCAAATGAAAGGTGCCTTCCTGTTATACTTGTAACGTCTGATAGGTAAGGTTACTGGCATACCCTTGCATTCTCTTATATACACTGCTTCAATTGTCAGGACTTTAGAGCATGTAAATATTGGATACCCTATCATATGATAAATAATTATTTGTATCTAGGAGAAAGCTTATCAAATAACGTATATTTAAAATCTTTAATATGAGGTTGATTCTCCAGCCTAGTAATCTACATTGTGGTATTTGTTTCTGGTCAGCTGATTTGTTTTAATTGAATTCAGCTTTCATATTTAGCTATATATATATATATATTGATAAGAAAATGTTTCGTTGATGGTATGAAAATACTTGGCTATTTTTTTGGTTTATCTATGTTTGAATCACTCTTCATATTCATATGCCATATATAGAATATAATCTTTTCATTACTGCCTTCTTCTCCTTCTTGAACAGCTACTATTCTTACCGCGCTTACATGGATTTTGGATTTCCAGATATATTTGTCTCACGTGAGGTACTGTGTGTATAGAGAAGGTTGAACTAATTTATCTTTGTTTCTATATCTATATCATTTTGCCCTTTTCCAAGACTCCCACTATGTTCATTATTCAATTATGGATGAAATACCATTTTGGTCCCTCTACTTTGACGAGACTTGCTCAATTTAGGCCCAAATTATAGATGCCCACTTCATCCAAGAGTTCCAGCCTTCGCCATCTTGTCCAGTATGCTATTTATTTGTTTATTTATGTTTTTAACAAATGAATAAGTTAACCCCAGCCTAATGGTTTAGGTTGCTGGTGTCAAAACAGTTCAATATGGTTGAGATAGGTAGTAATTTAATGTGATATTGAGATCCTAATATTAAAATTCGACGACTGCTTGTTCAGTTCAAGATTACCAAGGTCTTGTTTCTGAGGCTTGATAATCAAAACAAAATTTGATCACAGATGGAGATGGGAGTGTTAAGAATTTGTATAAAGAAATGGAGCAACCTCAATCTGACAACTTAAGCATTTGAGACTAAAATAGTACTTGCACGGAGCAAAGAAACTAATGAATGGATGCGGACGTACAGAAAAAGAAGGAACATCTTTGTCTTGTCTTATTACATCTTTGTCTTGTTTTATTAACTTCGTTGATTAAATAAGCATTGGAATGCTTAGAGATCTCTTGTTCTAGAATAATCATTCTAAATCTCATCCTTTCAAGTTCGTTTGAGCTGCAGACTTTTGGATGGACTCCTCAAGAGGCTAAACTGCATATGGTTCCTGATTATTTCAGCAATGCAGAGGTTAGTAACTGCTATGAATTGTAAAGAACTCTTTCCTTGAGGGAGCTGTAATTGAAATGCAAAGGTTTAAATTTAACAAACCAACGGAAGAAGATTGAATGTATGAAAAACAATGTTGTAAAGCTTATCTGCATTTTTTAAATCTGCTTTTCGTTTCTCGCAAGTTATTCACATTAAAATACATGTAATGTACTTCTGCTCTACCCTGAATTACAATCATTCCGAGACTATATTCATTCTCTCTAAATTGTAGTGGAAGCTGATTGCTGAGGTGCTTGGCCCAAACCCTCGACACTTATTTGAGCTTTATGCTCTGAAGCAAGGCAATTACTTTAACAAAACGTAAGAATGAGATGTTTTATTGTTATTCTCATTACTGCAATACCTCGAAACTGTGTCGGCTCTTGGGCTCATAGATGGTGTGGCTAGCTTTATCTGACTGGTACTGTAATATGAAATGTTTGGTGTAACTATTACTGTGCTTGTTGCATAGTTTGTTCTCCAATTAAGTTCGTTGACTACTAAATGAACAAGGTTTTCATTCGTGTGTTATGCATCCTTGTACCAGAAAGTTAACTGAAAATGTGCAGAAGGTCTTTCATTTGCTCTATGAAAGTTTAGTTTTTCATTTTTTTTTAAAATGTTACATTGTATATTCGGAAATTCCTTCTTTGAAGACATCCTAGTTACTGAACCACTGGAACTGTTTAAAAATGATTCAGTTCTCTGCTTATATGGTGTTTTTGATTCAGACAAAATGGAAAGTTGATTCTATATTGAATTTGATTGACTAAACTTTATGATTGACTATAGGGCAACGGATCATAATTTTGGCACAATCGAGGATATAGTAGATGCATACTTGGCATACTTGCAAGTAAGGACATGAAGACAGCGTGCCTATTCTTTAACTGTTTATCATACTTTCTCATTATCGTCTCCATTATTTGTATATTGTTAGATAATGAATAGATGTCTAATACTTTGTATGGCTAAAAGATATTTCGATTGAGTTAAATTTCTTCCAATAGCATGTTATTGTGCATATTTTCATCTTCTGGGAATTGGAAGTATTGGGGTTTGATGAAGTCAGACAAAGAAGGCACTAATGTCCCTGTTATAAGTATCCTGCACGAAAGTTTGGAGGTGTTTTCTGGTGTATTGGATGGACCTATTAACCAGCTTAAGTAGTCCATGCCTCTGTTTCATTTTCATATTCTTCTTCAGACAGTATTTCTATAATGATGTGTGCATGCTATTTTGTATTACCTATTTCTTTTAATTTTACAAAACTTAGTTTAGCGACCTTCTACCTAAGTTTCTTTATTTTAAGGTGACAGTGGTAAATCCTGCCATGGACAGAGCACTATCACTCCTGCAAGCGCATGTTGTCGATGTGCGGAATGGACTGGTTTCAAAAGATAAATTACGCTTTGGTGCACCTTGGAGGCATCCTCCTCAGAGTGATGATCCACGCTTGAGTTTGGACTGGGCAAAGATTCAGCTGATGGATTTTGTGCATTCTCTTGTGGATGCGGAATTTGGGGTAACTATCTGTGTTTTGGTGCAGAAATTGTTAGTTGTAAATGCTTCCTATTGTGTTGCATAGCCCTTGAATCATTTTGCATGTGTTGCATAGCCCTTGAATCATTTTGCATGTATGCATCAGGGGAGGTTTTTTGCGTCTTAGCAGGTGTAGAATTGCGTTATTCATTCTTCCTTGCCACCATCTTTTATCTAACCATTGTTAAAATGTAATATATAGTTTCTTACGTTTATATTGGAAATTTTTTAGATTAAAACAATCTCGATGTTAAAGTTGACTAAAAAAAAAGATTTAAATGTGATTTCAGATTTATTTATTCTAAAACATAAATTCTTAATTGAATGAAAAAAATGTTAAAAAAACACTTTTGGTCTTTGAATGCTCGTGAAAGTAACAATTTAGTTCCTGAACTCTAATAAGTAACAATTTAATCTCTGTACTTCAAATTTTTAACAATTTAATCCCTATACTTCAAATTTTTAACAATTTAGTCCCTTACATGAAGAATCTCATCAAATTAAGTGTCAATTTTTATTATGTAATAACTCATTATTTATAGTTTAGAAAAAAATTTGATCTTGGATTAGTTTATTGATCTACATGTATAATTTTTTTCATTAAATCTTACAAAAATTTTCACGCTAGGGATTAAATCGTTACAAATTATAAAGTATATGGACTCAATTTTTTTTTTTTTTTTTTAACGTCCTCAGTATATGGAATCAATTGTTACTTATTAAAGTTTAGGGACTAAATTTTTACAAATTTCAATGTAAAGGGATTACATTGTTTCGAACTAAAGCTTAGATACCAAAGGTTTCTTTTAACCTAAAAAAGAAAAGAAGGGGTGGAGAATAGGATAGAAGATAACAACGAGCTTATTTAATTAAAACTTTGATTGACTCAAGAAGTTAGTGGGATTTTAGTTAGTTACGTTTGTTTGTTTGTTTTTTCTTTTTTTCTTTTTCCTTTTTTTTTTTTGGGGGGGGGGGGGGAGCCTAGGTGGGATGCCTTTCATAATTGTAACTTGAGCCTTGTTAGGATTTTTTTTTTTTTTTTTTTTTTGGTCCTCTGTACTAAAACTATTATTTTAGTCTTTATTCCTCATTCAAATTTTTGCACTCTTGTTATTAGGTTAACTATCTTGCTGACTGTAGCCTTGAGATCTTTGATGATCCTTCTGCCGTTGCATTGGCTGAGGTTAGCCTTCTTCCATTAATGATTTTTTCTTATTCGCGAGTCGATTGATATGGTTCACATACTATTTGGTTTCATAGAAGTTCTTAACTGTCAACTTTTTCAACAAAGCAGTCAAGTCCTACTTCTCGCAATGTACAGTATTTTTTTTCTTTAGTTTGGCAAATGTTTGTTACTTTTACTTTTTAAAATTGAAAACCTAATTTAGGTTAGTTCACTCCATCTACTTCGGCTATCTTTGAAATATTAACCTTGATCTAGTAAATTTTTTCTTCTATTTGTGTGAGTTTTCCAACATCTTAATTCAATGGGGATGTTTGCACTAACAATGGTTCTTAAAAAATTAGCGAGTAAACTGACGTTGCTCCGTGAGTAGGTTTTACCATGGTGAAAACCAAACTGCATAGGATAGAATTTTGTTATTTTCCCAAGAAAAGGATAGGATTTAGTTAATTTATTCATGTTATTCTACAGTTGATATCTAGATCTAACCGCGTTGAATCAACTCACCTATTTTCTCCCATGTAATCTTTCTCACCTCCTGAAGGTCGGTTTGCTTTATGCACAACGGGATCCATCCTTCATGCGGCCTATATCTAGAGGGATTCAAAGATGTCTAGTGCGATGGTAAGGGAACCTTCTTGTCTATCATACAAGGGAGAAACAATGATATGAATTCAAATGGAAATTTTCTATTATTCTTCAGGCTTGTCCAACAGCAACTTCAACTTAGTTCCAGACGTCGTCTTCAGTATCTCTGGCAGAGAATTATACGTGGACGTAGCTATCGCCATCTCATGCTAGAAGTGGGATATAAATAGACCCTGGTATAAGGTGAGCACTCACCGCACAGTTAGCAAAATAATGATTTGAGTCAAACTCTTATCCTTGCCCCAGTATCCTCTTTCTTGAGCTTCATTTTTTTGACACCCTCAATAAGAAAATTTGTCTCAACTATAAGTAGGAAAATGGACTCGAAAGAAAGAAAGAAAAAAAAAAGAGAATATTATTTTAAGTAGGAATTAACTCTTTTATATATATATATATAAATGGTACTCAATG
Organism: Benincasa hispida; assembly: GCF_027475165.1. Classification (NCBI taxonomy): domain Eukaryota; kingdom Viridiplantae; phylum Streptophyta; class Magnoliopsida; order Cucurbitales; family Cucurbitaceae; genus Benincasa; species Benincasa hispida. The sequence continues at coordinate 67,064,637 of NC_143482.1, forward strand.
AAAAGAGATTATTGCTCAAAGTATAAAGCTCAGGATACAAAGATACAAGATAATAATCATAATAATCTAGAGCTCTATAAATTAGCAGGTGCACCAGGACATCTCAACTAGGTTGACACCCCCATAGCATCTTCATCATATTCATTTACAAGATGAAACTATCAAACAAGAATCAGAGACTACTAGTTAGTTACAAAGAAGTTATAAAAGCATTTCAATTGAGGTAAATGCCAACATTCAAGAAAGTTGATGAACATGTAACTTAAATTGTCATTTAAACCTTCCCATAACCTGTCCTGGGTCCCATTGTGGGGTATCCGTAAGAGTGAGTCCTTTTGGAATCCTATGTTGGAAAATGTTTAAAAGCAGCTGTTTTTCCGGAGGCCTTTCTTCTCTGCGAGAGGAAGGTTTAGTCTTATCCAATAGTGTTAAGTGGGATCCCTTCATATTTCCTTTTCATGTTTAGAATTCTAGTAGCAGTGAACAAAAGCAATGAAAAAATTATGAAGAATTTCTTATATGAAAGGGAGGTCGAGGGGGGAGGTTTGCATATGGTTAGTTGGGAGGTGGTTGTGAAACCCATGGAAGCTTGGAGACCTCCCTTGATAAGGAGATTTTCCAGGCCTGGAGAAACTTGCAAGTGAGGTTTGCAATATTATGTGTTTTAGTACCTACTTGTGGGCGATAGTTTCTCCTCCATTCTGTAATCTAATTATCAGTCTTCTTCTTTTGGATTGGAATCTATTTCATGGTTAGCTTTTGATTTTTTTTTTTTTTTTTTTTTTAGGTTAGGCATGTGCACATTCTTTCATTTCTCTCCATCAAACTAGATTTCTTATTATATATATATATATATATATATATAGATGTATATTTCTTATTTGTGAGTGACCGGGTCAAAGTGCACGCACTTCGACTAATGTCACGGGACAGCCCGTCTTACCTTACAATATTTGGATGCCAAGAAAACTTGTAGGATATAAAATTCTAGATTAGTGACCACCAGGAATTGAATAAATAATTGAACCACTGCTATCTCGCATTAGAATGGAAATAGAAAACCAAAGGAAAACCAAGAATGATATAATGTATTCCTAAATTGCAAGAATTCACCAGTTTTTGAATTTCTCAAAGAAAAAGTGCAAGAAAAAACTTGAATTTTAGGTCAGTCTTATCACATAATGTCATAACCCATCCTAAAGGCAAGCTATAAAGGAAACTATGAGCATAGCTCTATTGTTTTAAGACGTGTCCTAAACAAGAGGTTAGAGGTTCAAATCTTCCCACCCCACTTTTAATGTTGTCCTAAAAAAAGAGTTGATAAAGGAGCATGAGAAAGACAGTTGAAATAGTTTACACACAACCTCGACTTAGTATCAATAGACCAAACTGTCCTACCATCACAACACTTGTGCCCCAGACCATTAACGACTTTTCTGAGGTATTAGAATTCACTTCTCATTCCATATCATTCGTTTCTTCAAAAGTGTTGGTTCCACCTTGCCAAGGGAAGAGATATTGAAGAAGCAATAAGCATTGCATTGATTGGAAGAAGGAAAAAAAACGACGAAATAAGAATCGAGAAGAGCTCTCAATTTAAACTTTTTCCACGAACTGAATTGAGTCTGTTAACCACGGCAAACTTGCATGGAATTGTCTTCAAGTTTTTTCCCTTTCTTTCCTTTCCTCATTTCTTTCTTTCTTCCATAACTGGGAATGTTTGGACTAACTTACTAAGGTAACAACATGCTCCTAAATATCGATCATTGTGAAACTTGTAAGATAATTTAATAACTTCCTTAAATGTCCCCAAGGTTTCAACCTAACCACAAACATTTCTGTCTGGATTACAACTTGGCTCTAGATCAAGTTCAAGGGAAACAACTAGTGTACTCCTTCTTTGGTATATCTGAGTATTACAGTATATGTGTTTACTGTTATTCCATTTTATTATTTATTGTTTCCATTTATTGTAACATTGCATGTGTGTACGTGTGACTTCAGTATGTATTTAAGAGAGATTCATTCTCATTAATTGGAATTAGACGAAATTCCTTTTTCCTCTCAATTGTTGTGAAACTGATTTGTTTGTACATTTGAAATATGTTGTGCCTTTGATCAATAATTTTATTTTCAAAATGGCGGTCATTTTCTTTCAGGTTTTCTTTGACAATGGCATATTCAGAAGAGGGCAGGATGTTACACTTGGGGTTTCAAATACAGAAATGTAAGTTGCTCATTCCATGAAGAAATTACTGTTGTGCTTCGCGTTTTTAGTGTAGTTTCTTACAACTATTTTGTTTTCTTTTTTGGGTTTGGAGATTGTCCACTGTCATATATAGCTGATATATATATATATATATATATATATATATGAACACATTGGTTATGGTGGAGTTTCGCCTACCTATGATCATACATTCAGTTTGAACAATTCCTCTTCCTTGATCGTTTCTTGTGCATAATGGTGGAATTTGAATTATATGTATATGGGAAAGCTCGGTTTCTTACTAAAAGAATTCTATGCATATGGAACAGAGTCTCGAGTATTTGTAGAAGTCACTTTGGTTTTCACTTGTTCTCTTGCGTGAAAATGGGGCTTCCAATAATGCGGAGCATTATTTACTACACCGTATAAGGATATTACTCAAAACTTTACTATCTGAGCACGCTGTTTTTTTGTTAATTCGGAGTTTCTTGTTGGCATACAGGTACGGGTAGATTTAGGGACTGACTCGATAATTTCAATATAAGGTTAGAGCCTCCTTCCTTGATTTCTCATATGGCACGTGATCACTCTCTAATTAGATCGTCTTCCCTCTTTTCAAAACCAAAATTAGTTCTACATTAGTAAATATTATCCACGATTAATTTGGGATATATATGGATCACGGAGCTTAGTGACCAATGTTCCTTCATTGGTGCCAATTGTATCAGTATAACCTCAGTGTCATCAGTTTCACTTGTGACGAGTCTAATTACTGTTGAAAAACTGGTTTAATTGCAGGAACTGAGCTTCCAGGCGCAGCTGTTATACTAACATGTGGAGTATTTATTCAATTTTTGAAGAAGGAAGGTTTTCATTGAAATTTCTGTGTATTCAAGAATTTCTTAGAATCGTAGATTGATATATTTGTAGACTGATTGATAATGGGGGCATAATAAGAGTGTAAAGTAACAACCTTTTCTTGGGAAGGTGGGTAAAAGATCAATATGGGATTTTTTGAATATTCATTTACATTTCCATAGAAATCAAATTACTTGAAATGAGTGTAAAGAAACAGCTTTTTTGGAGTCACTGTTCATCTTTATTTCATTATGCCCGATTTCAACTTTTTGGACAAAAGGTGGGCCGGAAACCAACCCCCTCAAATTAAGTAGGAAGGAGAAGAAACGTGCCGGATTTATTGGCTTTTTTCTTCTTTTATTTGAATTAACTCTCGCCGCAAAGGAGCAGAAAATTGCCATGATTATAGTTATAGTAACTAGCTTGCACACTGGCCCCAATTAAAAATGAAGTGGTCTAACCCTTCCAAGTTTACCTGGCCTTTATTAATCTATCCCGAGATAGGAAGAGCTCCTTAAAGTAGAAAAAGTAGCACAACCGTAGTTTTCAAGGATTTCATTTTGACCATTCCAAGTTCATATGAACTATCATGTTCGTCTGAGAACATCACTTCTTTATATGAGTACATGATTTTGATGTTCAAATAAGACCCCTTGTAATATCTAGAAGGTGTCACTTCAAGATTCTTTTTTTTTTCCTCCCAGAAGTAGATTTGTGTTTGAAAGGGTTTAAGCTTTAAATGAGAGAGATGATGATCACCACCCAACACTATCATCTGTTCATGTGTCAACTACCCCAAAAATTATTCTGTATTAACAATCATTTATCGCAGGATTTAGATACTTGAGATTATGCGGTTTGGGATGGTGGGCTTTCCTTTTTTAGTTCAACAAAAATAAGGTAAAGGATTCAAATCTCTAACATTTTGGTCGAAGACACAAGGATTGGTTTGGAATGATGAGTATGTGCATTAAAACCATACATATACACTATTTCTATCTATTACAGGCTTAGAAGAGTAAATGGTGTGTTCTCACCAGAAATGGGTAGCTTGAATGGCGCATAGGTCTACGGTTTCCCGCTCATATAGAGGCACTAATTTGAATTAGGTACTTTCCAACCCACCTGAAGTCTTTGTTAGTGGTAGAGATAAGAGTTAGAGTTAGAGAGAGAAATGTCAATTGTCAACAGAGAAATCAAACATGGCGGGTCCCCTTTTCCATATAGATCGAGATCGATGCCTGCACGTTTATTGCTTTACTCTCTCTTCATTGCCTGCTGCGGCGCTCCCCCCTCCACTCCAATGCCAACCACAAAGTCTTTGATCAATCAGCTTATTCAATTCAACTACACAAACTTTCCTTAGACCCAACTTCTTCTTCAGTTCAGATATGGAAATGGAATGAATGGCGGACATGGCATGGCCCTTCATTCGACTTCCCAGTTTCTCCCTTCTTCACCACCACTCAGCCATGGCGGACTTCTTTCAGCTTAGTTAATGAAGTCCTATCCCTGAAGATTTACAGAACCCAAAACTGGTTAGTAAGATAACTCTCTCTTTCATTACAAACCCACTTTTCCTTTACTGATTTTCCTTGTTCTTTGATCTCAAACGGCATTATTTGAGGCATTCTTCTTTCTGGGTATCTCTGATTTGCTACCTTCTCTGTTTCATTTCTCACCAGAATTCCTTTCTGGTTTTTTTTTTTTTTTTTTTTTTTTTTGAGTCAGACCGGTTGATAGGCGAAATTTGAGGAGAAAATGGAGCGGCCAAATCGAGGGCGGAGATGGGCTAATTTGAAGCAACGGCTAGGATTGAAGGGGATGGGGTGCTGTGGAGGTTCATGGAGTCCAACGTCGTCAACTTTGACAATGATTGAAGGGTTTAGCTTAAGCCGCCATGGAAGTAGCCGCAGCCATAGAGAAGATGGGGCTCGGAGCTCTGCAGCTTCCGGTATGAACTTGGCGATGGCTCTGGCAGCGGAGAGAAATTTGAGGACTGATGAAGGAGGCCCCACCGGCGCCGGTGATGTGAAATCACTGATGAGATTGTTTGAAGAAATGGACGGTGGGGATTGGAAAACAAAAAGAAAGGAGATTGAGAATAACAGTGATTGGATGTGCTGCGTGTGCATGGAAAGGAGTAAAGGCGCGGCTTTTATTCCCTGTGGACACACCTTCTGTAGGGTATGTTCTAGAGAATTATGGCTCAACAGAGGCACGTGTCCTATTTGCAACCGTTCGATCATTGAGATTCTTGACATTTTTTAAATTTTAAACAACGTTTTCGTTTTCGTTTTCGTTTTCGTGAATTCTCTCGATGGTTTGGATTTTTTTCCCCTTTCGATATGATAGAAGGATAAGGCTATATGGATTCATGCATTTCTTTTTCTTCTTTAAAAGAATATAATTAGTTGAATTGAATCTGATGTAAACAAAGAGAATATTATGCTATTAAAATTCTTGTAAAGATTGGATCTTGTCAGGATTAGGATATGTTGATGTTAGAATTTTGGTTTGCACAACTTCTCAATCACACTTGATTTCCTTAGCGTCATTTCAAACTAAAGACGATGAGTAAGAGTTGAAACACTTGCACAATAACCGTGCTGCTAAGATTCTAAGATGTTCGAGAGCTATCTGTTTAGAGCTTAGCTAGAATTAGAGAATGTATATTTTGGGTAAAAGAGAAGACGATTAATTTTGCAGGGAAAGTTTCAAGATCCTCGAAAAAAAAAAAAAATTCAACACTTTTAGCATCTATTGTTGTATTTGTATTTTGTATCTATTTGAGATAAGTACAAATATAACTTTGTAGATAACATAACTTTCTTAGATAGCAATAATAATATATTAAATAGGACACGGCGGGGTTGGAGACAGAGTATAATCCTTGTCCCCATACTTGTTTAATCAACGGGGAGAAAACTCTTCTTGCTTTCTCCCTCATTCTCCGTTTAATAGGAGAATTCTCACTCTATTTAGAGCGGGTCTGCAAAGTAGATATAGTCAAGCAAAAATAAATGAGGCATGAGAATTTGAACTTTCGACTTAAAAAAAAAAAGGTACATGTAATTATCAGGAAGTTATGCTTACTTTTGACAAATGGTGCTTAGTTTATAACCCTCCATTGATTTAGATACTGAAGTGTGTTGGACAAATCCTAAACCTAAAAGTCTACCTCAATAGGTTATAGGGCTAATTGCATAAATATAATTCAAGTCTAAAATAATAGAATATGTACTACAAGGATAAAATAATTGCATATATAGATCAAAAAATGGTAAAAGACTAAAAAATCCATGTCTAGCCACCATTTTGCTCGCATCTTCCCAGTTTTCTCAAATTAAAAGTTATCACTAATAGCAACTATCAGTGATAGCCATTGATAGCTGCTATCAGCTCCTATCACTGATAGCTTCTATCAATTGCTATCGATGATAGTTGCTATCAGCGATAACTTTCAGTTTGAGAAAAAATAATACAATCTTGAAATATTAGCTTTTAATTTGCTATCAATTATCAGTAGCTATCATTGATTTACTTTCATCAATTGGAATCAACCTTGAAATATTAATACTTAAGACTATCAATGGCTATCAATGATAGATTTATAAATAGTGATCAACTTTGATTACCACAGTAGCTAATCACTAATGGCAGCTATCAATTGCTATCACTGATAGGCTTTCATCAATTAGAATCAACCTTAAAATATTAACACTTATGGCTATCAATGATAGACTTCTATAACTGGTTATCACCTTTGAAAGAAACTCGATATATAGATATCACCTAAGTTTTATCACCGATATCACTAACATCACTCATATTATGGTTATCAGTGATAGCTTCTTTCACTGATAATATCACTAATAAGATGTTATCAATGATCTCACTGATATCATGCTATCAGTGATAGTTCTCTATCACCGATAACGTGCTATCAGTAGTAGCTTCTATTACCGATAATGTACTATCGGATAGCTTCTATCACCGATAACGTACTATTGGATAGCTTCTATCACCGATAACGTGTTATCGTATAGCTTTTATCATCGATAACATGCTATTAGAATTAGCTTCTATCACTAGTAACATGCTATCAGTAGTAGCTTCTATCAATCATAGTCACTGAACACGTTTTTGCTCTTTCTTGTCCTTCCCAAATATTTATAAGCCCCTCTTCTTTTCGATGATAGCTTCTATCACTGATAAACATGCTATTAGCAATAACTTCTAGGCATTCCACTTACATTTTAGTTTGAGATCCAACTTTATTAATTAAATTCACTAAGTTGGCTATCAATGATAGCTATTAGTGATAACTTCTAGGCATTCCACTTACATTTTAGTTTGAGATCCAACTTTATTAATTAAATTCACTAAGTTGGCTATCAATGATAGATTTCTATAAGTGGCTATTAACTATAAAAATATAATCAAAGATTAAGCTATCAATGATAGAAAATATTAGTGACTATCACTTATAGACTTTCATTTGCTATTTATATTTATTATTTGTTATAATAATCAAACTTGATGATTAGCTTGTTGGTGTTAAGTCTAATTGAGTAGTTTCAAGTCTTTGGTACAAAACTCAGCTTCATAATTCTTGTGAAAAAAAATGGAAGCAAAAAATTCAAATAAAGGAAAGAAAAATTTTAAAAATAAGAGAAAGAGAATAAGCAAAAACTGAAGAAAGAAAATAAAATTAAATAGAAAAAATGGAGTAAAAACCAGAAAAATAAAAGAAAAATTTTAAAAAGAAAAAGAAATGGAAGAAGCAAAAAATCGAAGAAAGAAACTAAAATAAGATAATAAAAAAAGAAAAAGGAAGAAGCAAAAATCGGAGAAAGGAAAGAAAATAAAAAATAAAATAAAAAAAAAGAATAAGCAAGAACCAAAGAAAGAAAATTTTAAAAATAAATAAATAAATAAAAACCGAAGAAAGAAAATAAAATAAAATTAAAAAAGAAAAAGAAAAAGAAAGAAAAAGAGAAGGATGTGAAAGAAATTAAAAAAGAAAGGAAAGAAAAAGAAAGGAAAAAAGAAGGAAAAGAAAGAAAAGAAAAAATAAAAGGTGCACATCAAAATAAGACCATGGAGGACGAAATTGAAAATTAAAAAGAAATTAAAAAATTGATTAGTCAACTCATCCATATTTGCATTTTTAGATTTTTTTTTCTCTTATTCTACTATGTATTACAAATATCCTAGGTTATATATTTGAAGGCCTTGCTTTAAAATTGTATAAAATTTAGGCTTTTTACTCTTGATATGAATTAAAATCTTAGATTAAGGTCCTTCAACTTTGAAAGTAACATTTTTTTTCAGTTAAACCAATTTAGAGTGGGTGATTAAATTTCAACACTGTCTAAACTACATTTAGATTGACTTTCTAAGTTGGCCATTTAATTTTTGTACTTCAAAATAATTCTAATAGGTCTCTAAATGTTAAATTATATAATTCATAGTTGACACATGTTAATAGCTAAACATGTATGACATGAAATTAAGAAATCAAGTCTCTAGTAATTTTTTTGGTATAGAATTGACAATTCCATGCTTTATTATAATATGAATTTCAACTTATGAAATCGATCGATATTTAAGACTATATAAACATCGCATAACCTTGAATTTCTTATACTTACTAAGTATGAGTAAACAATATTTCTCCTAATCTCTAGAAGGATTATGGTTAGTAGAAGGCTCTTTAGCCAAAAAAAAAAAAAAAAAAAATTCATTGAGAAAAATAAAAGAACTTAGAAAGGCATAAAAAAAACAAGCTTGCAAAAAGAGTCATCGACTAGCTATAAGAATGGACTCGAAATTCAAACGAATTACATAATAAACTAATAATTACACAATAAACTTGATAATAACCTCCTTCAGACCTCTCCGAACATCTAATAGTTCTACAACTCAACAAATCACACCCTCACAAAATAGTAAAAGAATAACCCGTACTCGAAGAGTTTTTAGAGGGAGAGTTCATCAAAATCTCTTTCAATCATAGAGCAACGGTTCCTATTATGCACTATAACAACCCCAAAATATGATCAAGACTCACCTCTTATCGATAACAAAGGACACATCATTACGGATGTACGTAAAACTAAGAAAAAAATGTAGTTTTATATGATCATGGGTGTTCACTTATATATTATAGGATTTCGGCAAGTTATAAAGAACAACATAACAACTCCAATCTCCACATATTTCAATTTTCTACTACATAACCATTGTAGGAATATGTAAATTTGAACTTCAGACTTCGAGAAAACGAATATACGTATGAATTATCATATGATTATAATAATCTTAATTAAAAGTTTTGTAAATGTAATCCATTTAAGATAGAATAATTATACATATTAATTAAAGAAGTAAAAAAGAATAATAGTTATTAAGATTTAAAATGGTGTATTCTTAAAGTGGAGGATGAGATAGAGATATAAACATATTTTGGTGGACAATCTAAATATATGATTTGCCTTGTTATGGGACATTTCAAATATTGCAACTTTTTATAACTTCTCAAAAGATAAAAGCTCTGTATTTAGACATATTCAAACGTTTTAATCAAAAGTTGTTCGATCATTATCAGAACTCATTCCTTTTTCGTGTTTTTTTTTTTAAATTAATTTTTTTAAAAAAACTCACTCTATATGCATCTAGTCCTAAACTTTTTTTGATGTTTTGGTGAAATTTCCCACTATTAGCCATGGCTCAGTCAAAAAAATGCCAAAAAAAATTTAATCTCATATTTATTATACGTTGAAAATTTTCAAACTCCTTAATCAATCTCTTAATATAAAAATCTACTCTCTTTTAAGTCAATAATAATTATAGCGAATAGAAATTATAGTATAATATAGGTTTGACATCGTTTATTTACTCAAAAACATTAATTTCATACAAATTACTTGAATATATGTTGAAAAAATTACACACAAAGACTTTTCTTCTTTATAATCAATCTAAATCAACGTCCACATTTTTTCTTTTATTAAAGACTTTGTAATTTATGTATTGATCTAAGCCAATTAGTAATTTCTCTCGTTCTAGAAGATTCATATAATTAATATTTCCAAATATCCTTGAGAGCTTGGAAGAAAAAAGAGTTAAAACCTAAAACTTCCTCTTGTGTCAAAAATGAGATTTGATTTCTATTTCATATGAGTAGACATTACCTCCAACTTGTGGCCTTTAAGTGGTTGATAGGTTCAAAGTAACAAGAGATATCCCATCCCACCATACTATACCAAAGGGCTTCACCTAAAGGTGATAAATGTTGACAACCCCTTTTTCTTCTTCATTCATCACTTTTTTTTTTCCCAATCTATATTTGTCTCTATATATTTTGTCCGACATAAAATATATTTTTTGTCCTTAAGATTTCAACTAAATTTCTATCTGGTTCATAAGTTCTGAATATAACCTTTTTAATCTTTGAGATTTAATTTTAGTTTTGTTGGAATGTCTTGAATTTGTTTGTTGGTGCTTCAAACAATCAAATACGGGAGTCTCGCTGCCCGATCAGCAAATCGAGGTCCAAGGACAGCATGTCCTGGTGGAGTTCGAGGACATCGCCCCCGAAACCTATTCATAATTCGTATTTAGCATATTTATTTATTTGTAGTTATTTACGATTATGACCTTAGAGGCGCTGATTTTTTTTTTTTTTTGTTATTCAGAAAATATTTTCTCTAATAATATCGTTCTTCCTTTGCTTCGTGAATGTAACTAATACACTATTACTGAACCATGTATATCTGTGTGTTGATACTTTTTTACGTTTTTATATTCTTTAATTGTCGATTACGTAACAAGATTCAATTTAGTCTTTGGAGTTTCAAAAGTGATATGTAAGATCTCAAAAATTAAATTCAACTTAATCCTTAATTGGTCCTTGAGATTTTGAAATTGGTTTCTAAATAAATCCTTTGAGTACTAGAGAGTGAATATTCATAAAATCAAACAAAATGATGAAGTTAACATATGCTAATCAATCTTGTTTATATTTACTTTTTAAACGGGTGTTTCTTAAACTAAATTGAGGACAAAACATTTTATTTTTTGAGACCTCAAGTACCCAAATAGAAATTAAATTCACATTTCAATGATAAAAAAAAATGTTAGTTTTGAATACTTAAGATCGAGTTTGAATATTACCTAAGGATTAAAAACATAGTTTTTTTTTTTCTTTTTTTTGTTACATAAAGATAATAAGGTAGCTACCCATAGCATACAAACATATTTGATGATGAACATTATGAACATTAGGTTAAAATATATAATAAGGTTGTAGCTTAAATTAATATATACTCGCCATGATTTTGTATATATCCGAACAGCCATCCTTGTTGCAGCCATATGTAGCCAAGAAATTTTGGTAAAAGATTGGATTTTGGGTATCAGCAGCCATTAAAATTCAAACAAACTTTTTAATATATTCAATTTGATTAAAACCCAATTTTAAATCATCGAATCTCTGAGAAAAAACCAAATTATTCTTCATATATATTATATATGTGTGTTGAATGTCAACCGTGAGATCAATATGGATAATATTTATGAAAATGAATTAAAAAAAAATTGGTACATTTCATCCTTCCAAACCATATATTATATACTAAAAAAATCACATTTATGACATGCTAATCAACCTACTGCTTTTTTGTAAAATGAAATTTGAGAAATTATCAATACAATTGGTATTTGTCCTTATCAATATCAAAGCTAATTTGTTTTTAGTTGATTGGAATGAACCCAAAAAAAAAGAAAAAATGCAAGTAAATGATAATTTATAATTTAAGATAAAGAGTGGAGAAAAAAAAAATTCAATTCAACTAACATAAATTCATACAACAGATTTCAAGATTAGAGGCTCAATTTCCCTACCCCACATCTCGTTAGGCAATAAAAACATTCAAGCTCCCTTTAGACAAACAAATTGATCTCCAAAGTTAAGTTCGAGTATATTTTGTTTGCGAAGTCATTTTCGATATGTTATTTAATTTATCCTTTTCCATCGTCAGTTACTAAACTTTTAAATTTATATCTAGTCTATGAATTTTAAAAATATCTCAAATCTGTGTTTAATAGGTTATTATTCTCTTAAGATATTTAAATAAACATTAACGGATATGTATCGTTTAAAAAAAAAGTTAAATTTAATTCCATGTCTAATAATAGAGGATGTTAAATTTTCAATTGTGTCTAGAGTAGGTATATAGATTTAATTAGGTAAATGATGGATTAGAAACAAAGAAAAAAAAGAAATTGAAAACTCAAATCTATTTTGTGACACATGATTTAAAGTTAAAAAAACTTGTTAAAATGCAGTGAGCAAAGTTTGTGATTAAAAAAGGAAAAAAGAAAAAAGAAAAAGAAAAAGAAAAAAAGGTGAGTGGGTTAAAAGACAAGTGGCACAAAATCTCGAAAGAAGAGGAAAAGTAATATTAATAAAGAATTTTGAAACAAAAAGTTGAGAGAGAATGTTTTTGTATGTAAAAGAGTAAATGGTGTGAAGAAGGGGTTAATGTGTTAGGGACTTAGCATATAAATGAGTGACATGGCATGTTTGATGACAACAACCGCACTAACACTCCTTATGGGAATGGCCTAAGCTGTCCACACCATACAAAACACTTCTGCATGCCAAACCCATTTATATCAAACTTCTAATCATTATCACTCTATAGTTTATCCCTACAAAATTCACTCAATTTCTTGTTACTGAATCCAACCTACATTCGTCAATGTGTGAGAGTACTTACACCGATGTGGTACCAAGTTGAAGACATTCATGCCTAACTTAGTATCAAGGAGTATTTAATTCAACTAGATATGTAAACTTTGGATTACTTACTCACCTCCCCTTGGTGTCGTCAAAACGAAGTTGTTCCTTTAACTTCTACTTGAGGTTACATGAAACACCGACATGTCAGGATGAGTATGGCCGTTGGTTATTTTCCCTTTTGGTGAAATTCTATAGCTCGATTAGTCGATCCAAAACTCAAGTCTCTAGCGTTTTCTTTTTTAAAACGTGTCATCTCTTGAGTTTGAAGCAACCCTTAATAAACCACGTGTGAGATGAGGATGAAGTGTACCAAAATGAGATTTGATTGGAAGTCCAAGGTGGTGATAATATTGGATTGTATAATATACTCTATTTGGATGTGGAATGAGCTAGAGATTGAATCACATGTTTAGAAAGAAAGTTCTCCTATTTTAGTTTTTCTTTTTAAGTGAGAAGAAATAATGTATGGTGTTGTTAGGTGGTATAAGATGGATCATGGTATTAAATTTTCGTCAACATTTTCACATTTAGATATTCGACATCAGTATGAAGAGTGAAGCAAAATTTCTATTATATCTTAAAAAGAACCATGAAACATAAACAATGAACAACAAAGTGTCGCTAATGTAAATATATTGTAACTAATAAATATTATTTTTGTTTTTATAATTTTTTTAGAAATATTCATCAACATCGATATATTTTATCGATATTTTCATCGACATTTCTGTAAAATTGAAGCTTCGACATTTCTGCCGACATAGACAATTTAAATTTTGTATGAGATAAGAGCATAAACGTTTCGTTTCGTGGTCAAATAGGAATGGTTAGGTTTAAGACTTCTAAATGATCACGAGAGAAAAGTTTTTACTTGAGAGAGAAGGAATTATAGAATGTATTTGATATGATGTTTGTTCATCTTTAGCATTAGTACACAAATGAAAATTGGTGTGAGACCCACACAAAAAAAAAAATAGAAGAAATTAAAGGGAAATTTTAAGAGGTGGGATCGGATTGATGAGAGAATACAAGGTTGGTAAAATTCCTAGAGAGAATTGATATAGGAGAATAATTTCTAATTATATTATTTTCAGTTTTTTTTTTTTTTTAATAAAGGTAGTGTAGAGGATAGAACCGAAAACAAATTAGAATATGAATTATCCATTCACTCATGCTTATCAAACTTTAAAATTGAGATTGAGTTAAAATTCACATAGATAAAATATAAAGAAATAAATAAGCACGGGATGAAACGTCCCACCAAAATGATCGAAATAATGATCACGATGGATGATGACATATTTCATCATTTTTTAGGAGTGTTTGGTGCAAGGATTAGAATAGTGAGCTCTAAAGAGTTATGAAGTTTAAGAAGTTGTGAACTCCTAAAATTCACGGTGTAAGGAGTTGATAAGGTATAAAATTAATGTGTTTTTTAGTAGTGAGATCCACAAATTCTTTAAGCCAAACAAGGAGTGAAATTTACAATTCCAACTACCATCTAGATTTCCAAATCTTGAGCTCAAGGCATTACAATCTAAGTGAACAAATCATCTAAGTCTCGGTTCGTTTATTTGACACGCAATGTTTTCAAAGGTAAAAGAAAATAGAAGAAAAATTAGAAGTAGGTGAGTTTAAAGAAAACATACCAAATGCATGTAAGAATTATATGTGAGATTCAAAAAATAAAGAAAAATGTGGAAGTCATGTAAGTACAAAATAGGTACTGTTTTTTTTTTTTTGTTTTTTCTACTGAATCACAATATGGGAAGACACCAAGGAATTAGGGTGTATGGCATTGGCAGCCAAAAAATAGCTCCAAATTTTGTTCCAACATTAAAGATCATAAAGCTAATCAAAGTGGGTCCAATCCTCACCAAAGAGGAAATTCAGTCTTCAACAAGCCAAAGCCACCCCCTCTTCCCACATACATGCATGAAAATTTATGGGCCCATTATTTTATCATCACATTTTTAATAATTTCTTCTTCTTCTTCTTCTTTTTTTCATCAATTTCTTCCCACTTTCCAATCCAAAACAATTTCTCTATAAATACCCTTCATTATAACTTGTTCCAACACACACCACCAACCAAAAACAATACTCAAAACCAAAGAGTTTTTTTTTTTTTTTTCCCTTTACACAAACCAATTTTTTTTTATCTGCAAAAAATGGCTGTCTTTCCTATCATCAACTTGGAAAACATCAATGGTGATGGTAGAGCTAAGATCTTGGAGCAAATTGAAGATGCCTGCCAAAATTGGGGTTTCTTTGAGGTGATTTCATATATTCTCATTCCTTTTTTTTTTTTTCTCCCTCAAGAATTTGAACCTATGAACTTTGGTGGAAGTAGAGACATCTCGACTTAACTGCGGGAATAATCTTGAAGGAAGTAGAGATGTCTCGAGCTTGTGGCGAGATCACAAATTTGTATTTCTTCTTAATTTTCTTTGTAATTTTGGTCCTTTGTGTTTGTATGTGTTTGACTTGAATTTAATTTGTAGTTGGTGAACCATGGGATCCCACATAAGTTTTTGGACACAGTGGAGAAGATGACAAGAGATCATTACAAGAAGTCTATGGAAGAGAGGTTTAAAGAGACTGTGCTTAGCAAGGGCTTAGAGGCTGCACAAGCTGAAGTTAATGATATGGATTGGGAAAGCACCTTTTTCTTACGACATCTCCCGGAATCAAACATTTCTGAGATGTCTGATCTCGACGAGGAGTATAAGTATGATATTGTTCACTTTAATTTAAATCTTTCGATAGTTATACATTATTTTCTTTTCGTTTGAGTCTTTAACAATATAATTTCTAACGTGAAGTGTGCCGTGTGAATGATTGGCAGGAAAATTATGAAGGAATTTGCAAAGAAGTTGGAGAATCTTGCTGAGGAGCTATTGGACCTACTATGTGAGAATCTTGGGTTGGAAAAGGGTTATCTCAAGAAGGCTTTCTATGGTTCAAAAGGTCCAACATTTGGGACAAAGGTGAGCAATTACCCGCCGTGTCCCAAGCCAGATCTGATCAAGGGTCTCCGAGCCCACACCGATGCCGGTGGCATCATCCTCCTCTTCCAAGATGACAAGGTTAGTGGCCTGCAACTTCTCAAAGATGGCAACTGGATCGACGTGCCCCCAATGCGCCACGCCATTGTTGTCAACCTTGGAGACCAGCTTGAGGTATTTCATATATTAATAGCCTAAGCTGCATTTATCCACACATCCCTCTTTTTGTTATACAGTAAAAAAAATCATTTTTTTAAATTGACATATGACAAATTTTTATGTGATAAATGTCTGAGTTATACAAAGATAGGCACAACTCAAACAACATTCACATTTTTTTTAAAAAAAAAAAATACAATAGTAGTTTTAGATCTTAAACTTTCTAGAATTAAATAGATTACTTATATAAAGAGTTGTAATGTAAAACTTCGCAGGTGATCACAAACGGAAGATACAAAAGTGTGATGCATAGAGTGATAACTCAGACGAGTGGAACTGGTCGAATGTCGATAGCTTCATTCTACAATCCAGGTAGCGATGCCGTGATCTTCCCGGCACCGATGCTAGTGGAGAAAGATCAGGCTGAGGAGAAGGAAGTGTACCCCAAGTTTGTGTTTGAAGATTACATGAAGCTCTACATAGGAGTCAAGTTTCAGGCCAAGGAGCCAAGATTTGAAGCCATGAAAGCCAATGCTAATTTGGGTCCAATGGCAACAGCATAAAAGCAAAAATTAAAGGGGAGAAAAAAGTAAAGGCCCACTTTTATAACAGTAATAAATATTTAAAGGGCTTGTCTTTGTGTTTGCCTCGTTTAAGTGGGTTATTGTTATTAATCTGGTGAAAAGTTAAAAGCAAATATTGGAGTAGAAGAATATATTTATGTTTGTAGCAACTAGCTAGCAAAAGTGTTGTTCCCAATCCCATTTTCTTTATAATTAAATTCACTTTCATCTTAACAGTCCAATAGGGTTTCAGAGCCACATCTCTATAGTTTCCCAGAAAAAGTAATCTTTTTTAATAGAAAGTATGCTGAAAGATCCAAAGTTGGATTGCTTTTACATTGTTCTTTTCCTTATAAATGGAAATGGAGTAAATTCTAATAAAGGGCAACAAATATTCATCTTATAGTAAATTCAAATCTTGGTTTTCATTTTTTTTTCCTTAAAAGAGGGGTACATCCACTTGAGATCACGTCTTGTTAGGACTATTTGTATGTACTATTCAATTTCAATAGCAATACTCCATTTCATTTGGCACAATTTTCTAAAAACATTTGATCCTAAAGTGAACTTTATCATAAACGAATAATATTTTTTTTCCATCCTTAGTGATAAATGAAACTTAATTCGACGAAAATTGATATTGAGAATGTTATCTTTATGGTAAGTCGAGACTATATGATCCAACTACTTGCTATAACAATTTATTAGCTTATGTACTTGTGCATCGCGAAGCAATCTAATCACATTTCAATTAGGTGTGTGTATATTTTTAGACTTTTTCTAAGTTTTTCGTATATGTTCCGGTTGACCCAAAAGCTTAAGCTGACTAGTAATGATTCACATGCTATATGTCATAATCGCGCCTTCTTAAGGGTCTCGAGACGATTGTGCGGCACTTGTTCTCGCCCTCGAACAAGTCAGCCAATCCAAATCCGAATAGCCGATGGCACAATGGGCGTTTCAAATAACCTCCAACCCTGTTCTTCAGAAAAGGTTTTAGAAAAACGAGTTTAGAGGAAAATATTTTCGCAAACGTTTGAAAGCATATGTAAACAATGAACATTAGTCATACAGCTAGAAAGCAATAAGCAACAACACAGCTTTATAGCATACAACTCACTGGTATGAGGATATGATAATTAGTCTTACTCTCATATAGTGCATTCCGAACAAAAGTACATCTTTCACCCTTGCATATGGAAATGGGCGATCGGTCACACACTAAGAAAAGTACATAGAAAGTAAACTACCTAGTAAAAGGAAATACATAAGATGAAAGCATAGTAAAAAAGGGTGGAAGCGGACATGCGGCCATGGGCAACACGCTTTGGACAAGCATGACCGTGACATTCTCCCCCACTCAATTGGTTGACGTCCCCATTAACCAACTCTACTCGAACTCAACAAATTGTTAAGTAGTTGCCTTGAGGTCTTCTGCGCGCTCTCAACGAACTTCTCTGTCTTTGAGGCTTTTCCACCTCTCCAAGAACTCTTCTCAGCTTGGTCTTGGTCTTCCAACTCTGTCGCTTCTCTCAACAAGTCTCTCATTGACTTCTTCTCATTTTCTTTGTTGTGCTAGTCGGACGGGTTACCACCCTACATGGCTCTTCAGCATGGTTAGGATGACAGGGTTTCAGTCTACTTATGTAGATGACAGGATGAATCTCCATCAACGATGGTAACTGTACCCGATAAAAGGCTTTTCCAACCCTTTCGATGACTTCCCCCGGTCCTTTAAAGCTGCTCATGAGGCAACGTTCTCTTTGTCTTCGACTTCAAAACTGTCCTAGGCACAAGTTTACCTGAACCCTGGCCACTGTTAGGAACTCTCAGTGTCTAGGCTTCCTTCTTCTTCTTCTCCTTCTATTTGGAGGCAGGGATTGGGTGAACTATCCGGCTAAAAAACACAACACTTTTCTAAGACACACAGAATGTCTTGAGGTGTCTTTTTTCCGTGGTTTTGACTGACTCGTGGGTAAGGTCCTTTCCCTTTCGGCTGTTTAATCCTTGCATACACAATGGTGGGCGTGGACCCTGTGATCACTAAACATTTGGCGAGAGGTATCGGTATTACCTTATGTTCAAGCAAGAACTTCATCCCCAACACCACGTCAAAATCATCCATTTTAATGATCACGAAATCATCAGGGCCACTCCAATCCCCCAACTTCACGACTGTTCTCTTCGTCATTCCTGTAATTGACAAGGCCATAGAGTTCAGGCCTTTTATTTTTCCTGCGCCTCCTTCCCAATAGAGATTCAACCGTCTGGCTTCTGTTTCAGACATAAAATTATGGGTGGCTCCTAAGTCAACCATGGTATTTTTGGTCGATCTATGGTTGACCCAAGCATCTACATATATCAGTCTTCCCCTTTGGGGCTTATTTATTTCTCTCGTATTCTTCTAGAGGGCAATTAAAAATCTTCGAGTCCCGACTCGAGGGGTCTCATCTTCCTCGGCTTGTACATTCTCGTCCTCTACCTGAACAACTTTGCCTTTCCAATCTGAGGCTAATGAGGCTTGAAAAGTGTTAAAGGCTACTCGTTTCGGACATTTGCTCGCCTTATGTTATCCATTGCATATATAACAGGAAAGAGGCTGATAGAAATTCTACCGATTCTGCCCCCGTCATGTATTTCTAGTTGCCTGTTGAAGTGGTTTTCCATCCCCATTAGTGTATCTCTTTCCCCTACTGTTCCTCGATGGGCTCGAACCATTACCTTTCCACCTCTATTAAGGGATCTCGAGTGTTGCCTCATCTCTTGAGATTCATCCATCAAGTCGAACAACCATTCGGCCACCACATATGCGGCTGGGAGATCCTATATTCTCTATTCATGCGGTTTTGTCTTTGCCCATAGTTTTAGACCTTCGACAAAACAGAAAACTTTGTCATTTTCCGACATATCTCTTATGTCCAACATCAACCCGACAAATTGTTTCACATAGTCCTTAATGGTGCCAATATGTTTCAATTCCTGTAATTTACGTCTTGCCAAAATCTCAACATTCTCGGGGAAAAACTGAGAACACAACTCTTATTTCAGTCTTTCCCACGTGTCGATGGTGCACCGACCCTCTTGGACGTCTAAGAAACGAGACCTCCACCATAATTTGGCATCCTCTGCTAAATGTATCGTCGCTAAGGTGATCTTTGACTCTTCAGTTGTTGTGTTCTTAGCTCTGAAATACTGCTCCATGTCAAAGATAAAATTTTCTGGTGCTTTCGCATCGCGAGCCCCACAAAAGGGCTTAGGCTTGGGTACTTTTACCCTGTTGAATTGGGTTGCACCCCCGACTGGGGATTTATTTCCCATCGCTCTCATGGTGAGGTTAACTCTTGTACTAATGTCCGCAATCTCTGCCCGGATGACATCAATGGTGGCTCGAAAGTTCTCGGACAATTCAGTCACCATCTGAATTATTACTCTCTGCAAACTGTCTAGTTTTTTGACACGCTCTTCTACATGGGAAATAGAGTCCGACGAACCATCCCTATGCTCAAGAGGCCCATTTCTCGTAGCTTGTGACTCTAGGGTCTCAACCCTTGTCAACATTTCCCTGACGGGCATTCCGTCTAAGTGGCCAGACACTACGTCAATTTCATCGGCCTTGTCAACAACTTCTTGTAACCGAGTTTCTAGGAACCGAACCGGATCAGGGACTTCTATTAGATAGAGCATTTGCTCTTCTATCTCAACCAACCGGTCAACATGGGACTTGCCCAACTGCTTTGTAGCAGACATGACCACAGCTTTTTAACTCCGCAAGCCGACTTGGCTCTGATACCAACTATCATAATCGCACATTCGTAAGGGTCTCAAGGCAATTATGCAGCACTTGTTCTCGCCCTGAAAGAAGTTAGCCAATCCAAATCCAAATAGTCGATGGCACAATGGGCGTTTCAAACAACCTCCACCCCTGTTCTTCAAAAAAGGTTTTAGAAAACGAGTTTAGAGGAAAAGGTTTTCACAAACGTTTGTAAGCATGTGTAAACAATGAACATTAGTCGTACAGCTAGAAAGCAATAAGCAATAACATGGCTTTGTAGCATACAACTCACTGGTATGAGGATATGATGATTAGTCTTACTCCCATATAGTGCATTCTGAACAAAAGTACATCTGTCACCCTTGCATATGGAAATGGGCGAGCGGTCACACACTAAGAAAAGTACATAGAAAGCAAACTACCTAGCAAAGAGAAATATATAAGATGAAAGCATAGTAAAAAAAGGTGGAGGCGGATATGCGGCCATGGTAACACGCCCTGGACAAGCATGACTGTGACACCATGCACATGTTTCACATGTTTATGAAATGTATTATTTATTATTTTATTTTTTATGTTTTAAAGGATTAATTTTAAAGTTGAAAATTCATTTATATTTTTGTTAATTGTAAATCATGCTAATGAAGTATATTGAAATAGCTTCTGCTATTCTATACTTTATAAATATGAAATCTCTTTCTAAGAAAGAAATTGTAAAATTAGTAACAGATGCAAAGATTCGAAATGTAAGACTAGCTACACCCGAAATAGTGGTGTTCTATTGACATAAAATGTACTTATTCGATTTCAAAGTTAACTTTCACATATAATAAATCTATTTTGTAAAGTGAAAATATGAAGGATAACCTTTATTGTTCTAACATCTCTCAGCGAACACATAAACTCAATAAGTCGTTTTTTATATGGATCACATTCATACATGAATGGATAAATTCATTCGATGTGTAACTACCTACAAATATAATTAATAGAAACCTAAACTCGAAGAGTCGTGTCTCAAAGATTTACGGACATCCACAGATATCGAAACTCAAATAGTCACATTTTTATACATGGATCACATCATACAGGAATGGATACACTGATTGAATATGTGTAACCACTTGGACCCGATGAGTTATGTTTGGTCGACATAAGGTTACATTTCTTTTGTTTTAACATCGCTCAACAGACAACAAATGAAAAATCATGCCCTGAAGATGGAAGGGTAAAGTAGTCATTTACTAAATATGTTGGGAAAAAAAAAGAATGTACAAATTTTCCTACTTCCCCCTTTTAATATAGTATAGATAAGTGTAGAATCAGTATGGCAACCTAGTGGGGTGAATAGGGTTTAATAAAACTAATTAAAAAAATCTCTAATGTGGACCCAATTAAGCAAATCAATATACTTTTGGCTATCAAATAATTTAAACAAGAATTTCTGCAAAGTAATTCGATCCAAAAAAAAAAACAAGAAATTAAAATTAACACTTTAAGTACCCTATTTAATTTTAATAATAAGATTGATAAAATAGATATGCAAAGATGAATTCAACCAACCTAAATAGACAAATGTGAGCAATTAATTTCAAGGATAAATTATAACAATTAATTTCATGCAAATAAAAAATAATTAATAAATTAAATAGAAGAGGGATAAAGAAATTGACACCGTGATTTTATAGTGGTTTGGCACAATCGGTGTACATCTACTTGCCAAACTCCTCTTGGTATGTCACTATGAATTTGACTCTTTCCATAGCTTAGAGTTACCGCTACAACGTTTTTTTTTTGGGAGCAAGAACAAACTCGATCCTTTCCACGGTTAAGGATCAAACCATTACAACGACTCTTTTTTCGAGATCAAGAGCAACTCTTACCATAGTATGAGTTATTCATATTGCACTAGAATCATTGTTACAAGTTCTATACAATGGACAATTCAAAACATCCAAATTATTTTTATAAAAAAAAATCAGGTTTGTTATCATCAAAAATATTAATTAATTAATTAATTAGAATTAATTAATTTGAGATTAAAGCCGAAAAGCCAACAATCTCCCTTTTTTATGATGACAAACAACTCAAGAAAAATAAAATCCAAAGAGATGTGTGATAGAAAATATGAACTTAAATCACAATCAACACATATTTCAATTCACTTGAACATAAAGAATATATTCAATAATAACATGTTTTCATTTTTCTTATTACCTCTCCCTCTTTTGGAATCAATCAAAAAAGAGAATTAAGAAAAATAACATAAAGATGTGAAGATCCTTAAAAATATGAACATATAATTTTGCATATTTCTTCTCCTATCAACATGCCTTCTAAGAATAAGCAATGTTGTAAATTCAAGAGGCATTACAAGAAATTTTAAAATCAATTTCACAAATTTCTCCCCCTTTTGAAATCAACTTAGTCCATAGAATGTGGTCGAAAGCCAATTACTCCCTCTTAATAAAGAACAAAAAGACATTTGGCATATATCAATTTATTCACCCTAGATGGGGTGAGTAAGGTTTAATAGAAATAATTAAAACTTTTTTTTCTAGTGTGGGCCCAATTAAACAAATCAATATACTTTTGGCTATCAAATAATTTAAACAATAATTTTATGAAAAATAATTCAACCAAAGAAGCTAAGAAATTAAAATTAACACTTAAAATACCCTATTTAATTTTAATAATAAGATTGGTAAAATAAATATGCAAAGATAAATTCAACCAACCTAAATAGACAAATGTGACCCATTAATTTCAAGGATGAATTATAACAATTAATTTCATGCAAATAAAAATAATTAATAAATTAATTACAAAATTAAATAGAAGATGGATAGAGAAATTGACACCGTGATTTTACAATGGTTCGGCACAACCAGCCTACATCCACTTCCCAAGCTACTCTTGGGTATGTCACTACGAATTTGACTCTTTCCACGGCTTAGAGTCGAACTGCTACAACGTTCTTTTTCCAGGAGCAAAAACAAAGTCGATCATTTTCACGATTGAAGATCAAACCGTTACAATGGCTCTTTTTTTGGGATTGAGAGCAACCCTTACAATAGTTTAGAAAAATAAATAGCACACTCGACAAACTCTCTAGAATAGTGGATTAATAAATTTAGCATTCAATGAATCAATTCTCACAACATAAAATATCTCTCTCAAGAAGAAGATGAAAAGAAGAAAATTAAAGCATAGAGAGAAAACAACAATGGTGACTTAATGAGTTATGGATGATTGAACGAGAAGAAAAGTTTAAATAGAGAAGAAAAATTGTTGACATTTAATTTGAGCCATTGGATCTTGGAAAAGAAAAATCAATGATAGATATTTTAAACTTCTAATCGTTAGATACAAACAAAAAAAATAATATAATAACATATATCTTTTTAAATCATTTCTTTTAAAACCCAATAAAAAGCAATGTCAACTATGTGTCCAAAACTAACTGTTAGACACAAACATAAGATAACATGAAATCTTTTTTTTAAATTAATTTTCTTTTTATAAAATCAATCCAAAACTCAAAAGTAACTTATCTCATGCTTATGTAAGTGAAGATTTGGTGTGAAGCCTTGGAGCTTACGTTAGAAGAGCAAAAGGCGAATGTGTGTAACACCTTTCAATTAGTTCACTTTAAAGAGAAAAATTCTACATGTCATCGGCTCAGGATTTGTCCATTAAGCTTGTTTTGGCTTTCGGTCATATCTTATTCATTTGAACTCTGATTCAAGTGTTTCAGTTTGCATTGGAACCGTTGTTCCACGCTCACAATGGACACTCCAAAACACTCAAATTGTTAAAAATAAATAAATAATATTAAGTTTGTTATCATCAAAACATTAATTAATTAATTAATTTGAGATTAAAGACCAAAAAGCCAATAATAAGTGAGAGTAAATTTAATATAATATCAACACTTTAACACTCCCTCACTTATGAGCTTGAAAATTTTTAAAATATGCCCAACAAGTGAGAAAAATCAATTTAATTGAGGAGGAAACAACATTACCAGAGTTTGAACACAAAACCCCCATATTCTAACACCAAGTTAAATTAGTGATTGACCAAAAAACCTAAATTATAAGTGAAAGTAAATTTACTATTATATCAACAATTTAGCAGTATATTGATAATAATGGTAGCATGAGTGGTACACATAATGGAATGCTTTTTTTTCTCTTTAGAAAAATGCTAAAAATGGAACTCAAGAGATCGAAATGTATAATTGCATATAAAACTTCTTTTTTTGACCAAGAAAGGGATCCAAAAATATAAAGCTAAAAAAGATACCAAATCTTCTTTTCGATTTTGACTATAACTTTCATGTTCTTGGAATTCTAGTACATATGATTGGGGTTAATCCTAATGAACCCCCTGATGGATTTATAACCATAAGTATAGTTTGGGAATAGTAAATATACAATACAAAGGGGAGTTAATCACTTGAACTGAAATGTGTGAGGCTTAAAGAATGACAAGTAATTAGGCCAATGAAAAGTGAAAAACTTCAGAATGGCTCGTCATTTATTGGGTGTCTTCTTCTTTTACTAATGAACATCCTCACAGGCATAGAGGACAATTACCTTTCTGAACAAGAAAGTGATGATGGCAAATGCTTCAAGCCAGAAATGTCGAATAGTTCAATAAACCTCTGATCTGAAACTCTTGCCTTGGCAGCGGCAAACCGTTGATATTCATCAAAGACTGACGATAGGCACCATTTCTGCAACTTTCTAAAGCATCCCACGACACAACCAGTTCGGTGCTGATGAGTGAGAAACAAGTTAAACTATTTAGAAACTCCATGAAAGCAATAGTCATATTAGAAGATACCACTATTTTTAAAATCACCATTTAACCAAAAAGTTTAAATTGATCGATAATGCTAAAATACATTATGTAAGTTTAAATAAAGGACTTTCTATTATGGTACCATGTTAAATCATTACTCGATCCAAAAGAATAAATCGATGGTCGGTTTTAATACTTTTAATAGTACATACCTTTACTAACTACTTTTAAAATCACCACTTAATCCAAAAGTTCAAACTGATGGATAAATACTAAAATACATTTTGAAAGTTCAAACACAATACTTCCTATTTTGATACCATGTTAAATCACGACGTAATCCAAAAGCATGGACTAATGGGTACTGTAAATTTACTTCTATATTTTGTATATTTATGCTTTTAGCGGAACATACCTTCCCCCGTTTGCAATGGATTAAAACCGGGCGATTCCTCACATCTACATGGTGAAAAAATAATGCCCGAGTGAACACAAACCCAAACTATATAACATTATTTGAAAATCTACTGATTCAGCATTCATTGAAGATTTAAAATGTGAAGTATTGGTAATGGTATAGGTACCAAGAATAACTTTAAGTACTTCACGAATCGTAAAGTCTGGAATGTTCACAAAAGGCTCCTGCATTTAATTGCAACAAAAACCAAAGTGATCAGCGTTCTTTTAGAATACTATATGTCATCAATGGAATTCCAGTGTTTTGACTTTCAGCTGGCTATAATTGCCATCCGGGCAGTTGATTCTTATGTTAAACAAACTTTAGTTAAAGAAAATTACTTCCAAGTTCCAACTTAAAAACTAGCATTGGCATGACACTAAAACAAAAGCAAGGAATGGATGATGCAACCTCTTAACCTCTTGAGTTCTCCAAAAGGTTGAGTTTTCTATTGGTTTTTGTCAACAATAACCATTCAATTGACAATCGATATATGTCAGAAAAACAAAATGCAATTTCATCTTACTTCTCAATCAAAGGAACATGGGAGCTTTAGAAGCAATGAAACAGTGCAAAAGGAAGTCTAAACACCCCTTCCTCTCACAAAACCGCCACAAAATATGTGCTTGTAATTACCGCAAGACTAATATATATCGTAGCACAAGGCAATGATAAATGATGAAAATCGTACAGCCAGTCTAGCCTCACTCCTCTCTTTCCTTGTTTTTATTTTCTCCTTTGGGTATATGTAAACTTAATTATTGAAAAAATGAATTCAATACGTTGATGCATTTCAGAAATAACTGGGATAATAACATTAATTAGATCAAATTTCATACCAAATAGTACATTTGATCGCCGCTCATATCCAAATTCCTCATACACTCGAGAATCAAGTTTACATATGCATCAACCTTGTCTGAACCCGCCTAGACAATTTACACAAGCTAAATTTTGTTAGCTAAATCCCCAAAACAATTTTCATAAACGTATAGAAACAGTCAAAAGCAGTGTATTGGCTGATCACCATCAAATACTTGTATCTGAATTGTTTTCCTTACGTAACAAATTCACCAAAACCAAGCCCATATGTTATTATTGGAAACAACTTCAAACCAAGAGTAGTTCTAATCTCTCTAGTTAAGTTCATATGCATACAGAGCATTACCACAAAAATCACTTCAAAAGAAGCTTCCCTGAGAATTGAGAATTGACATTTAACATAAAAGGTCAAAAATCAAATTCACTGAAGGCTGAAGCATAAGAAAACAACAAATTCAAACAGAAATTTACTTTTGCACGTTAGCATTAGCCGTCATTAAGATATCAAAGTCATACACATATTCACAGAAACTATATCTCTCAATAATGATATTTCGATGAAGTAAGAACAAACCTTAGAACCTTCAATCCCAAATTGAAACAATCGGATCCCATTGGACTTGAGAAAATCCATATTGGCCTCAGGATATGGCTCGGGACAAAGACATCTACCACATCCGTTCAAAAGAACAATCAGTTCATACTCAATCATCGATTATCACGAAGCGAACAAAATCGAGAACAGACGAACCGAACAAGGAAAGCAAACAAACAAAGAATCAGTAGTAAAAGTCTTACATAATCGAACGAAGGCCTAATGTCTGCAAGAAAGAGAAGTTGGAAGAGTCGGGGAAGCCGGAGCGGAAAATGCCGCTGTCAACGACGGCGAAGTTCAGAGGAGGAACGAAGAGGTTATCTCCTTCATTCTCGCAGTCGGCGCCATTGGAAACAAGTGGCACGGGAAGAGTAGGATGGAGATGGTCGGAATCATCATGGGTCGTTTGATCGGAGTGTTGCGAGTGGTGGTCGATTGTCATGACGGAGTGTAAGAAGAAGAAGAAGGAATTGAGAAGGATGAAATGAAGTGGAAAAATGGAGATCGGGATCGGAGGAGATATTCAGGCGGCGGTGGTGGAATGTTCCAGTTCCGGTTCCGATTCTGATTCCGATTCCGACGAAAACTTTTCTTCTATCTTTATTGGGAAAATATTTGGACAGTTAAAAAAAAAGAAAAAGAGGGAATGGGTGGACCAAGCAAGTTGGTTATATTGGGAATTGTCACTTCTTAACCCCTCTTTTTATACTACATAAAACCCCTCTTTTTTATTTCTTTTTTATTTCTTTTTTCTTTTCTTTTTTTAAAAAATATATTATTTCTTTTTCTTTTAAAAAAAACAGCATTCACTTTTTTAATATTAATAATAAAAAAAAAAAAACAATGGTATCATTATAATTTAATATCGATCGACTCGTAAGAAGAGTCATCGATGCCATAGAATAACTTAACTAGTTAAGCTGTTCATAATTTTGTTTGATTAGATTATAAACTTAGTTTTTCTAAAACTTCAATTTTGTAAATCATAGATCATTAGCATATTTGAGTATTTTAAAAAAAATTAACGAAGAGAAAGTTAACTTTTTAATCCCCGAGTTTAAATAATATCTCTATTTGGTCCATTAATTTTCAAAATATACATTTTTAGACATTGAGTTCTTAGAATAAATTTACAAGTTACTGAAATAATATTATTATTTTTATATAATTATATGATATTTTAAATTAGAAAAATAATAATTTTACGGAGAAGAAATATTTTTCTAAGTTTAAAAGGTTGTGTAATTATTTAAAATAATTTTTTAAAAAAACACTTCATGGAATCTTTAAATTTATTCTTAAAAACTTAAAGACTAAACACATAGATTTTGAAAACTAATGGATCAAATGCATTCACTGTTAAAAATTCAAAGACTAAAAAATGTACAATTTGAAAACTCAGAAACCAAATAAGCATATTCTTCATAAAACGTAAAGGACCCAAATTTGAATATGTTACAGATCCATTACACAATTTTTAAGATTCTTTGATATATTAGACATAAAGTTGAAATTTTAGAGACTTATTGAATATAAAACATAACATCTAAAGATCCAATTTGTAATCTAACTAACTTTTATATTAAAAAAAACATGATAAGTCTAAATAACATAATGAAATATTTTTAAGAAAACATGATAAATTTAAATAAAATGATATTAACGTGTTAGTTTATTTAACTTCATTTAATTAATACATAGATTAGAAACAAATGGTATTTAACGTTTGACGGAAATTAAGTGTCGTATATCAATTTTTCAATGCAACCTATCAATATTTGACTTAAAGATAATAATACAAGTGTATGGGTATCAATTATTGTTTCGATTAAAAATATCTCGTCCAATATCTACCAAACATCATCATATTGAGTTTACGTTTCTTCAAGTGTCAAAGACTTTAAGTGGGCTAACAATTTATGAAGATTGAAATATTTCAACGACTCTTTTAAATCATCAATAGAAAGAAGATAATTGAAATTTGATCATCGATCGTGAAAAGGATGAACAGGTAGCAATGAATTTAAAAAAGGTTAGGGTTTGAGAATTGAAGGTTTGGGGGAAATAGAACATTCTTGGGAATATGCTGAGGGAAAAAAGTGGGTGTACGTTATTTAATAATGAGAGAGTGCAAGGGCTTTGCGCCTCGTCCTTTGTTTTCGGTTAAATTATTTTCTTTTTCTTTTTTAAGTGTCTTTTTCTTCAACATTTTTTGTGCAAAAACGATTGGGTTTTTTAGAATATAATTAAAATTCTCTGATTCTTATTTGTCAGTTGGGGATGTACTTTATATTCAAAGGAGATAGGTTTATTTTATATTATAATATAATTATTGCATGCACCCACTTTATTTATTTATTTGGGGGAAAAAACTAATTTAAAAAGAATCCAATGTTTTGATTTGTGGAAAAAAAGAATATGTTTGGTCTGAATTTTTATCACTTGGTGGGGTGTTTGGGCCAATTTAGGTATATTTTTAGTAAATTGAAAGGTTCAAACTCTATTTTAAGATGGGTTGCTTTGTGAGCTTTTAAAAAATAACCTATAAATTGTTTGCAAATCAAATTTTAGAAGTGTATTAAAATAAATAAACAAAAAGTTAGATCCTAAATCTTTAAAAGGGGGGAAATCATGTTCCCACTTCTTAGAATATATATCATTTTAGGAGTCATAGTCGGTTCGGTTTTATCGATTTTGAGGTCAATTATGTTACAAAGAAGAGATCCAAATCAATGTTCAATTAAAAAACAAAACCATTATACTGGTTTTATTTGGATCGGTTTATTATCGGTTTGGTTCTCGATTTTTCGCATTTTTCTTTTCTCTTCCAATTTTTATTTTTATCACCACTTAGTTTTGAATTGGGTTTTTTTTTTTTTTTGTTAATTTAAAATTAAAATTGGGTCTATTTCTTTTATCATAAATTTAAATTTGAAATTTTTTTCTTGGCACTTTCTAATTAAAAAACATATAAGCTCCATAATAATTATTTTTTTTTCTAGACAACAAATATACATACAGATAATTAAAATACTAAAAGGTAGTTTATTTTTAAGGGTATATATATTTATTGGATCGATTTTGTTTTGATTGGTTTTTCTAATAAAAAATCGATCCAAACCAATACTTTTTTATATTCTCCAAATACAAACCAAGATATCAAATTTTATATTAGAAAACCAAACCAAACCATTGAATAGGTTTGGTTTGTTTTGGTTATTCAATTTTTCGGTTTTTCGGTTTTTTGATTTTTTGTGACACTCTTATATCATTTCATGCATAATATTGACAATGCAAAATTAATGTTTAATTACTAATAAGTAAACTGTTTTTTAAATAATACCAAAAAGAAAAGGAGAGAGAGAAATCAACGGTGAAGGGCAAAATAAATATTATATTAAAAAATGAGGGATAAAATAAATAAGTAAAAAAGTTCTCTTCTCATAGTCCTCAATATAACATATAAAATTTAATTAAATAGATCTCATATTAAAAAATTAAAATATTAAGAAAAATTGAATAAAATTTAGAAATTTCAAAATAGTGATGAAATAATTGTGAAATTTTAATTAATTATAATTCTTTTAATTATTTTTAATTAATTAATAATAAAAGTAATAATAGATTATCCAATTTGGGTCCCTTACTACTGGATACACTTTTAGTCAAAGGTTTCAAAAAAATTACAAGTTTACTCGGGTTCAGATTTGAGTTTTGTTTCAATTTCTTCTAAGATTTCAATATTTAAATTTTTTTAGTCTTGATTTTTCATTCAATGTCTACTTTCAGTCTTTAGTATTAATTCTATTAATTATTTTAAAAGAAATAAAATAATTAGATTTCTAGTAGGTTAATAGATTATCCAATTTCGATAAAAATTGTTTGGACTCTAGATTTAAAAATGTGTTTCACTTCTAGTCCAATGTTTCAAAAAGTTACAAGTTTATTCTTGAGGTATGAGTTTTGTTTCAATTTGTCCCCAAGATTTAGGGTCTGTTTGGATCGATTAAAAGAAAATGTCTTTAAAATAAGTCATTTTTATTTAAACTCTTTTGATAAAAATTGTTTAAAATACATTTTGAGAGTGTTTCAAAAGCTATTTTGAGTGGCTATTGGCTACCAAACCCTTCAAAAAAATTTCAAAATAACTTATTTTACAAATTAAACGTTGGAAAAGTTAAACCAAATACACCCTTAAACTTGTAACTTGATTTTTCATTTAACACTCACTTTCGGTCTTCAATGTTAATTTTGTTAGTTAATTCAAAATAATTATATTAATTAAAATTTCATTATTTTTTCATCACTATTTTAAAATTTCACTTCATAGTTATTTTAAATTAGTCAATGACATTAATTTTAAAAGTGAATATTTAGTTAAAAATTTAAGGTTAGAAGTGTGAATCTCGAAATCTAATAACCAAATTGAAACAAAAATCAAGTAAATCTATAACATTTTAAAATCTAGAAATTAAATTGAAATCAAATTCAAAATTTAACGATTGAAAATGTAACATTTTAAAAGCTATAGACGAAATGAAAACTAGACCTAAAACTTAATAACGAAAAGTTTTTTAAGCAAATGTATATTACAAATTACTAACTAAACAAAGTATTCAATGTGTGAATATTATATAACAACGTACTAAAAACACTAAATAACGGAAATAATAGCAATGACCAAAATATTCAAACAAAAAAAAAGACTAAACGATAATTTTCTTAAATCTCAAAAACTTACCATTTAAAACTACACTAACTCGTGGCCGTTTGAATTGACTTGAGAAAAAAAAATATTTTTCAAAAAATTCATTTTTATTTAAATAATTTTAACAAAAATTATTGAAAATACACTTCAAAAACTATTTTGAGTGATTGTCAAATACTTCGATTTTTTTTCAAAATGATTTGTTTTTTTAAATTAAGCATTTGAAAATGCATTCCAAACACACTTTTAATATCTTTACAATAGGTAGATGATATTATGAATTTATAGACCTAAATTTACACGGTTTTACTTTTTCAACATGTAAAACTTAGGGCATGTGTAGGACGCAGGTCCCTAGCTAGGGACTTATGACCTATAGTTATAGAAGAAGTTTCGATTTTGTGAATGATAGGGCTTGTAGGCCGACATGTCGCCTTTATAAAGTTTATTGTGTTGTAACTAAATGTGGTAGCACAAAGTACTTTGTCTGGTTTAATTCAAGCATATATGAAAAATATAACATGTTCTTAATTATCTTAAATTATTCATGTACATGTAGGTACGGAAATTGATGTTAATGTTTGAATAAGTTATGAGATGCTATATAATTATTCGACTTCAAAGATTTATAAGGCTCCATTTTATTTAGATCTTATTTGATCATCTTTTGATTTTTTTTTTTTCGATAATTATGCTTTTAAAAAAAACTTCTTTTTAGGGTTTTCACCTTTTTTAATTAAATTATTTAAAAAAATAATACTTGATTTTAATAATACTCCCGATAAATATAAAATGAAATAAAGAAATCAATAGATAAAAATAATGTTTATCAATTTAATTTGTAAAAACCAAATAGTTATCAAATTTGAAAGGAAAACAATGATGAAGGTTAGTTGGAAATGAAAAGTGATGGTCAAAATGGTTTGGTTGGAAATGTAAAGGCCAACAACTATTGACTATATAACAAACTTGTAAATTATAGAAATAAAAAAAAAAAAGAAAAGGCAGCTAACTTTTAAGTAATTGTAAAATATTTTGTTTTGTTTGATTTAAATGTAGATAAATTTTTGTTATCGTGTCTAAATATCAAGATAGGGTATATATTATTAGGAATAAAACCAAAATCCTACATTTGTTAAATAGGGAGATGATTATGAGTATATATGTAAGAACAACCATCTCTTCGATATGAGACCTTTTGGAGTGAAACCAAAAACAAAACTATGAGAATTTATGTCGAAAATGGACAATATCATACGGTTGTAGATATAGTTGAATGGCCATTGTCCCTAACAAGTGGTATCAAAGTCATGTCCCTAACTTAATCATGTCGGTAGAATTCAATTGTGGTGAGATATGTGGTTGAATCCTATTGATAGACGGGATGATTTACGAAGAATTTGACGGAAAGATTGTTGAGAATGTGACCAAAATCTCACCGTACATTAAATTATTTACAAATTACTTTGAAAAAAGAAATTAGATTCAATTATGACTTGTGAGTTTAATGAATCTCTTAAACTTTTTAAGATAATGTCTATTATTTTGTACTTTATTAAGTTTTTAATATATTTTTGATATTTCAAGATTTGTCTGTTCGTTTGTGCATGTCATTTTTTTTTTTTTTTTTTTAAGAATATTGTATTTATTTAATCTCTCGACTATAAACTTTATATATTTCTTACCTTAACTACTGCATCAGTTAATTAACAAATATGCCATCACTTGAAATTAAATTGAGATCATTCTGCTACTGAATCCATAAATAATTAGTCAAAGTGACATGTAAATGTTCAACTACCAAACTTCGCACTAACACATAAATATTAGATACAAAATTAAAAGTTCATAAATATATTATGAATATTGATATATTCCAGCCTTTAAAAGTGAAAAGACCTACCAAAAACGTGTAAATCCATATGGACAAAATTGACAATTAAAAGTTTGCAGTCCTAATGCCACCTAAATGTTAAACTAAGACTTTAACAATAAAATCTAGACAAATACTTAAAGTGTTGATTGGGTTGCACATATCTTTGTACCGTCCACCTTGTTGTTTAATTAAAATTTATTGTGCGACAACATTTAAAAAAAAAATGAATTTGTTTTTCTTTATTATGTAATAAAAGTGAGTTGAATGGAGATAGGTTGCAAACTAATCATTGTTCTAAAAGTTAAGGTTAAATATTATTTTGTCCACGTAAGACTTGTTACATTTTAGTTATTCAACTTTCAAAATAGTTTAGCTAATACACTTATTTATCATGTAAAACCATACAAGTGAAATGGTCTTTTGCAAATGAGAAAGTAACATTTTTTTTTAAGTATTCAAGTTAGAGAAATAATACATTACTTAAGTCCATAGCAACAAAAAAAAAATCAAATATATTGAAAGTATTGATATAGGAGGTGTTCATGAAAATGGGGTAAGATCTTTTTTTTTTCTGTGTGGTGAATTGTAAAAACCACTCTTGAAATAGGAGAGTAGTTGTAATTACACCCTCAAAAAACTAAGCTTTTAAACTTATACAAATGTTAAAATTAGACCCTCAAATTTACATAATTGTATAAATTGATTCAATTTTTATCATTTGGAGGTCCAATTTCTACAACTATAGTAAGTTTGAGGGTCCAATTTTTAAACTTGCATAAATTTGAGGACATTAAGAATTTAAGAGTATAATTGTAACTATCACCATATTTTAAGAGTAGTACCTGCAATTTGCCATTTTTTTTTTTTTTTTTTTATGAAAAGTGCGTAAGGTCAAAGTTTTTAGTTAAATGATTGTTATTATAATTTGTGATTGTATTAGGATACCTTGTGAAATAGAGATTCTCATGTCAAATGAAATTCTTGCAAGTATTGTACAGAGATTAGAGAGTTCTATACGTTTTCGTTTTGGCAAAAAAAAAAAAAAAAAAAAAAAAGGTTTTTAACCAAATAAGTTCAAGCAAGCCGGTAAGTTTGAATTTAGAATTGGATTGTCATATAAATAATTAGGTTTTTCTCTTTTAAATCTCACAATGTCAATTGGGGTTGTGATTAAACAAATGGATAAGGTTTTTTCAGAATTGAAAAATCAAATGGGCATTGTTTAAACCAAGAAAATTTGACTTCCTATTCCCTTTTCAAATTGCAATTGGTCAACAATTTAGAATTCTGTGAAGCTCACCCCAAGCAAACAAAAAAAGGTTATTGTTGTACACAAAGCTGGAAAAATAGTGCAATTGAGGCAACTATAATGCATTTGTTTGAGAACTTGATATTTTTGTTGAAGAAAGTTCAAATCAGCTCTTATTTTTCAATTTAATTATTATCGTTGTGAGTCATTAGAATCATTAGAATCAAAAGTTAAGATATGATCAAAATTACTTCTCATGGTATTTTGATGTTTGTGATATTTCATCGTGAACATTCAAAGTGTCTTTAAACCTTTAATTTTGTGTCTAACAAATTAACAAAATAAAATTTAAATTAATTGATCTTTTAAATATAAATTTAAATTTGCTCCCTCATTTCTCCTTTTAATCCCGCAGGGATTCAACCAGTCAATTTCCATAAAGATTCCGTTGTTAATTTCCACAAAGATTCTATTGTTAATTCCTAATATGGGCTAAATTAGGGACAAATTTGAGTTTTGACACTTTAGAATGGACTAAATATAAAAATTAAATACCTAATATATATATATACATATATAATTTAAGTCGGATCGAGGTGAAGGAAGGATACCCTCCCCATCCCCGATAAACCATGAATTCACCATTTCAATTGGTACAAGGCCTTACAGAGCTATAAAGAATTTTGCCAACCCCAAATAGACACAATTGTTTTGCCTAAAAAAGACTGTCATTAATGAAAGGTTGGAAGCAAAGATGTAAACTGCCTACTTCAAGAAAGATTAATATCCTATAATCTCTAGAATTTATTGTTAAAATTTTCAAATTTATTAGACTTGTTGATATAATACACAAAATCAAAAGGACTGTTTTCAACTAAAAGAAAACGAACTTATTTATAAATATAATAAAATATCATTGTTTTTCAGTGATAAACGACGATAAATATATATCATGGTCTATCAATATCTATCAATGTCAATAATAGATGTCTACCTTTTGCTATATTTAAAAATATTTTCAATAATTTCATCCATTAAAATAATTATCCAATCAAAAAACACAAGAATTAAATCCAAGAAATAAATAAAAGTTTTAAAGTTTAACAAGTAAATTTATAATTTAACCATACATTTAATGAAAAGTTAGATGAATGAGGATAAAAACCAACCACATATTAATAGAAAATTATTATCCCAGAAATACCTTTTTCCATAAAGTTGACTTTGAGGCTTTCGGTCCCCTACCTTCCACAAGCCGACGGCCCAAAGCTATAAACTCTTTAAAAGTGGAAAATTTCAATCCCTAGGTAAGATGGAGAGTAAAGGCCAATCTAAAAATAGACCATTTATAGAGCATTTTTCACAATTTCACCACAAAACCCAAATTTAACATACATTATTATTATTATTATTATTATTATTATTATTAAGGGCTTCTAACCAACCCTTTTTCCTTATTAAGTACAAAGTTAAATATATGTTCAACCCGTTTAGTAATTATTTTATTTTTTCTTTTTTGTTTTTGAAAATTAAGTCCATTATTATATTTAGGGGTATTTAAAAATTCGAAAACCCAAAAAAATCGATCCCAATCCGTACGATTTTGGTTGGATTATGAACTCATTTGGGTTAGATTGAATTCAAATAAATGAAAATTTTATAAGTTAAATTGGTTCATGAGATTACCTAATATAACCCAAACTAACCCGAATTTATTATTTACTTTAAAATATATTCTTTTTATTTTTTACAACACAATTATTTATACATATATTAATCTTAATTTTATTTAATTCCAATATCTTTTAATAATTTATTCTTCAACAACTTTTAAATTTTTTTTTTCTTTTTTGCACTTTATAAAGAAAATTTTACCTATATAAATTGAAATTGAATTATTAATCTTAATTCAATATATGAAAATAATTAAATTAAATTTTTACATATTTATATTTTACTTCTTTCTATAACAAAATTTTAAATAAATATGACCTTATTAACCCCCAAATATTTCATGGTACGGTTTGATTCATTTTTTTAATATGGGTTATTTGGATTAAAGAAATTTACAATCCAAATAATTAGATTTGGTCTAAAAAATCTTTCAACCCAACCTAACCCATGAACAACCTTAGTTATACTTCTATCTCCAAATTTATTCAATTGGCATCTTCCTTTTACCAATACATTAAAAAGCCAAGCTAAACCAAAATTTGGAAACTAAAAAAAGTAGCTTTTAAAAATTTGTTTTTGTTTTTTAAATTTGACTAAAAATTCAACTATAATATTTAAGAAAGATGCAAATCATTATAAAAAACTAAAAGAGAATAAACTTAATTTTCAAAAACCAAAAACAAAATCAAAACATAAATACATGTTTTCTTAATTGTTTCGGTTTTTTATTAAAAAAAGGAAGGAAAAAAAAACACCTTGGGTTTAGTGTTTAAAACGTCTTCAGTTGGCCACTTCCAACTTGAAGTCATTAATATACTCTATGTTAGAGAAGCTTAAAAATTCTCCCAACTAAAAAAATTAAAGACTCTGAAATTCTCATGCAATAAGTTCTTTTCTAAATCTAAAATTCAATAAGGTATTATACCATTATTTAAAAAAATAAAAGAAAATAACCTGCATGAATGACATTTAAAATCACTATTTTTTATATGAATACAAAAAGTATAATTTTTTTTAAAAAAAATTATTTCAAATGAAAAAACGGTTAGAAAATATTTATAAAATATAACAAAATTTTAGAGCTATCAAAGATAAATACTAATAGACACGGATAGATATTGATAGACACGGATAAAAATCTGCCAATATCTATCAACATCTATCATTAATAGTTCTAAAATTTAAAACTATCTTGTAAATATTTTGATTTATTTTTCTATATTTAAAAACTCATAAAAAAAACTAAAGTTAAATCAGAAGAATGATGATAATGATAAACCATGACTGTAAAAACATTTAGCTTTTATGTAAGGATGTTCAAATAACCCAACAATCCAAATAATTCAAACTATCCAACCCAAAATATAAGAATTGTGTTGGGTTAGTTTTGTCCTTAGATTGGGTTGAATTTTTCTATTTTTATTAAATTGAATTGGGATGTGAGTTAGCTAAAAAGGAAATTTGAGTTAACCCAACCCAACCCTTTGTTTGAAATTTGATTACTTTAATTAATTTGTGAATTTTTAATATTTTTCTTTTAAAATTATTATGATATTTGTTTTTATTTAAAATTTACAATAAATATCACATATATTTTGTATTTAACATTTTAATTTTATGAGATTTTAATTATTAATCAAGTATTGTATATAAATTTACATATTTTTCATTGAAAATAAAAAATAAGTTATAACTTGACAACCCAACCCAAATTTTAAGGATTGGGTTGAAAACTTTATTTGAATCATTTGGATTGTCAATCAAACAAACCCGACTTTTTGGGTTGATTCAAAAAATACTCTCGACCCAACTCAACCTATATATACCCCTACTTGTATGTAAAACATTAAAAGAAAATTTTGTAAATAGTAAATAACTCAAATAAATGTTAATTTGAACATAACTCAACTAGTTAAAGCATTATATCATCCATGATCACCATCAACCTTCTGCATAAGGTTACATACAAGAAACCAACTTATATAGATGGATGCATTAATGATAGAGGATTGTGTCGGTGGAAAATGCTAGTCAAGAAACTAACAAGTCACACTAATCAGGACTCATTTGTTTCATTTATATATTATACACACATCTAATGGGCTGTGAAAGGATCAATTGATGGATGATGCTAGCAAAAAATTGCTTAAAAAGAGATGATGACATTTGTAAAATAATCATTTTCAGTAGAACACTGGGTCCAATTCAAAATGAGCCTCCCGGAAATAACAGTTAAAACATAAATTTTAATCAAAACAATGATAATCTTGGCTCTATTTCAAGTTTGGAAGGTTGATGCTATGTACTTTTCTCTACCGACCTATCTCTTATCTCATTGTCCTACCACCTTCTAAGTTGGTTTGGTATATATATTTTGCTCCTATATTCCCGCTGTATCTACACAAAATATCCTAAGCTATTCAAAGTTAAGCCATATATACCTGAGGTAAGAATAAACACTGCCTCAGCAGAAAAACATAGAACCATCAACATCTTGGTGCAACCGTGGAAGTTCTGGAATCGAAAGACTTCCCGATGAAGTAATGGTTCCCCGTTCAGAGGAGGTTTCAGACAGTTCCTCGAACTTAATAAACTGACTCATCTGTGATGCAGCAAGATGTGCATAACATATTGGTGCGGCTGAAATGTGAACGAGACTGAATTAATAGTTGGATCAGAAAAATGGATTATAGGTTAGATTGTGTTGAGAATTTTCCAAAGAATAAATCAGGCACAATTAGATTACCAATTGAAAGTGCAGTTGTGCTCCTTTGATACCTGAACAACATATCAAGATCCGTAAAATGCATTAATAACGATTGGGGTGGCCAATGGGAAATCTTATAAAGAGCTGGTAAATTTAAGGAATTGTATACTTACACATATGATAACGAATGAATAAGGTTCTGAAGATCATCAGGAGAAAAACCTATTTCATCGAGCAGGACATGGTAGTGTGCCGGCCTTGACGTGCCCTGTTATTAATACAGGAATCAAAATCAGACATAAAATAGAATAGCAAAACTAAGCTTAGCTACTTGCTGAATGATTTCACTCACAAATAAACCACAAAATGAGTAGAGGTCATCGTAATATTTTTTAATGCCAACATATTAGAATCTTCCCTTTTTAAAAGAAATAGAATTACATATTACTAAAAGAACTTACAATCATTCCCGCATGAGCACACATGTAGAAGTCATAATTTTTTGGATGTACAACTTTTGTGTCAACAACCGTTCCTACAAAGAGAGAGTATCAACACAACTGGAATAAGGGGAATCTTAATGAACAAATTTAAAACCAATCTTAGAAACAGACCAGGTGGAACATTTTCAGGGGCACCAGGTTGAAAAAATTTTGTATGGTGATTTTTTTGTGCTACAATAACTGTGAACTTTGGAACGTTAACCTCTCCAAGATGTTGGTAAGCCTGCAGTAAAATGAACATCTCAGTATCTGGTATTACATTGACAACTGATCCAAAGACAAACAAATTCATCGAATGCCCATGGTTAAAATTAAAGTTTATCAATGCCAATTGCCGAATAGTGACTAAAATTTCATCGACTTTCTTAGGAGCCTTTAACGCACTTTGTAAAAAATATAATATCACCAAATGAAACGCTGATCATTTAAAAAAACTACAGCCAATTTTTTAACCAGCTCAGAGGGGGATTAGATAACAAAATTGTAGGCATAAAGTACCTTGACTATTTGATCCAACTCAACGTTCAACACTTGATTAAATTGAGATTCACTAACTCCGTCTCTGAGAGAAAAAATAAAATCTCAAGTAAAGGAAGGGAGTCAAAGAAACAAAGTGCAAAGACGTGATTATAAACGAACTATTTAAACACCATGGTCCTACCTAAAGACAAGGATCTGAGTTGGTTTGCGGCCCTTGCTAGTGCTATAGAAATCTAAAAGCAATTCCCTGCATCACAAGAGACTAGCATTTAATTAGTAAAATATTTACCACTATTCCTCAAAATTAAATGATGGATATTACACAAACTAATGACTTGAGTGTACAAAATTTTTAACAAACAAATTCAGGAGATCGTTCTGAGATTTATGAGTGAGAATTATATTATATGATCTAGTTTTGTAAATGCGGTATGATGCAAATGCAACAACTAATTTAGGGGGGCAGGATCTTCCAGGTGAAAAATAGTTGTCAATGAAAAGTACCTAATGATACCATCATCCTTGCCATCCTCCAGAGGCTTAAATAGGGCATCAATCATTTCCACCTTAGGCGACTGGGTCCGTACAGCTGCTCTATACCTTGATATCAAAGGCCAGGATCTGGATCCAACAACCTAAGATCCAAAAGTAATAACTGTCAACTGGCTGGCCAAATAAGTTAATATCAGATAACAAGAAACAAAAAATATAGTTACTGCAGCAATGGATGGAACGTCTGATCGTCCAGGAGACCCATGAGACACATCCATTCCCAAGATCAACGTTGGAGTATCTTTTATCATCGGAACACAAGATGCATGCTCGATAGCCAACAATGAGTTTATACCTCCCAGCTAAAAGGAAAGAATAATGAATTAGCAAAAGGAAACTAACATAAAAATGATTTACTAAATAGAAACTGCTCAAAGTTTGTTAAATTTTACCTTGGAGTTAATCTTAAGAAGTACATTAGTAATGTACTGATCATTAATTTTAGTGGGGGAAATGCACTGTGTAACAATCCCAAAGTCGCATAAACATTTTTTCTTCCAAGGTCCTTTCACAATGTAAACGGAAAGAAAGAATGAATTGCTTAAGAAAGAACAACCCAATTAAAAGAATGAAATGAGGGCAAAGATGCAGAGTTAACGGCGCAAAGTCAAGACGCTTGTTCTAGGTTCCTTTTCCAAGGAAAAGCCTAACAGACAACATAATGCATGAATGACCAGAATCTAAAGAAAAGAATGCATAAGAGGACAGAAAATTCAGACCATATATATTCGAATTTTTCTTTTCTGGGAGGACACAAAGAATAAAAGTCGGTGCATCTGACATCTTTGCCATCATCTGTTCGAACATATTTTCAACCCTGTCAACAGGGCTGGCTCTTCTAGAATGCTGGTCTTCCTCAATCAAGGTAATTGGTCTTTCAATATGCTGCAAATATATGTATGTACAAGAGTCCAATAAGACAGAAATTACAATAGAAAGAATTATTTCGTCAAACTACACAGCATATGCATGTACAAGAGCAATAGAAAAAAATGATGTGACCTAATGCACGGTCTATTAAACTTACAATCCCTTTATTTCTTCCACAATTTATAAGTTCGCGTGATATGTAGCTAGTATCACAGCGTGCTGAGAAATTGACAACAATCCAACGGTCAATGCGAGTGGGATTCAGAAGTGTCTACAAATTAAATATGATACATCAAATACAAATAAAAATAAACAAGTAAATAAAACAACCATTGATTAGAAAAAGCCATGCATAAATTCTAATAATATCACATTTCCCTCCTTAGAACTGCAAATAGTTTCAGGCTTACCTTGTTATTAAAGTTCCACCGTCCATTCCGTGGAATACAATCATCACTTTTACCAACCTTCAACTGAAAATCAAAATTGTAATTATTAGGGGCAGAATAAAAGATTCTTGTAACAAGGATGGCACTGAAAATCTCTCTCATCCACTAAAGCATAGGAAAATCTACCTTTGGAGATTCAAGTACACGACCCTCAACCTGTGTCAGTTGTCTATCTATTTTCACTCCACACTGTGCTAGCACCGGATCCTCATCATATCCATAATTTTTCAAAGCCTGCCAGATGAACCCTTGTAAATCAACGCTTATGGACAACAAAAATTTATATGATTTCAGATTTTGAGAAAAACTTACATCGGTGATAATTTTTATTTTTTCTTGAGGCTTCTGCCTTGATTTTTCTACCAAAGATGCTCTTTGCATAGAAGACAGAGCTTTTGTGTAGCGTTGAAGTGAAACAAGTGAGCACAACTAAAAAACCCCCCCAAAAGAAGAAAGAATGTTAAACACTTCTAAAGTAGTATCATCATGAAATATCAGTTATTGCTTTTAAGCACAACAATTTGTTCATACCTCTAAAGGCATATAAGTTGGCCGTTTAGGTTTCCCAACATCTAGACATGGCAAATAAGCAGAATAAGTCAATTCAATGCCACAATGTCTGACAAAATATTCATAAACAGTAATATCAACCATCTGCCCATCAGTGCTCCCATTATTCTTCAGTTTCATGGAAAAACTAGGATAAAAACAAAGATGTAAAGTCAGAATCTTTCGAGAACAAAAGGTAGCAGAAATTTTCCTTCCAAAATGTTTAGTGCAACAATGACCTACAATTGTTGGTTGCAAGGCTTTTCACTTAAACCAATGATTTTAAATTCCATGTTCCGATGTCTTGCCTTGACCCTCAAATTCTTTAACATTTTCTTTGCCTGCACATTAGAAAAAACAAGAATGAAAGAGATGTTACAGAGAAAAAAAAATGCAGCACCAAAATTGGAAACTGAATAATGTACTGGTCAGTTCTCTACCTTAGTCCAATCAATATAACGTGGTTCCCGTACATTCTGATTGGCTATTAGGAAATCAATCACTGGTCCAGGCTTCAGGATCATTGTGGTAGAAACATC
Source organism: Benincasa hispida (assembly GCF_027475165.1). NCBI lineage: Eukaryota > Viridiplantae > Streptophyta > Magnoliopsida > Cucurbitales > Cucurbitaceae > Benincasa > Benincasa hispida. The sequence continues at coordinate 67,107,855 of NC_143482.1, forward strand.
TGCAAAATGATGCAAAGGATTCCATATTGATGATGAATGGCATACGACATACAAAATCTTATCTCAATTGCAAGACTTACAAAAAAAAATAGTAAATAAAAGTGTTACCCATATTCAATGATAATCCATCCTGTGCCAACCGGAAGCTAGAATGGAATCCCCGTACTCCTGTTACCCCTCCGCCAACATCAGCAAAGTTCCTCGAGTCATCATGAAAGAACGACTGCCGTACCAGAAGACATCCCCTACATTATCAACAGGACTTTGTGAAGATATTAGTTAACAAACAGCAAATATACATACATACATACATACATACATACATACATACATATACATACATATACATACATACATACATACATGTGTGTGTGTGTGTGTGAGAGAGAGAGAGAGAGAGTTAGCATAGGACACAATAGGACCCAATTACCGCTTTGCTGCTTGCTGCCTCAGGATAATGTCAAACACTCTCAATGCATCCTGAGTGCTGCCATTATCTACTTCTGATCCCTTGAGAGCAGTAAAAATGGATTTAATTGGAATTTTTGTTGCAAAACTTAGCTCAACCTTAAAAGTCTTCGACTGAAAACTACGCTTTAATCTCTTTCCAGTCCCATTTGGGCTCCCACTGCCCCCAGAGGTACCTGTTTCTCTGTAACAGAAGTAACTGTAAGTTATAAATGAGAGAAGTATAAGTATTTAGGTGGAATATGAAATGATATAAGGACGTACAGTTTTGCACATGATCCCTCTAGCACCACAGTGAACACAAGCTTGTTTTGTGGCAAGGGACCAATGGTGTAAAGACATTTTTCTCCATCGTATGCAAACCTTTTATTAGCAAGTTCAGAAGAATAAGTTTGATACACTTTATCCATCAGTTTCCGCCCAATTTCCTTCCCTTCAACAGGCCTGCTATCTTCATAGCATATTGAAACCTGCAATCCAAAAGCAATAATAAATATAAACATTAAGCACAAGGGAGGAATGGTGTAAATAAATAAAAGGAAGCTGAGAAGAATAATAAAAAGAAAAAATGCATACGGTGTATTGATAGAAGATCAAATCTGGAGCATTGACAGATACTGTGAAGTGGTTAGTGAGCAAAGGAATTTGTCTCCCTTTGCTTCCTACACCGCGTCTACTCATGATCGTATATGTAGGAGACATCGCTTTTTCTGGCTTCATATCAGGAGGTATAGATGGCACCAGGGGCAAAGGGGAGGCTTCATTTGTTTTCCCTTCGGTATTAGTAATGTTAACCATCTTTTAAACCAAAAGGAAAACCTGGAGCAGTGAACGCACATGGATTAACAACTTATAGAGAACATAATATCCTTCACTAAACATACAAGTTGAGAACATCTTAAGAACTTGACAATGCTATAACACCTCGATGTGTCTAAAACAAGTCAATAGAAAATAAACAGAAGCTAGAAAAAAAAGACACTCTAAAGCATCCCAACTCAAACAAACTTATAGAGAACATAATATCCTTCACTAAACATACAAGTTGAGAACATCTTAAGAACTTGACAATGCTATAACACCTCGATGTGTCTAAAACAAGTCAATAGAAAATAAACAGAAGCTAGAAAAAAAAGACACTCTAAAGCATCCCAACTCGAACAAACTTTAGGGTGTTCCAACGAAATAGAACTTGCCATTGCAGATAATCAAGCTTCATCAGTTGATACAAATGCAAAAGAACCATATTATAAGCCAAAGCATCCAACCAGGAAGTGGTATAATGCACATGATCCAACGGCTCAGGAGTCCGGTAGACAAGCAACAGAACTTAGGCTGCTAAACATCATAGACAAGAAGAATCTAGAAACGCAAAACAATGTACGGTAACTCAACAAGCCAAAGAGTAAAGAAACCAAAGATGAAGAAAACAAAAATCGCAGTCCTGTATTGCATGAAAAGGAAGAAAAGCTCCATCGCATTCGGGAACAATGCAGCAAAAAACACAGAAAAACAACCGCTAAAAAATCCAAATTCGATCGGTACCGCTAAAAACGAAGACGAGCGACAAAAGAAAAGGCGTCAAACAAAGTCAAACAAAAAACGGAAAGAGAAGAATGCCATACCAGTAACAGAGAAGGGAGAGCAAGCGAAGATTAGAGAAAATAGATGAAGAAGAGGAACCTGAAGAAATCGGAGCTCCGTTTAGGGTTTTGAGAGGAAAAATTTGGGGAAGAGACAGAGCAGAATGGTTTGGGTATTCTGTAGTGCCTATAGTGGCTTCAGAGGAAGACGAAGCGCGCGAGAGGGAAAAGAAAATAGTCTGCGTTCATTTTGGAAGCAAATTTTTGGAGCCTTTTATTTTATTTTATTTTATTTTTGCAATTGCTGTAAGCTAGGGAGGGGGAATATGGTACGGTCACGAAGATCGTGTCTATCCGTACGCAGCGTTTTTTATCCTCATCAACGCCGTATATCCGAAGGGCTTACGATGCTTGATACCTTTTCAACGGCTGGATTTGCTCTTTGGGATTCAACGGTGGTGATTTGCTGCCTTTGCGTAGTCCTGATGTACGATTCTTATAGCCGTATTGTAAAAAAATTGTAATTATATTTGAGAGAATTTTCAAAAGTTATTCCATCACAATCGCGAAATTTTCAAATTTTGAGAAAAAAAATCTTTAGATTTTTCCTTTTATTCTCATTTATCTTGTTTTTATTGTCATTGTCCTCAATCTGATTTGTCGATCCATTTATTTATTTATTTAGATTTGGTTTTGATTATTGTGTTATCTATTCATTGTTAAAATTCTAATTTTTATAATTATTTGTTTAGTTTTTTAAATTTCATAATTTTTTTTACTTTAAATTACGTTCCTAACAAATAGAAAAATCTAATCGAATTATAAACTTCGTGAAGTTGTAATGTAATAGAAATACAATCTCAAAAAAATGTAATCCAAATACATAAATATAGTGAGATTTGTTAGAGTATATGTTTAGTACTTAATATTAAATATAATAAGTTTAGCTTATATAATTTAGATATTATTTAGTTGGTTTATTTTAGATGTAAAAGTTCATTGGGCCTCTATTATTTTGTATCCTTTCCTCTTATTGTAACGTTGAGAAACCCTAATGGTAATCTCCAACATTACTATCTCTCTCTAGATCTATCCATATCTTTCTAAGATCTTTGCAATATTTTACAAAATAGTAATTGATATTTTTCATCTTATGATACTTTTTTAAGATATACTAGTTGGGAGACACGCACAATGTAGGCCGTTTAAATTTTTGTTTACATAGATTTATATATTAAATTTTAAATTGTGATTTAATTGTTATTTTAACATAAATTTTTTATTAAACGTTCTTTGAGTTTAATTAGTAAATATTTGACATTAAGTGAAATAATTGAAAAATAGTATTTTTCTGTTTCGAGTTAATTTATAAGGGATATGAAAGATTTTAACTGGGATTGCAAATCTGTGACATGATTTTTAAAAGAGGTTTTTTTTTGTGTTTTTTTTTTTTTAATGAATACTAATAAATGAATTTAAAATTCAAAAGTTTGTATGAAATTTAAAACTATAAAAAGATCCAAATATATTTAAAAACATATATGGATGAATAAAATTGAAATATGATGCTAATAAAATTTGTAAAACAAAATTATATAAAAGTAATGTAATAACATATCCTAATTATTAATTAATTGGATAATTCTTTTATAGTTTTTCGAAGGCAACGACTTTAAGAGGGGAAAGCAGAGAAAGGCCAACTTTTTGTATGATTTTTTAAATGAACCTTCTTGTTTAAAGGATTTATTATTATTATTATTATTATTATTATTATTATGTTGGGTTTTAAGTCATAAAACTCATGATTTGTAAACAATAAACATATTTTATTTTATAATAAGGTTGTTATTGAAGTTTATTGAATGAAGATATTACTGAGAGTATAGCTATTTTAGGGATAAGACCGAGTAGATAGTCGGGGACATAGTTTTCCAATAAGAAGTCACTTCCAATAGGAATTCACTTCTACTCAATTATATGGATAGTAAATGAGTTGCTCTTTTAAGTGCTAACTTTGGATCTTGAACAAGGGGTCCCATGCAGGGAACTTGTTTTTGGTAGTTTTACCACAAACCAATTGTTCATTAAATGATAGGGAACTTAAGAAACAATATGTAATTACAGATATAAAACGATAATTCTAACCTGTAATCATGAATAATTTATGAAGGATCAACTTACTGATCATAGTTTATATCGAGTGGACAAAAATATACCTACAACGAGGATAGTGTCAGTACTGGGTTGTAGTGGAGTGTCCCGATAGTTAACGAATGTTGGTTAACTAGGTTAAATAGTTTAGTTGGTTAATTTGGGATCTTCGAACCTCATGGTCTGTAGGTTCATTAGGTCCCACGGTTAGTTGACTAAACCTTCTAACAATGTGACGAGAGAAATTGGATTGTTTAAATTCGGCTTAGGAAATAAGCATTATTTATATTTGATATACTTAACGCATTATCGTTTAATTATGAATTAAACAATTTAAAGGGTTGACAAATATTTAAATATTATACACATGAATGGGGATTCATTGTCGAGATTGGTATTATTTATTAATTTAATAGTTGATAATAAATGAATATTATTAATTAAATTGTTTAATTAAATCTATATGAAATTAGTTATTATAATCAATTTGATTTTAAATTAGTTTTAAAATTAATTTTATATTAACTATTTGAATTAATTTTGAAATCGGACTTTTGGAAATTTAATTTATGGAGAAAGTGAAAAATTTTCCACTATTTTTAATCTCCCTAATAGGGGTGATCATTGAAACGACTAAAACCGAACCGGAACCGAGCCTACAGTTTTAAAAATATGAAAAAGCATATATATATAAATAAAAAAAAAGTAAAACCGAACCGAACCGCCTATAATTTGGAGAATATAAAAAGCATAAAATAATAAAAATAATAAAAAAATCGTGAAACTGAACCAAACTGAATATGCGGTTTTAGTTCAGTTTCAGAAGATACACTTTTTAAAATTTACGATTCAGTTCGATTTGAGTCCCGAACCGAACCGAATAGTAAACATCCCTACTCCCTAACCTCAAATTCCACTTTAATTGAATGCTCAAATTGCTGTCAATTTATGGTGAATTTGGAGTATATGATTTATTCTTTAAATATAATAAATATTGGTTGAGATGAGTTCCTTTTAGGTAGGTTTTCGAAGCTAAAATCTCTCACAAATTCATAAACTCCAACCACTCTCAAAATCTTGTTTTCCTTCAATTTCATCACAAATTCATATCCCACAATACAAGGCCGAAGAATAGCGGGAAACTTTAACGCTGGTCCACAAAGTGTTCCCGATAAAAGACGATTAAAGGACATATTCAATTTTGAGCTACATCAAGGTTTGCACATCAAACTCTGTTTTTACAGTTTTGAACTCGTGTGCTTAATCCTTAAATTAATGAAATTATACTGCTTAAGATATGAATCACTTTCGCTTGCATGTTTCTAACTCCAACATATCTAATTATTTGTTGGTATAAAAATTACATTTTATCCTCGAATATCTAATTTACGGAAAAAAGGAAAATAATTAAAGTAGGACAAAATATACAACCTTGTATTGGAAAATAAATGTAAAATTATTTTATTTTATTAATTAAAGAAAATGGAAAAAGAATCCAATAACATAATTATATTAGTTAACGTCATAAATTTATTTTATCGGCATAAAATAATAGAAAAATTATATTATAGAACGAGAGTATGAACAACAAATGAATAAGAAGATTAAATTAATATTAGTAATATCTCCTAAATATTTTCTAACCCCTCCCATATGTTTCATTTTTTTCTAATTGTCTTGTTCGTATCGCTATCTTATCTATCTTTTCTATTTTATTTTGCATCTAAAATATTTTTGATGGAGAATAATTTTTAAAAAAAATGTTTTCAATACATTTTAAAGACTTATTTACAAGCATGAAGTGTTTTGATTGCATCTGATTGAATAAGTCAATAATACATTTTTAAGATCAATCATAAATCTTGAGAGAACACTTGCAGAAGGAAAAAAAAACAATAAAACAAAACAATAAAAAAAAAATTAAAGTGAACACTAAAAGATGATAAAATTACAAAATTATTATATTTTATTAATTTAAGAAAATGAGAAAATGGTTTGTTAACATATCCTTGTATTTGACGTACACCCATAGATGTATTCTCTAAACAACAAATAGAAGGAAATTTACGTGAATATAGTACAATAAGATTTTAGAAAAGAAAATTTGGAATATTAAATTAATTTGATAATTTAGCCTTACATATTTTCTAACTTCTTATTCATATCTTCATCTTCCCCTAATTATATTGTTCACCTCTCCCCCTTGATTTCTCATTTTTTATATGAATTTCTAGAGTGTATTGCATTCTCATATATAGTACAATTGAAGATAGGAAATTTTGAACCACAAACTGTATCATTTTTAGCATACTCTTACATCAATTGAGCTATGTTCGATTTGGTTTATATATAAAAAAACGAGACCAATGGGTTGATTTGGTGAGCTTTTTCCATATTCCCTTTCATTCCAGCTTATTTGAGTCCCACAACTCAATCTAGAGCACCAAGAAGATAGTAGAGGAGATCTTGTGGTGGTCTACACGAGGATTTGGAGGATTTAGCAGCTGAAAATAGTGATTTTGTTGGTTCGGTCAAGGTATGTTCTTGAAACCCATTATACTATGTTTTTAGCTTATTTCTTTTCAACCAAAATCAATGAATTGGAGTGCTTATGGATCCTGTTCCCTTCTGCTGCGTGATGATGTTGATCTAACAATTGGTATCAGAGCATCTTATAAGCATTCAATTCGCATTAATTTTGGTTTGGTGGGTGTTTTGTATAAAAATATGAAACTGCTGTAATGATATGGTTTTCTGAGTTTTGGCCTTTAATTTCTCCTTGATTTCCCGTTTAAATTTGCAATTGGCTCTTGCTTGATGAGCTTTAATGTCTTCCCAATAGTTTGCAACTTATTTAGAGTTACTAGAGTTAAAATTAAGTTGTAATTCGAAGAAACAAACGAAGGGGCCGAGTTGCAAATTCCAGACGATCAGCCTCTATTCATATCGTCGTTGAGCTTCAGTAGCTAAACGATTGTTTAGCTTCATGTGTTAGACGATATGAAGGAAAAGCTAAACAATCATGTAGCTTCGGGCATTAATCGTTTAAGTGTTGTGCGCTAGACGATTGTTTACCTCGGGAGCTAAGCAATGCATTGTTTTGTTATGCTTTGGCACTACACGATCGTGTAGCTTCGGGTGGGAGCTAAGCGACGCGACACAGAGCTATGCGATGGCGAAGCGATCGTTTACCTTTGATCGGAGCTAAGTGATGCGGCGAAGAACTATGCGGTGGCGCTGAGCGATCACTTACACGATCGTTTACCTATGAGCAGCAGCTGAGCAATGCGTCAATTGCTATACGATAGCACTAGGCGATCGCTTACCTCGGGGGCGCGCTAAATGATCAAGACTCGGTGCTAAATGATCAAGACTCGGTGCTAAATGATCGTCTAGTAAATTGTTCGTGTTAAATGACGGAGCTATGCGATAGTGTTTGACACTAAGCGATCGTGTAGCGTCCTCTAGCTCTAGACGATGACACTATATGATAGAAGGCAAATACTACACGATCGTGTAGCTTTGTTAAACGATAGGGGTTGGTTTCTAAATGATCGAGCCAAATGCATGACGATAGTCGTCAATGCTAAACGTTATAACTTAGCAAGATTTTGGGTGAGAGCAAGATCAGTTGGTTCGACCGGTTCTCTTGAAGTTTGGTTCGGTTAAGCTTTAAATGGTTTGTGGTTGATTCGGTTCAGACAGTTCGAGTCCGGTTCAAGCGATTTTGGAGCGGTTCAAGATGTTTTTGTAATAAATTAGGCTTTTGTTTGCTTGTTTTTGCCAAGAAGCATGCAACATGCATTGAGAGTATTTTATAATTTTTTATAATATATAGTATGCATGTTAGGGTTTGTTGTATTTAATATAAGTGTTATATTAGATATTGAATGTCTGTATGTTGTGGATGTTTAGCATGTCTGAAGTTTTATAAGCTATTGGGTTAGACATTTAAAATCCATAATGAAGAACAACTGCATGCTCACATAGGTTAACTACTTGTTTTAATTAGTTAAAATAGGTCGTTAAACTTGTAAAACTAGGGTCACAAACTCAACCGATATATAATCCTGTCGAAGGTTTGGGGGTATTTAAGTTGACGGTCTACGGAACACCTCCTACCTGGGGATTATGGCCGAATAATTGAGCGTTGGTAACTAGTTTCATGAGTATCCATGAGCAATGTAAGGTAATAAAAGGGTTTATCACCTAGACATCGTAGGTTTAAGTCCATTTATAAGAGTTATACATGGATAAACCACATAGACTTAGGGTTATTTTTATTTAGCCGAAAAAAACCTAAGTATAAGGTTACCCAAACATTAGAACACTTAGTGGTAGTGAATAACTTCTATATGATAGAGTTATTAGAAAACTTTAGCGGGAGATTAATAACCTATACGGTATGTTATTCTTAGCTCTCGCATCCCTAAGAGTTCACAGTCTGGATTTAAGTGGTACTTCGTGTCACCTTGGAAGTGACCTCCATTCGGAAAGTATTTTTTTTAGCTTAAATTTAGATTCAGGTGAATAAGGGGAAGTTGTTCGAACAGAAATCCAGTGTATGATTTCAACTGCCACATCTCCATATAGTTCACACCTGAGATTCATATGATGCTTCGTGTCACCCTGGAAGTGACTTCCCTTCAGAAAATGTTTTGTATGAGTCAATACCAAGGTGAACGGAGGAAGTAGTTCATAGTAAGTGGGTGAAGGAAATGTGTCAACATATTCTGCGGTCTCCTCCATTAGTTTGGACTGTGAGATTCCTATGTTGCGCCTGTTGGTTAGCTTTAAGTGGCCCTTTGTTAGTCGTTTCACGACGGCTATCCCCTCGGAGGGTTGTATCATGGGATTCAGAACAACTCAAGCTCCAAAAATGGATAGGATTTCTTTAGTCATTAGTGGCCTCTGACATCCGAAAATGGTGGGTTTACACTTACAAAATTATTAAGTGTTACTAATGTCTGACCAAAAGCAGTACCTAAATGACTATCAGAATATGAGTTATTCTGGAGGTAGTATTTAGTCAAGAATGTTTTGATGTAGTATCATTGCAAAAGAATAATATTGGGTAAATTATTAAAATTGCTAAAACTTGATTGGATATAAAATTTCAGAATGACAAGTTCAATAATATAAGTGTTGGCGTCAGATAAACTTCATCAGGGATAATTACAAGAATTGAAAATCAAATTTGAACACGATACTTGTGATAGACAATTTGCGGTTTATCTTAACTAAGGATTGTCCTCTCATTCCTAGCTCTAACACAAACCGAAATGTTCGAGATGTATATGACAGATGGGTTAAGGCTAATGATATAGCCTGTGCTTATATCCTGGCCAGCTTATCTGATGTGTTGACAAAAGAAGCATGAGGATATGAGTACTGCCAAATAGACTATAGAATCTCTGCGAGAAATGCCATTAAGCACATTTACAACACCTGCATCAGAGTGGGGACCAATGTTTATGAATGTGTCCTAGACATAATGGTCCACTTTAATATGGTAGAAGTAAATGGTGCTCTCATGAACGAGAGAAGTCAAGTTGGTTTTATTCTATAATCTCTTCCGAAAAGTTTTCTGCAATTCTGAATGCATTTATGAATAAAATTTGACTACTCTGCTGAATGAGCTACAGGTTACCAGAAAATGTTGAGAACAAAGGGTATGGTGTCAGAAGTGTTGGGATTGATGTCCTAAAATCTCATATCCTGTATTTTGTAAACAGTATATATGAACACCTGTGATTGTTAATATGTGATATTTACTTCACATCTTGTTGTTTTGCTCATTTACGTGTTTTATCTGCTTTACCACAAATCAATAAACATAAAATCTCTAGTTATCTGTATGTGACTCGAGCATGTATGCGGTGATATATAAGTGGATCATGTCTTGAATGATAACCAAAATGGTATGCAGTATATGAATATAAGAGGGAAACCTTATCCTGGTAATGCTACGGACGCGACCCGCTTTGTGGAATGGTCACAAGTGTCGTGACTTGCCACAGATGATCTGATCCTGATAATTCGTGTTGGGGACATGCGAACGGGGGCGTCCTATACAAAGAGTTTGTATAATATCTGACCACGAAGTTCTAATGTCTCGTTGTATAATACCATTCATGACAGAGTCTTCACTTCACTAGGATGACCATAAGTAACTTGACATCAATTCTGAGTGAGTTAGGAACTTCTGCCATCGATAGCAGTCCTTTGATTTGTATGGGTGCAAGTGGCCAAGTCGCCGATTCAAACCTACCATTTTGGGGATACGTCTGATTTGGGAGCTGGGAACTCAACTACACAAGATAGAATTCATTCCTTCCCTGAGGCAGGGGTAAGGAGATAGATGGCTCCTTTAAGGGCTAATTCCGAGGCTTGAACGATGTGGTGCCATACACCTTCTCTTGGCCCGAGAGGTGTTCATACATAGTTGGACTATATTGTATTGTTCATTAGAGGAATCAGTGGTACTTAAAGAGTGAGATGTAACTACATGGGCAAAATGGTAAATTGGCCCAACTGTACTTACGAGCATCTGTGAAGGGTCATCGTACTCATGATTGGTTATATCCAATGGACTGTTGATTATTTTTAGGAACGGATTTGTTTTATTTTATTTATTAAGGACGGATGGGGTTGTACATGAATTCATGCGTTAAACATGGCTCATGCATTTGCACCCATGCGTCTGAAGTCATGCGTCGGAATGAATATGCGTTAAACTAATATGCAATAACCACGCGTTCCTATCATAATTTTTCTTACGCTCGCGCCAAGTTTAACACAAACGCAAGTTTCTCGGGTAATCCGAGGTCGAACACAGGGACTTGTCACTCAATAATTCTTGTGAAGCAATGCGTTTGAGGCGATGAAAAGAAAAATAAAAAGAAGTTAAATGGATGTACACATTATTCCTACTTCTAACTAAACAGATTGAGCAATAGAAAATTTGCAATGAGAATAAGTAGAGGCACAACGACCATTAACGCATAGTAATGTTTATTATCTTAAATCGCCCGAGTAATCCCAGCTCATTGCACTAATGCGTTGCACACCTCTTGGTGGTCAGCCGCATGACTATATCTCTATAGTGCATGGTTGCGTCGAGCATAAGATTGTGCCTATCTCTAGGAATAATGCGAACTTTACTTTAGTGCGTTCCATCTCTTACCTTTTCAGGCAGTTAGACGCGACTATTTAACTTATTGACAAGCAATGCAACATCCTATAGACAGGTGTTGCTACAGCCTTTCACCAAGCAAAAGGGGATTAACTCACTATACTCGCACAACGTACACCTCTCGGTGGGTTGCTTCATATGTCCTATCTCTAGGCTACACGATTAAGCATGCGATTATCTTTGATAAATAAACGTTGAAGATAAACTATGATAGAGATGAAGATGATGAAGAATACGACAATGAATGAGTTAAGATTTGCATTGATCGCAAAATATCTTAATAACTTAAGCTAAAATGTAATACAACACAGAGATTAGAAAAGAAAGGAAGAACTCTGCGTCAAGGTTGCCGGTGGTGCCATGGTTGAATGGTGGAGATGTCTCTCTTGAGCTCTATCTCAATCGAATGCTCCGATCGTCACTCGGCCTGGGTGGTGGAGATGAAGAATTCTCACTGAAAATCTCTTTCAAGCTCTCGTCTGTGATCACAAACTTCTGCCTTGAGGCAGAAATTCGGATGTCTTAAAATGAAGGTCCCAAGGACTATTTATAGAGTTTGGACGTCGATAGCTATAATGATGAAGGTATGGCTCACTGCTACTTTTGTCGTGGTATGGGCATTGTCACATCACCTTATCTTGTTGATACTCCCAAGGTATGCGTCCGAGCTTAATTTAGCTAAAGTTATCAACACGTTCTATCCATCTTGTGATCTTCTATTATGGCTATCACTCCGTGGCCGCAATCTCCATTTGGTCACCGCAATTCCCATGCGTTGGACGCATGTGATTACCGTATGCGATTGCTTAACTCATGCGTCTGTCTGCGATAGCTTATTTCAAACGCAAGCGTTTGATTCCTACAATAGCTACAAAAATAGACACTTTGGCATGGAGTAACGCATAATATTGGGGTCAGTGAGGATTTAGGTGCTAATTGATGCAAAACTCAATTTTTCGCAAATTTTAAGTATTGTCACCGTGTTTTCTACTTATTAGCCCTCATGATTCTAAATAAAAGGCTTGTAATAACTGGCATTTCTACCAGTTATCATGGACACATAAATATATCTGTGGTAAGAAGAGTTCAGCTGTTGGTCTTTAGTAGAATCATTGACAGTTAACAGATGGTGAATCTCGTGGCTAAAGAGTTTAGTCAGCCATTCACGTACCATATGGAGCTTCGAGCCACAGGTCCATTAGGTCACCTGGGTGGCTTGATAAAGTCGAGAACCAGTGTTTGGGTTAATTTGAAATGTTCAAATTGACAAGAGGAAGTTAATTGGACTGGTTAATTATATATGATATAATTGGCTAGATGTATGAGATACATTATTTTGGAGGGAATTAGATATAAATACGATTTATATCAAGTAGAGGAAAAATACTATAGTAGATATATGATATCAAACTATAGGATATAAATATAATATGATTATATTTATTAAATAAATGAATTGATTAATTATTTAATAATTAACCAAAATTTTCATATATGAACGTGGGAACGTGGGCCGCGAAGGTTAAGGTAACCGCGGGTTGAAATTTGAAAATCGTTTTCATTTTTTAGAATTCATTTCATTTGTGCAATTTGAAATCTCGCGCCCCAAAAGAAATCGTGAGTGATCGATCGCCGAGAGCCTATACGATAGATTCTTTTTCGTCTAAACGATCGTCTGGTTCATGCGTTCCCTAAACGATCATATACCACTTTCCTAAATGATCATCCAGTTTTTCCTAAACGATCGTGTAGTTTTACTATACAATAAGCGTCCCCACTATACGATAGCAGAGATCTTCTTGTACGCGCTTGCGTCTACACAATACCCTTTCCTCTGTCCTCTACCAAACTCACCAGAGCCCACACTTTGAGTTTTTTATGTCGAGGATTTTCCCTGGTGGTAGGGTTGTTCCCGAATCCTTGTTCGTGTACGTTTGGATCGTTTAGTAACAGTCGAGAGACTCCTTGGGTGCTGGTAGATCAGTGGAGTTTTCCTCTGCTGTGGGTTCACATAAACGAAGATCGTTTTCCTCTGGTATGAACTTCTTTCTCTACGTTTTATCGTATTATGAGCATGTTGTCATTGAGTTTAATATACATAACTGTTAGTATATAATGTATATCGTTTATATTCCGGTCATTGTGAAATCGGAGCGATCTAAACCCGCTCATGGAACTCTAGTTTTTAGATCCTTCAAGAAGGAAATATTACTACTGCCGAGAAGTGAGGAATGTCCTCCAAGTATGAAGTTGCTTCCTCTTCAAAGAGTAAGAGTATTATTGTGAAGAAAGGCAAAGGGAAGGGAAGAAGAAGTCTAATGGATTGTAAGGTAAGGATAGCGCTGCAAAGGGGAATGTTTCCACTGCAACGAAAAAGGGCACTAAATGAGACACTGCCCTCAAATATCTTGTCGAGAAGAGAGCAGAGAAAAGGTAACAAAGCTAACTTGACCCTGGGACCATTTTCTTAGCTCATCCAGTGGGAGAAGTTGCTACTTGTTTTTAATTGTTAAAACTTGTATAGAACAAATCGTATATATTTTTGTGATAAATGAAATGTTCATTTTCAAAATATTATGTTTGTTCTAGCAATCTCTGTTAATAATCAAATTATTAAAAGCCATTTGTAGATATCCAGATATCTAAATAGCTAGATTAAAGTATAGAAAGTTTACAGATCTCTAGATCTGACTGTTAACAAAGAGTTGTTGAGATAGGTCAGATGCATCTTGCTCAAAGTGTTGAGAATACCTTGAGTAGTAGGAGGAAAATGTGTTTCCTAGCCATTATTGAGATTAAGATGCAATCCCCTTATAGTTTTATCTAAAGCCTATTGTATATTAACATGTTTACAATGATTCTCTTGGCTAAAGTGTTTGAGAATTATCTAGTAGGACTAGGAATACTAGATAACCTAGGGCAAGTGTGAGAAATATTGGGTATAGAAATACCGAATGGTAAAAGATGGGTATGAGATGCCCTAATTTATTGTATTTCTCTATAAAATTCAGAAACTCAGTCTTATATATCGGATGTATAAGTTATCACTAGAGTTTTAGTCCAAATGGGAGTTTGTTGGGTTTTATGTCCTAAAACTCATGGTATGTACACAATGGAGCTTATTCTAATAATTCAATAAAGGTGTTATTAAATAGATCTATTGTTTATATAGAAATCCAATAAACCTAAAGGCCCCTTGACTATTTGATGAGTATTTGAACTTTATATGGAGACATAAAGGTGGATCGGGTTCGAGTAAATAGTCAAAATGATCTATAGTACATGGATAAGATTGGGTACCTTATTCTAGTAACATTATTGGATGCGGTCTGCTCTGTAGTTGTTACAAGGAGTTGTAAAGTATTACAAACGAAGTAATCCTAATTCGTTCATGTTGGACATGAGGAGTGAAGGTGTCCTTGTGAAAAAGAGTTTGTACAAGATCGAACCACGAAATGAGTCACTCTTACTTTATACGTTGTTTACTTTTAGGACTAACTATTTCAAAGCGATGACATTGGTAACTTGACCTTAATCCCGAGCTAACTATGAACTATTGTTTATTTGGGATTGCCCTTAGATTTGCATAGGTGAGGGTTGACTCAACAGCGTCGGTTTAATAAGACTGCCATTTTAGGGGTAAGATTGGATAGATAACTGGGGACATAGGGTGTAAGAGGGAATTCATTCCTACCTGCTTTAGGGATAGTAGAGAAGTTGTTCCCTTAAGTGTGGATTCCGGCTTGAACAAAGGATTCCGCCCTCTCATTTGGCATGAGAGGGACTTAGTTTTGTGATTGGATCACAAAAAAATTGTTCATTAGAGGATCAGTGAAGACTTAAGGAACAAAAGGTAATTTCAGGGATAAAACAGAGATTTGACCCAGTCGTTATTACGAACAACCTGTGAAGGGTTAACTTACTAATAATGGTTATATCGAGTGGACATAATATATCTACAGTGAGAAGAGTTCAACTATGGACTTTAGTGGAGTGACCCATTAGTTAATGAATGAGAGTTAGATCGGTCTAATGAGTTTAGCCGATTAAGCTTGAATCGTTGGAGCCCATGATCTGTAGGTCCATGAGGTCCCCCTACTAGCTCGGAAATGGATTAACTCTAAAGTAGCGTGATAAGTTAATTTGAAACGTTCAAATTAGAATCAAACGGAATTGGAAAAAAATATATTTAAATATATGAAGATGAATTTGTGTAAAAATTAATTTAATATTGCATATTAAATTAATTAGAATTATTTAAATTGTTCAAATAATTATTTAATAATTTTATTAGAAAATTAATTTGTAAAATTAATAAATTTTGATTTTAGAAATAAAATATGATTTTAAAATCAAAATAGATTTTGAAAATTGAAAAATCACACAAACTTGAAAAATGGGTTTTTCAAGTCATCTTCAAAGTTGCTCACTAGGAACCCACCACCTCTTCCTTGATTTACTCCAAGAATGAGCTACATCCCATATAGCACGTCTTTTTGCATGTTAGTCTACAATATATTGAAGAGATTGGAGTGAAGAAAATGATGATAAACCGATTGAAGTTTTGCTGAAAAATTCGGATGAATAAGGTGTTCTTCAATGGGGTGGTTCGGTGAGCTTTCTCCATAGTTCCTTTGATTCCAGCTTATTTTGAGTCCCATAACTCAATCTAGAGCACCAAGAGAATAGTAGGGAAGATCTTGTGGCAGTTTAGACAAAGATTTGGAGGATTTAGCAAATAGTGATTTCGTTGGTTTGGCCAAGGTATGTTCTTGAAACCCATTTTTTTAACATGTTTCTTTTCAACCAAAATTAATGAATTAGAGTGCTTTGGATCCTGTTCACTTCCGCTGCGTGATGGTGTTGATCCAACAATTATCAACTTTTATTGTATCCACATAGTTTATTAAAATCTAAATATAACGGGTTGGTTCTGCCAATTCAAATATTGTCGAAGATAAATATATTTCGTGGTTGATGTCAATTTGATTAAAGTCTCCAAATTGATGAAAAATAAGGTAGAGTTATGTATACAAGGTAATTGGTGATATTCCCTAACAACAACTGCCCTTCTAATTCCATATTTTATTATTATTTTAAATTCTATTTAGCCAACTTCTCAAGAGTCACTCCTCAAAAGGACTTTAAAAGTTGAAAACATAATGTTTTGAAAACTAAAGCTCCATTTGGATTGCGTTTGCAATCATAAAAAGTGATTATAGAACAATTTTAACTGCCTATATTATTTGGTAAAATGAATAATTTATTAATCTAACAAAATCACTTTCTAATTTTAATTAACGCGTAAAAAGTCGATAGATGTAACTTTTACCATTTAACTAAATATATAATAATAATATCATTTGCCCAAAAAGATATTTTTTTAAAACTTTTATCAAATTATTTAGATTAAATATAATGAGCTAAAATTTAAATTAAAGTATAAATTTATTATCTAAAAAATAATAATTGAAATAATAACTCTGGTTTGATTCATATAACTAAATTACATAAATTTAGTATTAATTTACAAACATCATAGCTAGTTTTTCTAATTTAAATTAAAATTTACCCAACAATATTTTATTTGATTTTACAACTAACTCTCCTAAAAGCACAACTACCTCTGCAATTATTTTAAAAGCTACAACAATTTCAAATGGAGTCTAAAATATCTATGATATCTAAAAGAACAAGTTGATATCTTGAGTATACAAGTTTTATAGAATGTGATTGATTATTCAACCATATCATATCAACAAGTTGATGATTGTTCCATATAGAATAATATACCAAATATTGATTCGACGAGACGAATGAGATTTATCGAAGATTCAACTTCAAAACACAAAGATTCGAGCTCTTGAATCAGGTATATGTCAAAAAGAAAGATTTTGATAATCATGCACTAGAAATTGTACCTCCAATATTCATTATCAATAAAAATTAAAGTTTATTTTCACAAAACAACTTTTTATGAAAATCTCACGTGTACAATATAACATTTGAAGATTTGTGAAACGTACCAAAACATGTGTAGATATATCTTTAATTATGATAGATAGATTGTATGTAAGTGATAGTATTATAACTTTTTTATGGAAAAAATGTCAGTTTTCACCTATGCCCAACACTTTTAATTTCATTAAATTGCAACTTTAAAATTGATTTGTTTTACCATCTTAACCCTAGATTTGAAATTTACATGTTTCGACCGATTTTCAATTGAATAATTGTTTACAAACAAAAAAAAACAAAAACAAAAATAAAAAGATAAATCGAACACAAAAGTGAATTTTAAAATACATTTCACTTAGTGTCTCTTAATGAAGTAGCATTCCTTTTTTTATTATCAAAGATAAGGTCAGTCCAGTAGATGTCTATATAGTATTGAAGTTTTTAAATAATTGAAATCGAATAGAAAGGTCAAGATTGCAATGTTTAACTAAACCTCCACTTAAATTGAGGGTGAATAATATTCATATGCTAACCAATAGATAAGGATATTTTAGTAGTTATTTATCTATATTAAAAGAAAAAAAAAACTGAAAATCTTCAATGAAATTAAAAGTATTGGATGAAAATGATTGTACTTGAGAAAAATCAAACTTTATTTAATAGTATTAAAAATGTGAGCATTTATTATAGGCTGACACTTGGCGGAGAATTTGAGAATTAGAATGTGAGTGGTGAGTGAACAAAACATGTGGATGAGAAGTTTAATTTCTAAAGGGGCTAATGTGAACTTAATTGATCCGACATTTATCTCTATATATATTATATTTATTTTCGTTTCGTTCTGTTTGTTTATATATTTAAAAGAAACAAGATCTACTCTAATTATAATTATAATTTTTAAATGAAAAAATACATTTTTAATCTTTGAATTTTGAAAAATAGGTGCTGTTGGTCTTTAATTTTTTCGAAATGTGCCTTTTTATTATTAAGAATATGTGTATTTGACCTCTAAGATTTCGAAAGGTGTCTTTCTAGTCTTCAAAATTGTAAAAATAGGTTTAAAATGTCTATTGATTAATTTTTTAAATTATTATTATAAATAATTATATGACACTTTATTTTTTAAAAAATTATATCTTTTTAAAAATAATTTTTAAGATTTTAAATATCAAAGAAAACCAATGGCCTTCTAAAACCTATTATTGTAAACTTAATGATATGTGTTTTAAAACTCTATGAACCAAATACACGTATTCTCTAAAATTCGGGAACTACAAATGTAACTTTTTTTACATGGGGAGAGTGACTTAGCCACCGTTCACTTTTGCAAGCCTCTTAAAAATATTATATATATATATTATATTCTGAACCCACGATATTTTACCCACACTCACAGTCACACCCAACTAGCATACGCATGCACACACAAACTCTTGCAAAATTAAATGTAGGATAAATATATTTTTGGTCCATAGGTTTAGAGTCTAATTTCTATTTGGTCAGTGGTTTCAAAATGTTACACGTTTAGTCCTTAAATTTTGAGTTTGGTTTCAACTTAATCCCTATGTTTTGAAATATTGCAACTTTACTCTTGAAATTTGAGTTTTGTTTGAATTTGGTATCTATATTTCAATATTTATAATTTTAATCTCAACTTTTCACTAAATATTTGTTTTTCTTGTCTACGGTATTAATGTATGTTAGTAAAATTAAAATAATTAAATGAATCATAATGAATAAAGTTTCACTATTTTTCATCACTTTTAAAATTGAATTCAAATTTTTATTTCATAATTATTGTAAATTAATCCATGGACGTTGATATCAATGTTTGAAAGCGAGTATTTAATTAAAAATTAATGTTAAAATGTAAAATCTTAAAAATTATGGACTAAATTCAAAAAAACTCAAATATCAAGATTAAAATTGCAGCATTTTAAAATTTAGAGACTAAATTGAAACCAAATTTAAAATTTAAGAACTAAATGCATAACATTTTAAAATCTAAAGTTCAAATAGAAATTAAATCTCAACCTTAAAGACCCAAAAGATATTCTCGTTTCATGGATTTTTGTTTCCTAATTAACAATTTCATAAATCTAGATAAAGTTATTTTCAATGAAAATGTGAAAATACCAAATTTCATACACATAAATTATGGGGACGTATCTAAGTTTGTTAGTTAAAAGTCATACTCATTTTAATACTTCAGATTAATTATTATATCAATTTAAATTATAAATTTTCGTAAACGACTCTAAAATAGCAAAAAAAAAAAAAAAAATCATTCATAATGATAAAACACTGGTAAAACAACTACTACTTATTTAATTCTAACGTTTATTTAATATTATGTTAACGGATGATACATTTAAATAAATTTATACAAATGTAGAATATGCATTGATGGTTATAAAATAAAATCATATTAATCTAGTTGATTCAGTTTTGAAATTTAAAGATTTAAATAAGAGTGTGTTTGATTTAATTTTTTAAATGTTTAATTTAAAAAAAAAATGAAATATTTTTAAACTATATATATATATTTATTTATTATCAAAAGAGTTGGAATAAAAATGGTTTTTTTAAAAAAAATAAAATAAAAAAAATTATCTAGTCAATCAAAACTAGTCCAGTGTAATTTTAGTTTGAAATTTTTAGTGATACAACTCGATTGAATCCCCAATTAAAATTTAGGATCAATTGAAAGATGAGAGATGATTCAAGACATTAAAAAATAAATATTTAAAAGTGTTTTTAAAAACATCAAATTTTAGTGGCTCTCTCTGAAAAGAACAGAGAACGATAAAATAGTGCACTTTTAGCCATAAAAAAAATGTATAATTTCATAATGAAAACATAAAATAAGAAATAAACTGTAAATGAATGTTGCTAACCTAGAGTTGAAACGTTTATATATTATTTTGGTCCAATTGAAATGAGATCGAATTAAAATGAAATGGAATAAAAAACCAATGCTTAGATTAAGCATTTTTGGTCCATTGTATAATTTCATAATAAAAACATGATAAAAAATGAAATAAACGGTGAATCACACAAATCCTACAAGTTAGTAAGATGCACACAAAGACTTGGTAACCTAGTTCGGTAGATTACACTTATGTCAGATAGGCTTTACGCCTAGGTGAAAAGATATCTACTAGTATTCAACTTAGTTTAACAACACCAATTTCACTACAATTACATAGAGTTAGATTATGTGAACCCTGAGCCCTAATTTCTCTACTTGAGTATGTTCCCTATTGAGACCAGTGTGGTGAGTAGGTTGATGTGGAAATTAATGTGTAATTGTAGAGAAAAGGGCGAAAAATTAGAAGAAAAGTGTGAATTTGAAAGCTGACTCTTGGGTAAAGCTTGGAAAAATTGGCTAAACGTAACCCATGCGTTGGAAGCTAGAAATTTGGCTAAATGTTGTTCCATGCGTTGGCGTTGCTCATTTAGAGGTTATTTGGACGTTGAAGGAAGCCAAAGTGTGGCCAAGAGAAACGCATGCGGCAGCCTCAAGTTTGCCCGGGCATGGGTGCTGGTCGATCGTATATGAATAGCGCTACACGATGGGGATAGGCGATCATGTAAGTGGGCGCTGGACGATTATGTAGCAATGCGGGGAGCCAAGCGATGCAATATGCAATCGTGCGGTAAAGTACAGCGCTAGACGATGTAGAGAGTCGCGCTAAATGATAGCACTATGCAATGGGCGATAATGCTATGCAATGGGGGATAACGTTAAACGATGAGGCGTTGACATTACACGATCGACATCAGCGTTAGACTATGGCGCTACGCAATAGGCGCGTGCACTAGACGATAGCTGTGCTTCACTAGACGATGGGCGTCGGCGCTACACGACGAGCAAGAGCTATGCGGTAGACTGGTGCTATGCGGCAACAATACTAGACGATGAGCTATGCAGCGATGAGACAAGCCACAGTGGATGCATAGTGAAATGTCTTGCGTTGCTAAGGCTTGTTATTATGCATTGGTGATGTGCTATATGCGTTAGACATCCAAGGGCATGTGGGCGTATAGGACAAGGCTAATAGTATGCATTGGAAGATTGTTGGTCATTATCCTAATTGAACGCATAGGGCAAAGTTAAGCCATTCGAAAGAGATATGCAGTCAAAGATGAGCCTTGCGAGCATCTAGCATATGTGACCAAGTTGCGTCAATTGAATGCACAAGGTAAGATTTAATGAACGCATTTTAATGTTGGATGAATGCATTTGAGATTGAATGAACGCATTTTGATGTTGGATGGACGCATGCACCAACTGGTGGTGTCTAGACATAGGTATGTTGCGCCAATTGGATGGACGCATATGAGGTTGGATGGACGCATTTGTGGTAGATGGACGCATTGAGGTAAGATGGGCGCATATGAGATTGGATTGACACATTCAAGGTCGTCATCTGGACATGTGGCTTGTTGGAGAGAAATCTTAAGCCTTAAGCAAATGAGGTGGATGCACAAGAAGACATGCACATTTAAACATTTTGTATTGGCTAAGGAAGAGGAAGACACCTTAGATTGCGATGGCATGAATGTTGCGTTGATAGTATGGGGAAAAGACACTTGGACATACGGCCAAGTAGGAGGTATTGACCTTGGAGAAATTTTGGACATCTATAAATAGGACCAAGGTCTTCTCTTCAGATCATAACTCAAATTCTCTTCAAAGGACATTAAAAATAGTGTATGAAGGCTGATTGTGAGGAAACTATGCGTTGATGGAAGAATGCATGCGTTGGTAGCAAAACCACGAGTTGGTCATAAAGCTTCAAGAGGAGACACAATTGGACAGTGAAGTCTGGAAATAGCATCAATTTGGGACGAGGATATCTCCCAGCATACTCGTGCGTTTAGAGTGATTTCAAAGCCACCTGAAAGCTCCGCGAGCCTAGTTTTCAGGGTAGGGCTGTTGGAGAAGAATCTCTAAGGAATCGGACTGGAAAGTAAGAAAAATACAGAAGGGTCAAGTTGTCGGATAAGCTTGGGTCAGTCTTGAGGATTTGAAGATTCCGACCAAATCACGAGGAGTTCTGAGCTAATGTTTTAAGGTAAGCTTCCTGAGACATTGTAAAGCAATGAAGTATCTCAAGATAAGGCTTAAAACTATGAGTAATCTGTGCTTTAAATTGAATCTAGATCTTAGGGTTCAAAAGGGGGCCTGAGGTAACCAAGGAACTTCTAGAGAGAAAGGTTCCTAAACGATCAAGGTGAGTGACTAAATATTTGACTAAATATTTACAATGTTTTAAGAAACCATATTTTAAAGAAAGATTATTCTCATGCTAGCTAGTTTTACAAAGTGATTTCCAAGCAAACCATGAGTTATGTTTTAAACGCATGTCATGTATGAAAGTTTATTGAAAAACTATTTATGTGTGTTTAAATACACCAAGCATGCGTTAGTATCTTTAAAGACATGTTTTCTATGCATTATGCTTTACATGCTTTAAAGAAAAAGTCATTTATGACTAGTTTTACTTGAAACGCGATACCGAAGGACATTTGAGAAAGTATCCGACCAACTCGATAATGAAGGACATTTGAGAAGGTATCCGAGCAGCTCGATACTGAAGGACAAGTTTAGAGAAGGTATATGAGCAAAAGTACCTAAGGTATGGCGGTACTTAGTATGACCACGTGCACGTAGGTAGTTAAAGTCAGAGATTGAGCAAAATGGTTCTCTCTTATCTAACAGTTGACGTTGAGATTTAGCCACAACAGGGTTATTCTCAACTAAGGAACAGTTTTAATGTTTTCTGATAAAAGCAGCTTTATATGCTTTATGCTTGGAAAATGTTTATACTGCAGTACAAGGTTACTATAGAAATTTATATTTCATTTTAATCTCTTTATTGAGACTTTTGCATGAGAATCGATTTTCTTTCAAGTCACTCACTGGGCTAGCAAGCTCACCCCGTTTTCAAATGTTTTCCTTTCCCCTAGATAGCGGTTAAATCCTCAGGAGATAGCTCTACATCTGCTCTGCCACTAAAGGACAAAGATATTGTAACACGTCTGTTAGTTGGTTACTGTAAATATTGTACACATGTTACAGTTGTTCATATAGGGACTAAGGTTTTAGGCATCGGGACTTGTGAAACTAGTAATGTGATTACTCTAAATATGTTGTGTTTTTTAAACTTAATAAATTTAGCTTAAGAGGCATCCTCTGTGTATGAGGTTACACATTAGTATTAGAGTTTTTTTCACAATAGTTGTTAGGCAGTAAGTGTCAACAAAAGGGTTGATAACTGCTACAGTCATATTCTTTCCTAGGTTCAGAGAGTAGTCCGGGACGGGGTGTGACAGATTACTTGTGTCATAATACTAGAGAGCAAGTTAGGCTCCCCTTAATTTTTATACTGCCTGCGAGTCTGTAAATTTAGGCTCCCCTAAATTCGATGCCACAACAATGACTTCACCCTCTTGTCACCTGCTAGTTGAAAAGAACACTCCGCTAGCGTTCAGATACAATACGTCGAAGAACCTGGTTGAACAACCTAAGCTTCACAAAATCAAAGCAATTCTTCTTTTGTTTGACCAACAATCATGTAAACATCAAAAGACTCTGCAACTTTAGTAATGAGTTTCTCATATCTTTTTATTAAGATTTCGATCGCACTGAAAACCCTTGCACCAGTTCTTAAATACGAGAAAGACAAAATATGGCAGAAAAACACCAACGACAAATATGCACTTAAGAAAAGAAATTTCCAACAAATTTGTCGTCAATGAGGAAAGAATATTCACACAAAGACAACAACAAAATATCTAACACTAAAAGAAAATATCAATTGCCAATAATTGTAGGATCGGTAACCTAGAAGAGCGGTTTAATAAAACTAATGAATATTTTTTTATTGAGTGTGGGCCTAATTTAACAAATTAATAAACTTTTTGCTAATGATAGATTTAAACAATAAATTCATGCCAATAAATTCAATTCAAAATAATCAATAAGTTAATAATACTACTTTAAAGCACCCACTTTGATTTAAATAACATGATCGGTATAAGATATGTAAAGATCGATTTAACTGACCTAAATAAAAATTAAGCAATTAATTTAAGAAACGAATATTTCAATTAATTTCATGCAATAAAATATAACAACAAATTGATTGCAGTAGGAGATGGATAGAAAAATTAACACTAGTAATTTTATAGTGGTTCGGCACAACCGGCCTACACTAACTTCCCAGGTTTCTCTTGGGTTTGTCACTACAAACTTCTCGCTTACAGTTGGACTGCTACAATATTCTTTTTTTTCAGGAGCAAGAACAAACCCGATCATTTCCACGGTCGAGGATCAAACTATTACAACCACACTTTTTATGGACCAAGAGCAACCCTTACAACGAATTTGAAAATGAAGAGCAATATGAGAAAAACTCTCTTGAAGAGAAGATTTACAAGTAGTTGCTCACAACAAACCAATCCTCACAATACACAAGATATCTTTTAATAATTAGATGAAAACAAGAAAATTAAGACTTAGAAAGAATAACAATAGTGACTTTGAGTTATGGAGGATTGAAAAATTAGTGTAAGATTGTTGTGTTAATTCAGAGAAGAAGACGTGTTTAAATAGAGAAAGGCAATGGTGAAATCTAAATTTAATTTGGGCCATTGGATATTGGTAAAAAAAAAAATTGAATGGTGGAGATTTAAATTCAATGTGCCATCAGACACAAACATGATATAATATAATGATACATATATATTTTTTAAATAATTTTCTTTTAAAATCCAACAAAAAGTAAAATTTCATCATGTGTCAAACTAGCCGTTGACACAAACATAAAATAATATTAAATTTATTTTCATTTTAAACCAATCAAAAAATGAAAAGCTCCACCATGTGTCATTTCTGTCATGCTCCAAGTGGCACATTTCAATTGGTTCACTTTGTGGAAATAAAATATGCCACATCATCGACTCGGGATTTTTCTGTCAAGCTTGTTCGCCTATATCTTCTTTGTTTGAGCTATGATATGGGCAATAATTACATTGGAATCGTTGTTCTGAGCTCTACGTAATAAACACTTTAAAACACTCAAATTATCAATAAATAAAAGCAAATTTGTCATCATCAAAATATTAATTAATTAACTAAGTCGAGGTTAAGGGCCAAAATGCCAACAATAATAATGTAACAAAAAATTTATGTCTTTGTAATTCAAATAGTAGTTTACACTTGGTTGTTTTCAATAATCTCAACATACCTCGTACCATTATTTTTTCGAGGGCCATTTGTTTTTTGTGAATGTAGATAATCGAAATCTTATATGCTCGAAATGATAGATATTAACCATTATAGATGTCCAACATATTTAGAATTTAGAATACCATATCTGTTTTGTAGGAATATTTTTTCAGATATCCATAAATATTTTGATAACTATATTTGTTTCATAGAATTTATACACGAAAATATTTTAAATTTGCATAATGTTCAAAGAATGCCCTTACGACTACTTATTAATTTATAATTAATTTGATATAATTTGAACATATATAACGTGTCTGTACAATATCGTGGAGTAAATGCAAATGTCCACTCCATGAAAATCTAGAATGTGTGTGTACAATATCGCAAAATAAATGTAAATGCTCACTCCATAAAAATTTAGGATGCCCACGAAACAAATGATCCCTCCAAGAAAAAACACATCTCTATTAGCTATCTACTCTAAAATTTGGAAAAAAAAATTATCGTTGCATTTTCTTTTGCATGTAATAAGGTAAATAATTAATGTTATTTAACTAATTTTAATAAAAAGATAACTTAAAACTAGTAATAATAATGTCGAAATGCTCATAATTCGACTGACTCATACATATGTTAACTATTAATAGTCATGTAGTTGGTCTCTATTAAAATAGACTGATAACAATAATAATTAATTTGATTTTTTTATAAAAAAAGTATTAGAATCAAAATTAATTTATTTGCCCAATTCACTTATATATGTGGGCCTAAATTCGTAGTTTTTTTCAAAATGGGAAAAACTTAGGTACAACATGAAAAATTGTCAATTTTTAGTTAAATTCAAAAAATAAAAATAACTTTTTGAAAACTATTTGTTTAGTTCTCAAATCTTGGCTTTATTTTTTAAACTATTAATAAAAAGTGGATAACAAATGAATAAATTAGAAAGTAAAAATAGTATTCATAAATTTATTTTTTTTGAAAAAAAACAAAATAGTTACTAAACTATAAATTTTTGTAAATAATTTATGAAAATATTATATTTTATATATGTGGAGATTTAAGAGAGAGTATAGAATTAGGTGCAAGCTGGTTTAATTAGGAGGAGGAATAAAAGGTTGCAAGGGCGAAGGGAGCACAAAAGATTGGTGCTGCCCAAGAGAGAGGGTTTGTTTAGGCCAATGGTAACGTGTCAATTGGCTATTGGCAGGCACGTTCCTAATCGGGACCGGCTATGTGGGTGTCAGCTGACTGACGGGCACGTGGCCCCATTCGCAGCAGTGAAGGGGAAAAAATAATAAAGCCTATATTTGACCAAACTGGATAAATCATTGTATTCTTTTTCTTTTTTGCCACCAAAAGGTGGACTCTTTATTTATTGTGCTTTGTAAAGCGTTATAATTTATAATAGGGAAAAATACTCTTGGTCCTAAATTTTACATCTACCATCTATTTGATCTCTCAATTTAGGGTCCATTTAAATTGAGAAAAAATATATTTTTTTAACATTTTTTTTAAAATAAAAATTGATTAAAGAAAAATTAACAGAAATAGTCTCTTCAAATTTTCATCTTTCAAAACTATCATATTTTTTAAAATTCGTTACAATAATTTTTCTCGATCCATCTTGCTCGATATCAACGACAGAGATTTACATAACTTATAGATTGTTTTGAAAAATTCCGGATAGTTGATACTGAGATTCTATAAAGTTTTCTAAATATTAAGTATTTTTTTTTTAGATTTTATATCATATATCTAATTTTTCAAATCTTTTGATCAAAATTTACCAAAAATTAAATGAGATTTGGGAGATATAAAGAATCTTAGTGTATCTCGGGCAAAATCAGATTCTATATATTTGGGGTGAAATCTCTACCGATTAACCCGAAATTCTTTATATTTTCCAAAATCTTAATTTTGTTTATTTGCAAAATTTCATCGTTTACCAAATTTAAAAATCATAGTGTGCTTGAGAACCATCTAAAAAAAAATCATAATTGGTAAATTCATTTGTAAATTTGGAAATTATATTACCGTAGAAATGAAAATTAAGGCAAATATTTGAAAAATTATGTAAAAAACTGATATAAGATTTAATAAAAATGATTGAATTTGGAGAAAATTTGAAAAAATATAAAATTTGGTATAAGATTTGGAAATATTATATAATATATGGTAAAATTAGTAGAATATCGAAGTTGATATTGCCCAATATTTTATAAGTCAGAAAAAGTTAATTTTTTAAACTAAATGTCGGTGTCCAATCTCGTTCGAGATTGATTGAGAAACTAATTTAACAAGTTTTAAAAAGTGTGCTAATTTTGAAAAGTGGAAAGTTTATAGTGTTATTTCTAACAACTTCCTTATTTTGAGTGGCTGCACCCCAATTTTTTTTTTAAAATTACTTATTTTTTAAATCAAATACTTGAAAATGTATTCCAATAGTTCAAGTGTTATACATTTATTTGTGTAAACAATTGCGGAATGAGAGATCGAACTTTTAACATGAATGCCATATCAATTACCATGAAGCTAAACACACTTTAACATAATGTTACATAATTAGTTTTTAGGTTTTGTGTTTGGTTTCAACTTAGTTTATAGGTTTCAAAAGTTACAATTTTACCATTAAGATTTGAATTTTGTTTTCGATTTGGTCCACAAGTTTCAAATTTTAATTTAAATTTTTTTAAAACTAAATACTCGTTTTTTTTTTGTTATGGTATTTTTGTCTATTAATTAATTAAAAATAATTATGAAGTGAAATATTAAATTTAATTTCATTAGTGATGAAAATGAGAAAAACTTATATTATTATAATTCTTTTAACTATGTTAAGTTAATTAATAGATAATAACACTAAGAATAAAAAGTGAGTATTTATTAAAAAATTGAGATTAAAAATGTAAAATTTGATACGTATGGATTAAATTGAAAACAAAAGTCAAATTTCAATATTGAAATTGTAATATTTTAAACTTAGTGATTAAAATTGAAATCAAAATCAAAACTTAAGAATTAAACGTGTAACATTTTGAAATGTAGGGAAACCAAAAACCTATGGATCAAAAAGATAATTTCTCCTTTAATATATAACAACCATTTAAGTGGGAGATTAATTCATAAAATATGATTTTATTGATTGCAAATTTAAAATTTGTATCTAATAAGTTTTTTTAATGTAGACATCCAATAATTCATTCAAATTTCACATCTAACACCATGAAAAAAAAGAGAGAAAATTTGAGGTTACAAAAAATGAAATACCAAATTAATTTAAAAAACAAACTATCAAAACTCATACGTTACCATATGCACTCCAAATGCATACTACATAAACACGTGCTACAAGATTATCCTAAATATAATCTATTAATTAAGAATCTATTAAACAATTTTAAAGTTCATCAACCTACTAAATATAATCCTTAAATGTTTAATAACGTGCAACTAACTTAAATCAATTGGACACAATATGGAAGTTTGGGTCTTGGGAAGGTACTTATTATTTGGAATACTCGAATTCACGATGAAATACATAAATGAATAAGATCACATCCGAATGAGAATGATTTTGAGTATAAAAAAATATGGTCAAGAAAATTAAATATGTTTAGTTTGAAACAATTTTATGTTTAATGGTCTCCTAATAATTTTAAGGATGATCGACCAGATCGTAAGAAATGTCAAAGTCATAGAGTATTACTTTGATATTTTTCTTTTCCTTTTTTTAGACATGACATCTAAAGGATCAATGAAAAATTTGTAATTTAATTTCCCCTCCTCTCATGCAAATGCTTGAAAGTTGGATAATAGATTTCCAATCCATATCAAATATTTGTATTATCTTAAAATCACTAATTGAAATGGAGATTAATTAGTCAAAGACAATAAAAATGTATCATTTAACCCTTTTAACAACCTTTTCATTTTTGGTTTTTAGTTTTAAAAATTAAGTCTACAAATATATCTCACGGCTCTAGATTTTTTTCTTTGTTATCTATTTTATACACACGTTTCTTTGAACCCAAGCCAAAATTTAAAAACTAAAAATGTAGTTTTTAAAGATTTGTTTTTGTTTTTAGAATTTGACTAAGAATTATATTATTGTGCTAAAGAAAGATGCAAATTGTTATAGGAAAATGAGAGAAAATATACTTAATTTTAAAATACCAAAAACAAAAAAAATGAATGCCTCGTTCAATAACCATTTCATTTTAGAAAATTAAACCAACTTTTGCTTATTTTTTACAATAATTTGCATTTTTCTTAAGTACAAGAGTTGAATTCATAACTAAATACGAAAAACAAAAGCAAGTTTTTAAAATCTATTTTTTTTAATTCTCAAAATTTAGTTTGATTTTTGAAAACACGGGTAAAAAATAGAAAACAAATAAAAAAAATTTAGAGGTGATAGGATTAATTTTCAAAAAACTAAACAAAAAATCAAATTGTTACCGATTAGTAAATGGGACTAACCAAAAAGTATTCACAAAACTTTTTTTTTATATTAAATTAATTAAAAGAAAGAAAGAAAAAAAAAAAGATATTCATAAAGCTCACAGCCAAGGGGCATGAATGATATTGACTTGATAAAATTAAAACAATACTCACATTATACAACTAATCTCATCATTAAAGGAAAGAAAATCATGATAGCAAACCCCACCATTAAAAAATGATTTTTCTACGCATTAGTTCCTAAAAATAATTTATATTCTCGTAAGTATTGAATATCGAATATTATAATAAACAATCATCATAATAACAACTTTTTAAAATGTTTTAGTTACAAGAACAACCTCCTTCAATATTTATTGAGTCATGTTCAGAAAATTATTAAATAATAATCGATCTATATTTAATCAAAATAAATTCTATTAATAACATAGAAAATTAAGTATTTGTTTATAGATTTTTTTTGAACTATTTGTTTAAAAATATTTGTTATAAATAATAAATAGAGATTAATAGTTAGGTGAATACTGCATCGAATTAAAATATAAATAAAGAATTAAACTAATTAGTAATTACCAATTTGATAGGTTAATTGTGCGACATACATAATTAACATACATCCAACAACAACAGTTAAATCCCATCCAACATAATTATCAAACTTATAATATTAATTGTTCTTCTATGATTACTAATTATTTTAAATGATTAAATATTCTATAATCATTGTTGAGTAGATAAAAACATACACATGACTTTTACATGATAACAACGGTAAATTTATTTGAGAGTGAAGATCACCGAAAAAGCAAAATAAAACATGCACACCGATGTTGTGCTTGACACATGTACTATAATGCCTAAGTCAAAGAATGAACAACAAGCTTTGAATGTGGATAATGAATTTACCCTCTTTGAGCCATAATGATATATTTATACGAGGTTGACCTAGGTCATTGATCTTTACCTTTCACTACTATAGAAATTGGATTATGTGACGTTTTTCCAATGTCTAGTAAAAGGTATATCTGACGCTTATAAAAGCGTCGAGTATTCAACTGTCAAGTATAATGTGATAACTTGATTCCGAAAAAATGTCAAGACAAATATTTCTTAATACAATTTTCATGTCAAGAAAGATAATATACTTGACACTGATGACATGTCAAGTTGATTAACTCTTGACATTTATTACGTATCATACGTGATTACCATTGACATTTTTTATTTGTCGAATATATTTTATCTAGACACGAAATAATGGACAAGTTATTTAATTCTTAACACATTTTCAACGTAATCTATGTTTTCTTTTTTCAAATTAAACATTCAAATTTAATTTATATTTCTCATTTCCTGCATTACATGTGTTCCAATAAGACAATTTCATAAACTAAAACAAATAATTACATATATTTCAGATCTACATATCAACCCAATATATCTAACATAATTTAACAGTTTCATTAATCTACTACAAAGGTTTTAAGTTCTAACTTTTCGAATATTTTGGCCCGTGGAAATAAGAGATGGATCTACAAAAATGTACTTTGACCCTTTATTTGAATCAACAAATATTGAGCTTCATTCTTCTTTGCCTTATGCGACGATGGTGGTACACTAAAGCTTCCTTCTCCTTTACCATATTTGTTGATCTCCTAAAACAACCAAGTAATAATTTCATAAGTAACTAATAGTAATTATACTTCATAAATAGTATTATCGAACATGCATGCATGAGATTAGTAACTATACTTCATAAGTAATTTCTAAGTTAGATGACTATGAACCCATATGAACAATTTTCAAAGTATAATTAACTATTAACCTCAAATGAACACATTTCCAAACAATCAACCCCACCCCCATATTGAACAATTCCAAAATTACAACTATCAATGTCAGATGAAGTAGTCATAGCCAAATATTGCTCACTATTCTCCCGCCTTCACAAGAATAATGTAGCTCACGTCGAACTTATTGCTTTTAGCACCTACACCTATTGAAATAACATACCAAAAACCACAACATATAGATTGAAATAATTTAAAAATTACTAAAGTTAAGCACCACAACCTACAAAGTCTTAAAAACTTGAGGAAAAAGCAAATGGTAACATGATTCACAAACCTAACATGACAAATAAAAAAGCACATTTGAGCTTGAAAATAAATCATTCTTTTGAAATTAAAACATTGAATATGGCTACAAGTTGACTCATCCATAAATGTGAAGCTCAACTCAAACTAAAACTACCCGAAGATGTTGAATATGATATGATTTGGAAGTTTCAAGCCAAAAGTGTGGTTAATCAAACTATAAACTAAAAAAAACAACTATATAAAAAAAAAAAAACAGCAGTAAAATTGACAACAATGCAGATTTTTGACGGTTAACCCTTTATGTGTTGATTCTTCATGTTTTTTTTTGCTGTTATTTTAAGTTATTTTTAACCTAACAATTTTCACTTGTTGAATCAACCAATTTCTCAATGGATTGGTAAATCTATTCCCCATATCAACCAAAACAGTAATTAGAAAACAATAGCAACAACTTGACAACATAGAAGTTTTCTTTTCTTTTTGGACTTGTTCATCACTTTTGTGCTAAATTACCAACCTGTTCATGACCCTTTCTTCTCAATTTTTAAGTGTAGATTCAAAGGTAACTCGTCTAGATAATATCCAAGCTTAATCCACATCAAAATATCAATAATTCCCTTTCCAAAATTCTAAAAAACAAAAAACTATGGTTGTTCTAGGCACATACACAAGCACTAAGAGAATATATATATATATATATAACCAGTCTAGAATCAATAAAAGAAGAAGGAATGCAAAAATAGCTTTGGTTGTAGCTAAAACAAGAAAAGAAAAATAACCTTTAGACTCTGATTTTTGCTCATTCACTTTTGGAATTTGACGCCAGAATTTGACGATTCTCTGACGGCATCTCCGGTTGAATCCAACAACTCTCAATTGAGTCGAATCCAGCTGATTAAATTCAAATTTCGCTATCTCGGTTACTAAAAATATAAAAGAGTACAACAATGGAGATGGAACAAATCAAGAAGAAGAGAAATGGTTGTTCGTTTATTGGCAAATAAGTCCAGAGGGGAAAGAAACGCGCGACTAGCGCGTGTCATGTAAGAAGTAGAAGGCAAACTTGATTCGTGTGAGTTGCTGCAGCTACTCGTCGAATGTTCGAAGTTCGTTGATTTGTAGATGCTGGCGAAGAAGTCAGACAAGAGTGGCGACAATCGTGAATAGAGCGTGGCGACATTGTGAAGGAGCCGTCAGAGGTGGGTTTTTGGTGTGGTTTCGGAGGTTTGGGATCATTTGGGTGTTTGGGGGCGTCTCCCCCAATTTGTTCATCTCTTTAATATATGAAATCCTAAAAAATTTAAACCACAAATTAATTGACATTTATAAAACATCAAGTAAAAACAGAATGAAAAAATCTGAAAATTTCCGCCAACCTCCGTTTTTTCATTATTCTTGTTGTTTTTCATCAAATTTATATGTTATTATTATTTTTTTTAAAAAAGGTCAAGTACTCAAAAGTTTCAAATGTCAAGTAATGTGGTTTTTTTAGTAGTGTTTACTTTTAAGGAAGAGGAATTGATCAGACTTGTTCGAACCATTCCTATGCTCATCGTGCATGAAATTGAAGGATTGACGTCATTTTGGTCTTTATCTTGAGACTTTGTAGGCCTAGGGTTTAACTAAGTGTGGCTGAAATTCATAGTCATTTACGATCTACCCATATCTAATTCAGGTTTTCTTGACCATTTTATTTGCGATCTAACCTCGACCCTTAAAACTAAAAAACCCCCTCCTATTTCCATGTCTATTTGAGTCGTAACGACATGTCTCAGGCTTGGGTCTCATCTATCTTTTTGTCGTTTGACTCTCTTTAAACTTATCCAATCTCAATTTTATTCTCATTTGGTTCAAATTATCCCCTAACAATTATGTTTTTCAAAAAGCTCAATACAAAAAAGAAAAAAAAATCTTATAAATAGAAAAATCCCAAAAATATTACGCTTTATAGCAAAAAATTCTAAAAATGATTTGTATTTTTTTTGGAACTTTTTGTTATAAAGTGTAAATATTTTTAAATATTTTTTATATTAAAAAAAGAAGAAGTTAGAATGACATGCAATATAATTAGAATTATAATATTGGTTAGATTATAATTTAACACAAATAATGCGAATTTTATATAAAAGTTTCAATTTAGTCCGTATGGTTTTTGAACTTAGCTTTAAACTCTTTGTTTTGAGTCCAACTTAATTCAATTCAATTTTCACCAAATGGATACATTTCACTAATCTTTGCTAAAATATTTTTACCCACTCAAAATCTTACATATAATCTGC
Organism: Benincasa hispida; assembly: GCF_027475165.1. Classification (NCBI taxonomy): domain Eukaryota; kingdom Viridiplantae; phylum Streptophyta; class Magnoliopsida; order Cucurbitales; family Cucurbitaceae; genus Benincasa; species Benincasa hispida. Next base: position 67,142,297 of record NC_143482.1, read on the forward strand.
CTTATTTATTACTCGGATATTTTTGATAAAACAGTTCTGGATTTGGTTTAAAATTTTTTTAGATCTAAACCAATTATTCGGGTCAAAGATAAAATTATTCATTGATATATAGATATCCATAAATTGAAGGGTTCGATATCGATATTAAATATTTATGAATATCTCCAACGTCTTTTATACATCTCATCAAACATAAAAATGTCTTATATTTTGTCCAGTATGAATATGACTACTAATAACAATATCCATAACTTAGTTTTGAAGTAAAACCAACTTAATTATCCATCTAGATAAATTTTATAAATTTCGTGACTTATAGAAATATCTGTCAATATCAATATTTTATCGATATATCCAAATGTATATCTGTAAAATTGAAATCCCAATATCATATTGGCATTGAGATTATAATCTCGGTTCAAGTTGTAAGTTTTTTCAACTCAAATAACTCTTATTAAAAAAAAGTGACCTAACCAAACCTAACCATGAAACATTTGGGTTGGGTTGGTTCGGGTTACTTGGATCATTTATTCAAATTTTTGTTTTAAAAAGAAGTGAAATGTTAATACGTAAAAAAATGATTTACTTATTTTTATGTATCGAATTAAGATTAATAACTCAATTCCAATTTATATAATGAAATTTTTCTTTTTGAAGTGCTAAAAACCTATTTTTAGGGTTCTAAAAAAACTATTTTTAGGAGTTGTTAGAGAATAAATTATTCAAAAAAATGAAATTAAATAAAACTAAAATAAATATATGTATATATAATTGTAATATATATTTTAAAGTTAATAATAACTTTAGGTTAATTCGAGGTATTTTAAGTGAATCCATGAACTAACCCAACACACAAAGTTTTCATTTATTTCAATCCAATTCAACCCAAGTGAGTTGATAACCTAACCCAAACAGCATGGTTGGGTTGGGTTGATTGATTTTTTTGAATCGTCAATTTTTTTAACACCCCTAATACTCGTCTTGATTATTTCAATACAAACTAGTAATTAACTAACACAACTTGAGAAATAGAAAATGTAAGCTCAATTATCGTATAAATTTATAACGTACCAGTAACCATGAAAATAACTTGCAATAAAATATGAACATTTTTAAATATAGCAAATGAGTCAACTTATTTAAGATCAAAATCCACGAAGCAGATAGGAATGAAGTAGAAGATCAAAATCCAGTTGTTTATCCAAAGAACAATTTGAGGATTGATTCTTATTCACCGAGCGAAAGCAGCAGTTCCACCAGCTGCGCCAGTCGCGGTTGACCCATCATCATCTCGCATCGCGTCCCTCTCGAATCGGGAGGCCGAAGCATACCTTATACGAGCCCCATAACTAATAATGGAATGGTAATTCAATGACGACTATACTAGGAAAAATTGGCTGCTTAAGACCGGAATTTCTCTAACGCTTAACAGGATTCGCGCCATAAAAAAAATTACTAAATAAGCATATATAGAAAAATATCAGTGTTAGAGACTAATAAATGTCAATAGTGTTTATCACGGTCTATTGTCACTGATAGACAATGATAGATGATAGTATTCTATTACTGTCTATCAATGTGATAATATAGTCTTTTACCGTCTATCGATGTCTACTCCTGATAAACAATGACCTTTTGTTATATTTGAAAATATTTTCAACAGTTTCGACATTTAAAACAATTATTCATAAAATATCGATATAATTTATGAATATCAAATTAAAGCTTTTTCAAACTACAAGATCAAATAGAAACTAAATCCAAACTCATATAAACTATTTTAGAGTTAGAACACACATACATAACTTCACTAAACAAGAACTAACCACCGAAAGTCCTTTTAATCATAATCAAAGTTGTCTTTAAGAATAGATGACACCAATCAGGGTACACATGACCTCAATAGATATATACATGAAAAAGAACTTCATTAAACCACAAACCAACCACAATCAAAGTAGTTATAGAGAACAAAGGACATCTAATCGGGGTAACACAAAATTCTAACAGGCCTCATAACCTTCCACCTCAGAGGAAGCAACTTGGAGAACAAAACAAACAAAAGAGTGAGCAACAAAATTACAAGAATGCTTACAATAAAGAAAAGAAACACCGACCATGAGATGAGCGAGCTTAATAAAACATCCACCACGTTCTTAATTTCGAATAGATTGACGAACTGCTCTCTGAGAACACAAATGATATCCATTGAGTTAGATTCCACAATTAGAGATTGACGGACACCCCTCGACTAGAGAAGAGAAGATAAGCAAATTTGAATAATCTCTCTTTCTAGAATCTCGATGGCCCACTCACGATCAAAATACCTGTATCCGATATAGATAGGAGAGTCATGAGAACTACGAATAATCTCAATAGTTATATATAAAACATATTTCGAGTACTATACCATTTAAAATCAATATCAATAGTTAAAAGTGCGCATTAAAACTGCAGACATATGATCGGATAAGGGGAAAAAGGAAGGATGGAGGGCATTCTGGTACTTTCCCGAATTACTTCGTGTAGCTCTTATCCAAAATAATAATAATAATAATTATAATAATAAACCAAAGCAAGAAAACGCGAATCTCGCAGAGCAGGAGACGAAGAAAGAGGAATCGGAAAGCCGTTAGAGCAAAGAAGAAATGGAGCTCCGGCACCGGCGGTAACAATTCTTCCATAGGAGGTGGTAGCTTAAACAATCAACAACCTCCAAAAACTCCCTTGCATTTTGTCTACCATCTCCGAAAAACTTCTAAAATCCTTTTGATTTATTTTCCCTTTTACCTAAACACTCCGTATTCTTCTTATTATTCATCCATGCGGCGAGGTAGAGCCACGGATCCATTGACGGCCGCAGAAACAGTCCGAGAACCTGTTAAAGAAGTCCGATTCAGAGGCGTTCGGAAGCGTCCATGGGGCCGATACGCCGCCGAGATTAGAGATCCTTGGAAGAAAACTCGAGTTTGGCTCGGCACCTTCGATACGGCGGAGGATGCTGCCAGAGCATACGACGAGGCCGCTCTCTCTCTCCGGGGACCGAAGGCGAAAACGAACTTCCCGTTGCATCCATCTACTATCTCTGTTCATCAGCAAATTCCATTCTCGCAGGAGTTTCATGATTCCGGTGGATTTTGCAAGATTAGTAACATTCCAGTCAATAGACCTACATCGAGTAGTCTGAGCTCCACCGTGGAGTCTTTTAGCGGTCCGCGGGTTTCGATTCCGGTTCCATCGGTTCCAAAACTCCGCCGGAAGTCCCTGCCGCAGGTCTCGCCCGACGATTGCCATAGCGACTGTGATTCGTCGTCCTCGGTTGTTGATGACAGTGAGGAATATGCTCACACATCGTCAATTCGCAGAGTGCTGCCGTTCGATCTGAATCTACCTCCTCCACTGCCACCGCCGCATGACGTCGATTTATCCGGTGATGATCTTCATGCCACTGCTCTGTATTTTTGACATCATTCTGCTTCCCAATCACAAATACCAAACGGTTCATTCTTCTCTTCATTATCTATTTAATTTTCCTATCGATCGAGCAGAACTTAAATGGTAATTTTGTCTCTCAACCTGCTTGTTGAGCGAGAAAAATTTGCTTCTCCACTCCTTAATTTCTTAGTTCATGGTGTAGATTAGCATAGCACAAGGTCTCTGAATCTTTGTTTGTCTCTGTGTTGTTAAAGAAAAGGAAAGAAATCCATGGATGTTGCTAGGCGGTTCTACATCTTGATCTGATTATCTCGTTAACTAAATGAAATAACTTATCTCTTAAATCTCTTCAATCCAATCATATTCTGAAATGCATTTTCACTTCAACCTGTTCAATCAATTCATAGGAAACATCATTAGCATTAGGATTCAAAAATTCATCTCTACTTTGGAGTTCTACAGAATTAAAGTTCCTCTCAGATCAAACCCCCCTTGGATTCTCTTGTTCTATGACGTTTCTATAGTATTCTCTCTCACCCCCTTTTTTCTCCATGGGATTATTGCTTCTGGTACACATAATTACTATATTCGTGGTCAACTTTTTTTCATTTTTTTGGGGGGCACATGTTAGAGGCATTAATTCATCATTTCATATTGAAATCTTTACCATAAATCAAATGTCATATTAAGCATGCTATCACATTGACGGGACTGGATTCAAATAGCTCATAAACATTTTCAAATTTCTTTAAAAAGCATATTAGAATTTAGAAGCAAGCAAGTATAGTGGATTTTGAGCCCAATTCAATCTGTCCTACAGATGGGGTTTGCTCAAATCCCCACGAAAGTGTGAGAGCTAAAGCCACCCAAAAAGGAGGAGAATATGTTACTTTAGCTATCATGTTTTTGTTTGCCTTTTGAATTTGGGTTGGAAATTTATTCCATGTTGACTGTTTTTATTTTATATGCTTTCTTAAGTATTTAGATTAGTTTTTATTCTCTAAATTGCTTATTAGTTTGTTAATTTCATCTTAATTTGTCATTTTAATATGATGTTTTTGAAGGATTATTGTCCCATGCATTAATAATTATACACAGAAATTTATTTTGACTTGAAACGAAATTGCTCAAGTATTCTTAGAATGGTTACTATTGATCAATTGAAATTTTGGTAAAATATTTATTTTTTGGCCGGTTTTGTTGAGGTGGGTTGGTGAAATCTTTAAATTTTTTTCTTATATAATTAATTTACTTCCTTTTTTGATATTCGAAATTCAAATTAAATAATGGTGCTTTTCATAAAGGAAGTATCGAGTATCTATAGGAAGAAGTTATTGTTTTTTGTATTAATATTATCTTTTCTTTTAGCTGAAGAAAATATGATTTACCTTTTCACTCTAATTAGGTTGGTTGGTTTGTAACTATATGTATATAAAAAATATTGATAAATCTAAACTAGGTTTAAATCCAATTTTGGTTCTTATATTTTTAATATTGTTCTATCTTGGCCCTTAAATTTTAAAAATGTATGTTTTAGTCTTTAAACTTTTTAAAAATGTTTACTTTGATCTTTGCTATTAAAATTTTATTAACTTCTTCATAAATAGTCAGGTGGTTTGTATTTTTAGATGATTAAATTACCAAATAAGTTAACTACACTAAAAAAATATACAGTTTCAATCTTGAATAAGATGGTAAAGTGATTTTGTATGGGATAATTTAAAATGTTTCGATCAAGATTCTGGTTGTTCACTATTTTGATGTGTTAGTAATTGACATTTTAGTTCATCTTCATCTTACTCAATACGTGTAGAGCCTAAAAATACATGTCGTCTTATTTTCGTTTAAGTTTTAACAAAAATTTTAATAGCAGAGACAAAATAAATACTTTTTAAAAGTATAGAGACTAAAACGAATGTTTTTCCAAGTTTAGAGACCAAAATAGAATAAGATTCAAAATTTAGGGATTAAAATAGGATTTAAATTCTAAATTATTTAACTAAATTAGGTTTAATTTGACATATTTTACCATTGACCTACTTCTTTATTGATTTGTGGCGTGATTCAAATCTTTTATGATTACTTGAAGATAGGCCCATTTACCAACTTGGGTGCTGTAGTTATATTTCTTGAATTCAGAAGAGCTCAATTACTTACAAGTGATTGTAAACGAGTGTGATAACAATCGATTAATTTTTTGCCACATTTATATTTAATGTAATTCATTTTATTTTTTATTTTTAGTTTTTGAAAATTGAGCTTATTTTCTTGATTTTTTTTTTTGGTACGAATGGCCTCCTTTGGAAGACTCGTTGAAAATGGCCACATGTGGAAAGAGTAATAGAAAATGGCTTTCTGTTGACATCATCCATGTGTGATCTTACCGCTTTACTCCTGTCGCGCGCTTGGGCCTACCAAGAAACTCGATCCTCGATTATCCGTAAATCGATTCTCAATTATTCGTCACTTGATCCTTGTTTGCTCATCACATGATCATCGATGTATGGTCACTCGATACTAGGATATATGACCACTCAATACATGTGCAATCACACATGTATACTCGATACTCGATTAATGTATGTTAAATTATTTTGAACTTTTTGAATCCTTAACCTGTTTGAAGTCCATTATTTTACCATTTCAACTCGCTTCTCAAACTGTTCTCTCTCGTCTTTCGATTTTTATATCCCTCAACGATTACACCATTGCACTCGTAACTCTCTCGATTCTCTCTACATCAGGTAATATTATTTTCTTTGTTTATATTTTGGCATCATTCGTCTCTTTGTTATATGTTCTCATCATGCACTTGTATGTTCCTCGATATTTACCGATACGATTTTCATATTTTGCATGTTTACCAGCTCATTATACGTCAATGTGCTCGGAACTAGCAAACTCTTTAAATGGCCTCCAATATAACGTTCTTTTGTGTCATCCCATGTACCACCATAACGTAAGAATACATACTTTCCATCCTTTAAGACAAACAAAACACAAAGTGAGAAGTTAGGAAAATTGGTTTCTGTTAAATACTCGATCCTCGCTACACGCTCTTCGCTCCTCGCTCCTCGCTCCTCGATACTCAAAACTCGTCCCTCGATACTCGATATTCTTAACTCGATGCTTACTGTTTCATAGCTTTCTCTCCCCTCATTCTCGCTCCACTGTTAAATACTCGCATGTCTTAGTGCACACTCATGAACTCACACTCACTCGTTCTTTTTACTACGTTCGTATGTTTGCACAATGTTGGAAAAGCAAAAAATGTGAGCAAAAAACGAGAAAAAAACTAGCAAATTTACTTACTTGAGGTGCGAGCAATATAGTGAAATGATTTGAATGCCTTTATAACTTGATCTCTGTCAAGAAAAATAGGTTTTGTGAAGTGGTTTTTTTGGAAGGAAAGTGAGCTTTATTTTCTCTTTTGTGTTCTAGTTCTGCTTGTTCTTAGTTAATAATAATAATTAAAAAAAATACTTCACATTTCAAGAAATTGATGTGAAAGAATAGTGAGAATTGTCAGAAAATTTTCCAATTTGTATATGTTTGTACATGAGCATTAACTACAGAGTAAGTCCTCATGGGTAGTTCAAAATGATTGAGTATACATTAATTGAGTATTGAGTATGACGTGGCTAGAATTGAGTATACATGTATCGAGTATCGAGTGACGAACAAACAAGGATCGAGTGATGGGTCATCGAGGATTGAGTTGACAAGCGCGGGGTGCATCTCAGGGGTGAAGCGGTAAAATCACACGTGGATGAGGTTAGCAAAAAACCACTTTTCATTACTTTTTCTACAAGTGGCCATTTTTCATTTGGGTCTCCTAAATGAGCCATCCATACAAAAAACCCTACTTCCTCCACATTTCTTACAGTGATTTGCATCTTTACCAAGTACAATGGTTGAATTCTTGGCCAAATTCTAAAGGAAAAACAAGTTTTTAAATTTTTTTCCCTCCAAATTTTGGCTTAGATTTTTAAACCATTGATAAAAAGAAGATAACTAAGGAAGAAATTTGGAGGTGAAAGTAATGTTTATAGGCTTAATTTTAAAAACAAAAGCAAAAAACCAAATAGTTACCAAACGCGTCATTTTATCAATTTTACGCTTTCAGTTTTGTATTTAGTAAGACCAAAATTTAGTAAATAAAAAAGAGCATAGCTCAACTGGCATCAAACACGTACTATAAAATTAGTGACCTATTAACAACTTTAGACTCGAGGACTGAAGAATCCTTAATTAAGAGATCCATGAGCGGAAGCGACGGATCATCCCAAATCCCATTTGTTCAGAATTCATAATTTTACAGAGAAACAAATAGATCATGCATTTAATTAGGAATTTACAACATGCTTTAATAAATTAGAAGAGAAAAAGGGAATAGGAAGCTTACCTTGGAAAAATCTAACATCTTCACGTATCCTCTTCATTGTAAAAATAACGAACAATTTAAAAACCCAATTGGTCACCACCACTTGGAAACCACTGTATTTTCAGGCAAAGAACCCAAAAGGTGTGAGCTCTGACTATTTTGGATTTTTTAGGAAAGGGTTTGATTGAGAGAAAGAGATGAAGGAGGATGAAATTTTTCATTCATAGAATTGTTTTGTGTATACTACTTTTTCTTTTCTTTTTTTCTTTGCATGAAGAAGAAGAATGTCAAGAAACCCTCAACTTCTCACTTTTGATATGTGGAGAGAATTAAAGGGGAGGGAAGTTATTTCCTCCCTTTAATTTAATTAAAAAAAAATCAAAATCTTATATATATATATATAAAATAAAAAATTTATTATACATATACACATAACTATATGTTATATCATGTAGAACAATATAACCTATGGTTTCAATTATCTCTCACAAATGACTTTTAATATAAATCACATTTACATTAAATTCAACTACATGAATTCAATTCATATAATTAACATTTGAATCATATTCAAATATTTATTTCTTTTAAAAAACATACTTAATATAATGCAAATACATTATAATAATTATATCATATATAACTAAACAGATAATTAATTATATCATATACAATTAATTCCCTCAATTAATTTAAACAATTCAAATTAATGCAAAAACTGATTCTTATTTATTCCCGTCGAGTTACCGATGGGAGCTCGTGGACCTGTAGCTTGAAGCTCCAACGGTACGTGAATAATTAATTAAACTCTTTAATTAAATTATTCACTATCCGTTATCTATCAGATACTCCACTAAAAAACAGCAGCTGCACTCTTCGCACTGCAAATATATTTCTATATCCATTGGATATAATCAATCAACAATACGATGACCCTTCACAAATTACTCGTAAGTATAACTGAGCCAAAATTATCATTTTGCCCCTGTAGTTATATCTATCTTCTTAAGTACCACTGATCCCTCTAATGAATAATAAATCATGGTCCAATTATGATTAAACCACCAGGAGAGGGTGTGGCGCCATATTGTTTAAGCCCCAAAATCAATCATTAAGGGAGCAATTTATCTATTTGCCCCGACATTGGGGAAGGAGTGAATTTCTTCTTGTGTAACTGTGTTCCCAGCTCCCCAATCAGTCAATCTCCAAAATGATAGTCATGTTGAGTCGGCGATCTGACCACTCTCACCCATAAAATCAGAGGACTGCCTTTACAACTCATTCAAGATTTAGGTCATGTTACCTATGGTCATCCTGGTGAAATGTAAGTCTCTATTATGAACAGCATTATATAATGAGACTAAACATTTCATAGTCTGGTCTTATATGAACTCCATTGTATAGAATATCCCTGCTCACATGTCTCCATATGAATGATCAAAATCAAATAATTTGTAGCACTTTACAACATTTGTAACATATACAAAGCGGGCCATACTCGTAGTGTCACTAGGATAAGGTATCCAACCTTATCCATCTACTACAGATCATTTAGGTTATCACTTAAACATGATCCACCTGTATGTCTCTACATACATGTTTACAGATCATTTAGGTTATCACTTAAACATGATCCACCTGTATGTCTCTACATACATGTTTAAGCTACAAGATAACCTTGGATGTTACTTTATTGGTTGGTGGTCAACCCAACTAATTTTGAAATAAAACATCATATATTTTATTACATAAATAAAATGTTTGTATATTACAATTATAAACTATGGAACCCTACGAGATTTACGACATCAACCCCAACAAGGATTTGAGGACTTTTAGAAAATAAAATGAAAGCTAAAACTTTAAATTTTAACATTAATATTATAATGGTAATTTCTTTTTAGTTCAGCAACACGTGTAGTGTGACATTCGACCTTTAGATCTCTTGGTGGAGAGCATAAGCCTATTTGGAATAATTTTTTAAATGTTTCAAAATTTTCTGATATAAACTCTATACATACTTAAATCATTTGAACCATCCTGAAGTTAACTTTTATTGTATATGGACAATAGTTTGATTGACATCAAACTTCTTGAAATGCCTTGAGTGTGATATTAGACGTTTCAAAAGAATGGTCTCGCTACCCAGTCAATGAATTGAGGTCATTATATTCATATTTACGTTATTGCATTATTTACGATTTTGGTCTTAGGATTTAGAGAAATGCATCATATAAACTCTCTACTCTAAAGGCGCTTCTAGTTTGTAATATGAAAAATTCACTTTAATGATAAATTGTTCTCCCTCCACTTATTGACGTAGTTAACATACTGTTGGTCAACCAAGTAAATTTTTATGTCTACTATTTTACATTTTTTGTTTCTTTATTTCTCGATCTCATAACAAAACTCATTTGCGAGATATGGTCTTTTGGTGGAAGAAGGCATCTCTTCTGAATATATTGAATCAAGATAATTAAAGACCTCACCGCCTTTTTCTCCTTACTGTTATTTTATATCTTTCCATTCAATTGAAAAATGATTATTTTAATTAAAACACAAGCTTAGTACATTCAATATATTTTCTAACTAATAATCAATAATGGAGAGACTTTTTTTCCCTCTTAGTTGAAACATAGGTGAAGATTTAAACTTCGGATCTTCTGGTCAAGAATATATGTTTATCTTCAGACAAAAAAAAAAAAAAAGAAGAAAGAAAAAATAGTCTAATCCTTGTCGTTGTATATCTTATCACGTTACGTCTAACAAACCATGTATCTTATGTTACATATAACAAAACATGTTAAATGAAGCAATAAACCCACACATCAATTTCACAAATAACAAAGCTTGGGATTTACTAGTATATCAAAATTCTTAAGCCCAATGGGCGAAGGATAAACAAATCCAATCAAGCTCTTGAGCTAGCTTCTAAGCTAGTTAAACTAGGCTTCTTTTATATAATACGTATATATATTTAACTTATATGAATATATATAATATATAGTACAAACTTATACTATTTGATACATAGAATTAAGCTAGAAGGGAAAGTCTATACTACTATGCTATGCTAGATGGGGCGATTATATTTTTGGTAAAACACCGTAGATTTTGAAATTGATCAAAACAAGAATAGTGTTTTGAACCTTATTCAAACAATAGAATTGTTTTGTCCAAGGATATAAAAATCTCTCTCCAAAAGACGTATTTGATCAAATACGACTAGTAAAAAGACAATTTTCTACCCTTCCAAAAGCATCCTATTGTGTAAACAAGTTTGAAAACAACCATGTTTTCTAATACAAGTTTCAAAACCTCCAAAATTATAGAATCAAAGAAACTGGGAAAGTACATTTTTGACCACATAATTAGAGACGAGTTGGTTGGTTCTTTGAGTTGGATGAAATGAGTCCCAAAAAATGTACTTGTTTGCATCTGTGCAAGTAAACATGCTGTTCCGATTGCAAGCATATCCCATTTCAAACATCCCCGTAGCACAGCATGCCGTTGATGTCACATCAAACCCTGTCCAAAAAAAAAAAAAATAAGACAGCGTATTTAAATGCTATTTTCGTCAAATAATACTTGGGCGGTACGCACCCCCATCTCCGTGCATATCCTTCAATCAAAAACATAAAAAATATTTTATATTCATCTGGCCCACGTTATTTTATATTTTCAAAGGAAAAAATATCACATTTTATAAGTACAAAGACAAAAATAAACTAAAGTTGAAGGAAGGATGATTTAAAATGAACATTTTGAAAGTTTAAGAACTAAAATAACTAAAGTTTTAAAAGTACATATACCAAAATGAACCCTTTCAAAATATATGGAATAAAAAAATTATTTAAACCTTAAAAATACTTCCCTTATGATTTGACAATGAAATAATTGTGTACACATTAAACTTTTGACATGTGTTTATTTATTTTTTAAAAAAGAACAAGGATTAAGTGTAACCTAGATTGCTGCATTTAACTCTTGTGCTCCCCACATCTTTACCACACAAAGAAGAAGTTAGAAAAAAAATATTTTTTAAAATAAAAATGTCACGTGACAACATTTTATTAGACTATATTTGGGATGCACCTAAGGAGCACCCAAATTTTTCTCTTTAAAGAAACTCTTTATGCCCTTTAACATTTTGTTGTCAAATTCAAATTTAAATAATATTCTAATTCTTTGAGGTTGAAAATTAAATATACCGTAGCCTATTAGTTTAAGCTCGTTACCGTAGAGAGAAGGCTTTTTGATCATGCTCAAGAGAATGTAGTAGGGATTTGAAAACACCAACTCGACATCGGGAAGGTCCTTGTTAAGTTTCACAGTCAAAGCCTTGAGTTTGTTGTTGAAATCCATGGCAAGATTGTTGTAACTCTCCAAACAGTCATTGCCTCCAAAAAGGTTTCTTGTTCTTTCCAATGGCAAGCACCCCATCGGCGGTAGTCCACCAAGGGAGATTTTCCGAGCGCCGAGGCTGTGGAGCTTCTCGATAAACCCGCCCGCGATCCCGACGAGAAAGTCTTGGTATTGTTGGATGTTGTATTGTGATGAACGGCCTGGCATTGTGTAGTAATTCTCCAAAAAGTCATTGGTTCCTAAGCTCATAACATATAGAGCTTCTTTTATTGTTTCGTTTGCTGTGGATGAGCCTTCATATGCTATCAACTTTGCTTGATACTCCTTGTAGTATTCGAGTTGCTTCCATAATGGTATCACTGACTGCGATTATTAGAAACTTTTTATAAGCAACCACTTTAGTTTCTCTTCTTTTTAACTCAAAGTTATGACAAATATTTCAAGAAATAATGTAGTTTTGTGATGAAATTAAGATAAAAAAAACTGACATTAAAAAAGCCAGAAAAAGAACCAAATTATTCTTTTTAGAATAAAGTATAGAAACCAATATAAACGGGTTGAAAATACAAGAACCAAAATAGACATAAACCTAGTTATAAAAAGACTCAAATAAAAAAACTACATGGATGAAATAGACTTTCTACCCAACAAAATAAATACAGCATAATAATAATTATTTAATAAAACTCAAATTTTATTATGTTTTTTGAAAAGAAAATAAAACAAAAGAACGAAAAATGTTATCAAACGAGTCAAAAATTACCAAAACGTCCGAAGTGGCATTGTCATAGCCAGTTCCAGCAGAAGCAAAAGTGACTCCAGTGGCCAAATCCGAGATGTTATAGGTAGGATCCAAGTAAGCTGGAATAGTTGACTTCAACCCAAATGCCTCAGAAATGAAATCCGTCGGAATTCTCCCATTGGAAAATCTCCCCGTCGCCTTCCCACCGGCAAAATCCCGACCATATGGCAAGAAATTGCTTCTTGCAATGGTGGGAATGAAGTTGTTATTTCCAGCATCGACCGATGAGTCACCGAAGACGATGACCGCTGGAACTTTTGCTTCAATTATCGTCTTCGGAGACGAAAGGAGGGAGACAATAGTGAGAGAGCATAAGAAGACCATGTATGCCATAACTTTGGTTTGGTTATGTGATTTTTGGTGAATCAAAAAACAGAGTGTAGCTGAAAGTGATGAGGGGGAGCAATGGAATAAATAAATATGGTTGTTGGGATTGGAGGGGGAAATAAATGAGAGCTTGAACTGAAACTATTAAGTGTGGAGAAGTTGTTGGGGGAGTTTTAATTGTTACTAACAAACATTAAATGGAATCATATTCATATATACATACATACATTTCATATTCTCATTAACATTCTAATCTAACGACAAATTCTCTTGTTATTTCTATTGAATTAAGTTACAAGTTTAATCTACAAAGTAAGGTTACAAGTAATTAAAATTTTCAAATTTGTGTCGAGCATATTTGTTTATTTTAAAAAATATTGAACATGTCACGGATCGATTAAAAACAAAGCTGAACATTCTAAAACTATATTAAACGGTGGCAAAGTTCAAAAACGTATTAGACATATAATTGAAATTTAAGAGTCATATTAAACAGTTTTTAATAGTTTAAGAATTTATTAGACAAACATTGAAAGTCAAGGGATTTAAACGAGGAAGAACGAGGTACTTGTTCTAAAATCTGGATACATAAATTACAACTAATTCAGAAGTTCTTACTATAAATAGACCTGAACGAATTTTTGGACGAGTAATTCATTTTCGATAAATAACTCAAATTTTAAAGACTAAATTAATTTTCTTTTGAAATCTCAAGAATCAAAATGATGCCAACCTAAAAAATTATGGACCAAAGGTATATTATGCTTTAATTGTACATGATGCATTCTAAGTATTATCAAGATTGACTTTTGAAGAAATTGATATTAAAACATATAATTTTGGAGTGCTTCCTTACCTAATTTTACCTATTTTTTTTAATGATCCTTTTTAAGTGTTTGAAATTAAAAGTTTTGAAGAAAGGCAATAAATGGATTTCTAGAAAAAAGGAGAGCCAAAAAAAGGGGATGATTAATGAAGTTGGCAAAATATAAGTAATTAACATGAGCCTCACTTTCACTTTCCTTCCCAACCACCTTAGGCTCATAAACGACACGTCGTAATGGACAAATGAAGAAATATAGGAGAGTTCATTTATTGATGTGGTTGGAACCGCCCATGATAACGACAATATCATGGGTGTCGGATATGAACAGAAAAGGGGGTGCATATGGGCCTCCGTGATTGCCTTATTATTTATATATACCATACAAATATACACATTAATTTATACTCATTTAAAATTATTGTATTTATTTACATATACATATTTTTTTTTAAAAAAAAAATTCTAAGAAAGCAAAGATTATGATTTATGTGGCTGTTTCAAACAAATTTAGTAATAATCATCTTTTTTTTGTTGGGTTAAAATTAAAAGTAAGTTTTAGCATGATATATTATAAATTATATAATAACATAAAATAATAAAATTTAGGTTTAAAATATCATTTTGGTCTCCGTACTTTAATATTTATTCATTTTTAGTCTTACTTTCAATAAATCTTAAATTTAGTTTCTCAAAATTATATTTTATTAAAATTGATTCCCGTAGGGGTATAAAATGACAACTTCCGAGCACTCATGCGATCCACCAATTCCTTTATTTCAATATGTTGTATCCTCTCCAGAACCGGAGCCCCCTTACTTAAAAGCTTAAAAGGGTTGCTACCCTGTTAGAAACAGCATGACCCTCAGAACGACAAACTGTAAACCGTCAAGACACGACGGTCATGCGAAGAGCAAAATCTGCAAAACAGAAACTCGTTATAGGCTGAGTCACAAAGCTCACTCTCTTTAAGATGTTTCGCAATTCTGCCCAAGTATGCAAGCAGGTCTGAAAATTGTCACGTCGTCCTAGGATAAAACAGCCAAATGAAAACTGATCGGAAATGCACCGTTATTGATCAGAACGTACACCCTTTCTAATAGTAGGGATGGGCGAACGAAATGGAACGGGATGGGCGGACGAACGGACCGTTTCCCCCTATTTTCTGGTTAAAAAAAACAATATTTTTTTTTTATTAAAAATCATCATCACACACACATGCCCCGCCTTGCCGGACGGTGGCGTGCGTGTGAGATGTCCACGATCTATCTCCTCACTCCCTCCAAGACATGAGTACCCCTTGGGACCTAAACTCAAAACACAAGGTTGGAGTACATAAAGGAGACTTCCAACACCAAAATTTTCAATTTAGGATTCTCCAACCAAAAAAGTTGGTTCCCTCTCTGTTTTGAAAGTTAAATTTTCACCCAACATGCTCTAATTGATGATTTGTCATGTTCCTACTCCCTGCGATAATAATAATTTTCATGCAATAAAATACAAAATGAAAATATATTGTTAAATTTATTGTAAAAATGTTAATAAATAATATATATTTTTGATAAAATAACAACATAAAAGTAATAGGGACTAAATATATGATTTATTGAAAGTATATAGAGTATTGAAAGAATGAGGGCTAAAATTGAACCAGCCTAAAAGCATGAGAACAACAGTAGTATTTCAATCTAAAATAAATACTATTTGGTTAGTTTTTTCCTATTTTCTCCATCCACATTTCTAGATTTAATTTTATTCGTTCGAACTTTCAATAAATCTCAAAACAATAAAATTTATACATAAAATATGCTAAAAATAAAAATTGAAGATAGTTAATATTTAACGAAATATTTAAATGGAAACTATATTTTTTTTTTGTTATTTATAAATTATTACAAACAAATATATTACTACTATTGAATCTCTAGTTTTTAAAATTTTTATTTTGACCAAACTCCCACTAATAGTCATGTACTAGTACTATATATATGTGTGTGTCTTTTGGAGTGTCATTTGATCCGTTGGATTTTGGACAGCCTAGCCAAAATTGGGCTTAGGTAGCTTGTCTTTGGGATAAGTATAGGAAGCTTATCTTAAAATTTATTTAAATTTCTCTTTTTAATTCTTTATTTGTTCATTGGAATATCGTGAAATTAATTTAAAAATAAGAGCAAAATGTAATTTTAGTCTTGTAAATTTGATAAGCTACACTTAATCTAAAAAATTTGTAAAATGGTTCTCTTCTAAATAGTCTTTGATCATTAGTTGACTTAACAAAATATAGACATTGAAGGAATCGAATTCCTCGTGGAAGCGTGTGAACCTCGTGCATTTGGATTTCAATATCGAAATTAACAAAATACAGAGAAGTACCATACTGAAAACGAAAAGTGGGATAAACATATAAATCTTATAAGCATGCTGCTCTAAAGAGAAACGGAAGAAGTAGACTTATCATTGTAAAGATCTCTTCTTCACTAAGACTCATCCACCGAAATCATGAATAGTACAACATGAACATCAAACTTTCTTTCCCAAAGATCAAGACACCACCACTTGGGTTTCATTACTATTCTCTAGTCAGGAATTAGATTGTGGGATCTAATTTGAGTTTTGGAAGAAGAATGAATGATAAAGAAAATTTATGAGAGAGATCAATATTTCAGAGAGATTTTTTTTTCCACATTCTCATCATATTCATTTTGTATTCTTGATACATATCTTATTTGCAGATGGAGAGACGTGAAAAAACCAATCAAATAACTCCCTAGAGGAGTTTTTTTCCCTTAATTTTTATTTAAAAGATAACTTCAGAAAAATTTATTATGCCTCATGGACAAGAAACAAATCAAAATCCTTACAAGCCAACTGGATAAAAATTGGAGGAAAATCCTCCAACCACACACCATTGACCCCATTATCTTTAGCTAGCTTAGCTACATAATCAACCAACGAATTACAACTGCGAGGAACAAAAACAAATTTAACACAATTGAAATTTTTCGCAAATTCACAAATTTCTTCTACCCAACAATTAACCTCATTATTTGTTGTCATTGTTTGGTTATTCTGATGTCTGCAGGCCCAAAAATAAGATTTTCCACTAAAGGCCCAAAAACTACAGATAAGATCAACTTAGGTTGTTGAAAATAATGGCTGTAGATGAGCCACGAGTATTAGAGAATCAAGCAACACGTGTATGATAAGATTTCATCAACCGGCTGAATAGAATATTGAACTCAGAAGGAAAACTCGATAGGTAAAAATTTTCTTTCTTCCTTAATCAATGATCTCTCTCCTTTACTCGATGATCTTTCTCTTTTACTCGATACGCTGAATATGTTGTAGTTCGCTTGTAAAATGATGTTTGTTTGTTTGTTTTTTTGTTTTTTGTTTTTTTTTGTTTTTTTTTTTTGCAGAGAAACAAATGAAGATTTACAAGGAGATTAGGAGAAAGAGAGAAAGAAGATATAGTTACATGGTTTGGCCAAGATGCCTACATCCACATGAAGATTTTCTTTTCTTTACTTATTGAAAACTGCTTTTTACAGTAGTTTTGTGTTTACAAGAGAAAACTGATGAATACAAGTTGTAGATCTGATCAGTAGGTATTTATATTGCATACCTCTTGTCAGTTACATGATGTATAATTTTTATCATGTAAAAACTAAACTAGCTGTACTATGTATTTGAGTCAACATTTTTCAAATTCTCTACCTTGACTCTAATGCATGCAATCTTCTAATCTTTCGGATTCTGACCAATTTGTTTACCTTGTGTCTGGAAGATCGAAACCAACTAACTCAAGGCATTTGATTAACTTGAGTTTTGGTTTTGGTTTCGTCAACATATCTGCTGCATTCTCTGATGTGTGAACTTTTAAGATTTTTATTTCCCCTGTCTCTACTTTGTCTCTGATGAAATGATACTTTATATTAATATATTTTGTTTTTGTGTGGTATTGTGGGTTTCTAGATAAGTGTATAGTACTTTGGTTGTCAAAGTAGAGTTTTACTACTGTTTGATTTAATCCAAAGTCTTTCAACAATCCTTTTGAAGGAACTCTAAATTAGAGAACCAGTGAGTGGAAGCGGATCGTTCTAATCTCTATTGTGAAAGAACAAAGACATTTACAGTCATTCAGAAACGATTATGCATAATAGATAAATTACAACATGCTACTTCAAAGTAAATACATAGGAATCGAGTATAATACCTTTAAAGAAATCTTTCTTCATGTATTTCCCTCGATCAGTCTCCAACGCGTCCAAAAAGAACTCAAATGCAACGATCAGAACTCGATCTCAACGAACAACTGGAAGATCCTCGATCATAACAAGTGAAATTTGATCATTGATCCTCGTCGAGTAAAACTCGATCCTTAAACACCAGCGAGTAAACGAGACACTACCACAAGAGTTACCTTGGTATTCTTTGTGTGAGAATCTAGGAGTTGTGGACTCTGTATGACTTTTGATAAAGGAGAGGAGGAGGTGAACGATCGAGTATGCGATAGAAGAAGGAAGTCTATCGTATAGACTTGATACTCGATCGTGTAGCAACGAGTAACTATAGAATACTTGATACTTCATCGTTTAGCTCTCTAATACTATTGTTTAGTAAAACTCTTTTACTTGATAGATTTTCTCTGTGAAACGATTCGAATGAATTTGCACCACATGAATGTTCTAATGATTTGGAAAACTATTTTCGTTTTTATCTCACAGTTATAAACCGCCAATAACCTCCCACTAAGTCGATTATTGAAGAAAAAGAATAATTAATTATCACATAATTAATACATTATAAATAAATATAATAACTAACTTATCATATTATATTTATAACCTATAGTTTTAATATTGCATCATATGCAACATATAAACCATAGTTCTTTTTCTATATTATGATATTTAATATAAATTATATTTATATTTATTCCTCCAATCAAATAATGTATCAAATACATCATATCAATTATATCACATATAATTGAATTAATTTAATTATATCATATATAATCAAATTCCCTCTTGTTAATTTGAACACTTCAAGCTAACCCAAAATCTGATTCTCAACTTGAACCCACTGAACTACCAAGGGGACCTTATAGACCGTAGCTTGAAGCTCCAACGGTATGTGAATAATTGACTAAACTCTTTAATCACGATATCCACCATCCATTAACTGCTGGTCACTCCACTAAAGACCAACAGTTGCACTCTTCGCACTAAAGATATATTTCTGTGTCCATATAACCAATCAACAGTGCGATGACCCTTCACAAATTGCTAGTAAGTACATCTGGTTTAATTTACTGTTTTGTCCCTATAGTTACATTTAACTTCTTAAGTACCACTGATTTCTCTAATGAATAATAAGTCATAGTCCCAATATGACTGAGTCCTCTCTTTCTAAGAGAGAGTGTGGCCACTATGTTCAAAACCCGAAATCAGCCTTTAAGGGAGCAATTTATCTACTTACCCCTACTTCGGGGAAGGAGTGAATTCCGTCTTGTGTAGCTGAGTTCCCAATTCCCAATCAGACGAATTCCCAAAATGGTAGGCTTTTTAAGTTGGCAATCTGACCACTCTTAACCATACAAATCAAAGGACTACCATCGTAGGCAAGAGTTTTCAACTCACTCAGGATTAAGGTCATATCACCAATGGTCATTCTAGTGAAATGTAAGTCTTAATTATCAACGGGGTTATATATAGAGACTAATCATTTCGTGGTCTGATCTTATACAAACTCTTTGTATAGGATACCCCCGCTCGCATGTCTCCACATGAATGGTTAGAATCAGACCATTTATAGCACTTTACAACACTTGTAACATCTATAAAGCGGGTCGTATCTATAATGTTACCAGGATAAGGTATTGCTCATTTATCCATATACTACAAACTATTTAGGTTATTACTTAAGGCACGATCCACTTGTATGTCTCCACATACATGCTTAAGTTACATAAAATAACCTCGAATCTTAGTTTATTGGATCGAGTAAATGCTGATAAAATAACACTTATTTTATTAATAACAATATGTTTACAAAGTTTACAAATTATGAGACTATCCGGAGAGTTTAGGACACCATTCCTAACAATCTCCCACTTGTCCTAAAGCCTTGGGAGACTAATATACAATACAAAACAATACAAAATACAATAAACTAGGGATACATTATATCCCAGTAACATCTTCTACTTGCCCTAGACAAGGTGCCACGTGTCTCGTAGACCCAGACTCTCTAGATGACACTCGAACACTTTAGCCATGAGAGTCTTTGTAAATGGATCAACAACGTTGTGCTGACGCGATCTTCGTGACAATCACATCAATGCGATGCACAATCTCCCGGATCAAATGATACTTTCGTTCTATGTGCTTGCCTTTTCGGTGACTCCGAGGTTACTTAGAATTTTCCACAGCTCCACTATTATCAAATAAAGTGTGATTGGCAAAGACATATTTGGAACAACTTCCAAATCAGTAGGGAACTTCGTAAGCCAAACAACCTCTTTAGCACTTCACAAGCGACTATGTATTCGACTTCCATAGTGGAGTCCGTGATGCATCCTTACTTGATGCTTCGCCATACTATAGCCCCTTCATTCAGATTGAACACTGACCCTGATATCGATTTATGAAAATCTCTATCAGTCTAAAAGTTAGAGTATGTGTATCCTGTAAGGATCAAATCCTTATCTCCATACATGAGCATATAGTCCCTCGTTCTTCGAAGATACTAGAGGATCATTTTGACTACCATCTAGTGATATAATCCTGGATTGGATTGATATCGACTGACAATCCCTACTGCATAGCAAATGTCAGATCTAGTACATAACATTGCATACATAAGACTACCAAAAACCGATGCATAAGGAACCCGTCTCATTTCCTCAACCTCTTGAGGTGTCTTAGGACACTGTTCCTTATATAATACAATTCCATGCTTGAAAGGTAATAAACCCTTCTTGGAATTCTACATCGAGTACTTTATCAACATCTTGTCAATATACGATGCCTGAGACAAGACCAACCTTTTGTTCTTACGATCTCTTATGATCTGGATCCTTGGAACAAACTGCGCCTCTTTCAAATCTTGCATTTGGAATTGGGCGGCTAGCCATTTCTTAACGTCAGTCAGAAAACCTACATCATTCCCAATGAGTAGGATATCATCCATACAACACAAGGAAAGCTACTGAGCTATTAATGATTTTCTTGTAAACACAAGACTCATCAACATTCTGATCAAAGCTAT
Organism: Benincasa hispida; assembly: GCF_027475165.1. Lineage (NCBI taxonomy): Eukaryota > Viridiplantae > Streptophyta > Magnoliopsida > Cucurbitales > Cucurbitaceae > Benincasa > Benincasa hispida. The sequence goes on from NC_143482.1 coordinate 67,163,708, forward strand.
AAGATTTGATCTAGTATCAAATTGTATATTCTAAGATCTAGATGCTTGTTTCAGTCCATAAATGGACTGATTAAGCTTGCAAACTTTTTGCTCTTGATCTTGTTGAATGAATCCTTCTAGTTGAGTCATGTAGATGGTCTTCTCAAGATTACCATTCAAAAAGGCAGTCTTGACGTCCATTTGCCATATCTCATAATCATAAAATGTGGCCATAGACAGGAGAATCTTGATAGATTTTAACATGACAATAGGTGAGAAAGTTTTTTCATAGTCCACTCTCTCAACCTGGGTATAACCCTTTGCCACAAGTCTAACCTTAAAGGTCTATACCTTTCCATCTACACCTCTTTTCCTCTTGTAGATCCATTTACAACCTATAAATTTTGCTCCATCAGGTTGATCCACAAGCTTCCAAATAGAATTGAAGTATATAGACTCCATTTCTTGATTCATGTCTTTAATCTATTCATCTTTGTCAACATCTTCCATTGCTTTCTTATAAGACAACAGATTCTCAACTCCATCATCAGATATGATGTTTTGGGCTTCTGTTAAACCCATGTAGTGGTGGGTTCACAACCCTCCCATTACGTCGAGACAATCTCAACTCTTGAGATGGTTGACTAGATGAGCTGACATCAACAATTCTTGTTGATCTATCAGCCTGTTCAACAACTTTTGTTGAACTCTTAGTAGTCTCATTAGAAATCTCATTTAAAACAAGCTTACTTTGTGGGTTATGATCCCTCATGTGGTTTTCTTCCAAGAAGATAGCATTTGTCGATACAAACACCTTACGAGCTTTGGAGAGGGCGTAAAGGTAGTTTTGGGGACACGCAGTTGAGACTGCAGTATACATATTGAACATGGTTCCCTCTAAAAGTGTTTCTAAAATACCTTACGAGCTTTGAAGAGGACGTAAAGGTAGTTTACATCACTTCAGGATCTGGGGATGTCGAACACACGTGTTGGTGCAAAATCTTAAGAAACTGGAACGCTGTTCAAAAGTTTGCCTATTTATAGGCTACCCTAAAGAGATAAAAGATGGTTATTTTTTTGTCCCCAGGAAGATATAGTATTTGTATCGATAAATGCAACTTTCCTAGAGGAAGACCACATAAAAAATCACCAACCTCGCAGTAGGCTAGTAATAGATGAAATGACCAGAGAAACGAAAAATGCATCGACAAGAGTTATAGACCGCGCAGGTCTATCAACAAGAGTTGTTGATGAAATTGGTACTCCACGTCCTTCTCAAGAGTTGAGAGTGCCTCGACGTTGTGGGAGAGTTGTTCAACAGTCTGACCGGTACATGGGTTTAATTGAAACTCAATCACCATATCTAATGATGGCTTAGAGGATCCATTAACTTTCAGACAAGCAATGGAAGATGTGGATAAAAAACAATGGGTTAAAGCCATGGATCTTGAAATGGTGTCAATGTACTTCAATTCAGTTTGGGATCTTGTAGATCAACCAGAAGGGCTAAAACCCATCAGTTGTAAGTGGATCTATAAGAGAAAACGAGACCAAGCTAGAAAGGTACAGACCTACAAAGCTAGGCTTGTGGCAAAAGAGTTTACTCAAAGAGAGGGGGTGGACTATGAAGAAACTTTCTCTTCGATTGCCATGATAAAATCTATTAAAATACTCCCGTCCATAGCTGCATTTTATGATTATGAAATCTGGCAAATGGATGTCAAGACAACCTTTCTAAATGGCTATCTTGAGAGTATCTATATGTCTCAACCAGAAGGATTTATTAAACGAGGTTAAGAGAAAAAGGTTTGCAAGCTTAATCGATCCATTTATGGATTGAAACAAGCGTCTCGATTCTGGAATATAAGATTTGACACTACGATCAAATCTTATGGCTTTAACCAAAATGTTGATGAACCTTGTGTTTACAATAAAGTCATTAACAAAACTATCGCTTTTCTGGTTCTATATGTTGATGATATTCTACCCATAGGAAATGAAGTAGAATTTTTGGCTGACGTCAAGAGATGGCTTGCTACGCAATTCCAAATGAAAGATTTGGGTGAAGCGTAGTATGTTCTTGGGATCCAAATAGTTCGGAATCGAAAAAACAGAACTTTAGCATTATCTAGGCATCTTATATAAACAAGATTTTGTCTAGATATCAAATGCAAAATTCCAAGAAGGAATATTGCCTTTCAGACATGGAATTCATCTGTCTAAGGAACAAAGTCCTAAAACACCTCAAGATGTTGAGGTTATGAATCGAATTCCATATGTATCAGCAGTATGGAGCTTAATGTATGCCATGTTGTGTACTCGTTTCGACATATACTATGCAGTTAGAATAGTCAACAGATTTTAGTCTAATCCAGGATATGATCATTGGACTGCCATTAAGAACATCCTCAAGTATCTTCGGAGAACGAGGAATTATATGCTCATGTATGGTGCTAAGGATCTGATTCTTACTGGTTACACTGATTCTGACTTCCAGACCGACATTGATTCAAGGAAATCAACTTCAGGGTAAGTATTTACTCTGAATGGAGGAGCAGAAATTGTGGAGGAGTATCAAGCAAAGTTGTATTGCTGACTCCACAATGGACGCCGAGTATGTAGCTACAAGTGAAGTAGCAAAAGAAGCAATATGACTCAGAAAGTTCCTAACCGACTTGGGAGTGGTTCCAAATATGCACCTACCGATTAGTTTATATTGTGGTAACAGTGGAGTAGTTGCAAACTCAAAGGAACTTAAAAGCCATAAACGTGGAAAACACATCGAATGAAAGTACCATCTCATCAGGGAGATTGTACACAGAGGAGACATGATTGTCACGTAGGTAACCTCAAACGACAACTTAGCTGATCCATTTATAAAGGCCTTCTCGACTAAAGTGTTCGAGGGTCACCTAGTAGGACTAGGACTATGAGATACTTTCTACTTGGGCAAGTGGGAGAAATAATGAGTATCTGATGCCCTAGTTTATTGTATTTACTCTTTTTGTTTTCTTTCATTGAACTCAACATTGTATATATTTATCCAATGGAGTTTTAGTCAAAGTGGGGTTTTTTGGGTTGTATGTTCTAAAACTCGCAATTTGTAGAGTTAAATTTTCTATTATCAATAAAAATATTATTCAATATTTCTTCAATAAAGTTGTTATTGAATTTGTAAATTGCACTTGTAAAAACTAAATGCAATAAACTAAGATCCATAACTATTATATGAATACTTGAACTTTATGTGGAGACATAAAAGTGAATCAGGTTCAAGTAAGTAGTCAAAATGATCTATAGTATACAAATAATGCCTTATTTTGGTAACACTATTGGATGCGGTCCACTCTATAGTTGTTACATTTTGTTGTAAGGTGCTACAAACGAAGTGATCCTGATTCGTTCATGTATTGACATGAGAAGTGGGGGCATCCTATGCAATGAGTTTGTGTAAGATCGAACCAAGAAATAAGTCACTCTTACTTTATAACGTTGTTTACTTTTTAAGACTGACTATTTCGCTTAGATGACCTTGGTAATTCGATCTTAATTCTGAGCTAACTATGAACTCCTTTTTATTCGAGATTATCCTTATATTTGCATAGGTGAAGGTTGGCTCAACAACGCCGGCTCAATAAACCTCATATTTCAGAGGTAAGACCGGGTAGATAACTGGAGACATAGGGTGCAAAACAAAATTCACGCCTACCCGATTTAAGGATGGGAGGAAGGTTGTTCTCTTGAGTACTGAATCCAAGTCTTGAACAAGGGGTCCCACCCTCTCATTAGCTCGAGAGGGATCCAGTTTAGTGATTGGATCACAAACCAATTGTTCATTAGAGGATCAGTGGAACATAAGGAGCAAGACGTAATTTCGAGGGTAAAACAACATTTGACCCAGTTGTTATTATGAACAACCTGTGAAGGGTCGACTTATTGATTACGGTTTAATCAAGTAGACACAAATATATCTACAGTGAAGGGAGCACAACTCTGGGTTTTAGTGGAATGACCCAGTAGTTAATGAATGGAGATTAATTCGGTGTAAAGAGTTTAGCCAATTAATCTCGGATCGTTGGAGCCCATGATCTGTAGGTCCACTAGATCCCCTACTAGCACACAAACGGATTAGCCTTAGAGTAGCGTGATAAGTTGATTTGAAACGTTCAAATTAGAATTAAGGAAATGAGTAATTATATGTGATATAATTACACGTTTGATTTTGGAATTAAACAAAATTGGAGAATCGATTAATATTTAAATATGATCTAAATATTAAATTCATGAATAGGGATTCATGATAGTGGCATTGGTGCTTAAGTAATTTGATATTTGATATTAAATTAATTGAAATTAATTAAATTGTTTAATTAATTATTAATTTTATTAGAAAAATTAATTATTGAATTATTTTTTGTAAAATTAATAAAAACTCAATTTTAATTAAGGAATTAAAATCGAAAAGTTAATTTTTAATTTTAATTTTTGGAAAAGTTTCAAAATTGAAATAAAAATTTAAAAATTAGAAAAATTTGAAATGTGGGAATTTCCCACTTCTTCACCTAATAGGTTAGTCACAATTCCATTGCATTTCCAGCTCAAATTCTTAAGGTGGAGCTGTAATTCATACATGCTTTCTTGATTATGATAGTCATACAATATATAGCTCAAATTCTAAGTGGAATATGCATGCATTGAAGAGATTTTTTGTTGAAAAATCTGTTTGGAGAAAGTCTTCATTATGCTGATACTAGAAAACTTTCTCCTCCATTTCCTAATTTGAGCTTATTTTGAGTCTTACAACTCAATCTAAGGCACTAAGAGAATAGTTGAGAAGATCTTGTGGTAGTTCACTCCAAAGGAAGATAGGTTTGTAGCTGGAATTGGTGATTCAAAGGTATGTTCAAAGGTTAGTGTTGAAACCTTCTTTTCAGTTTATGAGCATGCTGAATTTGAAGCTAAAATTAATGAATTAGAATGCTTATTGATCCTGGTTTCTTCCGCTCCTTGTTGATGCTTGGACCATACTCTTTTTTGTCCCTTAGGATCTCAATCCTTAGGACTTTACTTGCCTCTCCCAAATCTTTCATGTCAAATTCTCTTTTTAGGAGATTTTTTACATGAGTTAGGTTTTCCTTGAACCTACCTGCCAGTAACATGTCATCCACATATATGAGTAAGCAAAATTTATCCTTATAAGAACTTGTGTTTACATAAACACATATGTCATAGGAACTTCTTCTAAATCCAATGCTAGAAATATAGTCATTGAACCTCCTATACCAGCACATAGGTGATTGTTTCAGCCCATAGATTGATTGACTTATTGAGCAGGCAATAAAGATTCTCTTTCCTTTTAACTTCAAATCTCTTAGGTTGTATCATGTAGATTGTCTCTTCTAGATGTCCATGTAGGAAGGTAGTCTTCACATCTAGTTGATACAATTCTAAATTGTTTTGAGCATCCAAGGATAAGAGAAGTCTTATAGAAGTTTGTTTAACAACTAGAGAGAAAATCTCTGAATAGTCTATTCCTTCCCTTTGTGTAAATCCTTTTGCAACTAACCTTGCCTTATACCTAGGTTTTTTATCACATGATACACCTTCTTTGAGTTTAAAAAACCCATTTGGAAGCTATAGGTTTATAACCTTTGGGCAGGGGGGTTAGAGACCAAGTATCAATCACATTTGGTGAATGCATTTCCTCATTCTTGCTTCTATCCAATTATTTGCATTAGGATAACTTGTTTCTTTTTCAAAGGTTGTTGGTGTTGGGATTGGTGTCCTAATTCTCCCGGAGTCTCGTAGTTTGTAAATTGTACACATTGTTATGAATAAAATAAAAGTTATTTTATTTGACATTTACTCATATCCAATAAACTAAGCTCCATAGTTATTGTATGTAAACTTAAGCATGTAGATGAGATATACAAATGGATCATGCCTAAAGTTATAACCTAAATAGGTCTGTAGTATAAGGATTAAGGAGGGATACCTAATCCTGGTGATACTACGGATACGACCTGTTTTGTAGAGGTTTGCAAGTGTTGTGAACTACTACAGATGGTAGATCCTTACCATTTATGTGGAGACATGCGAGTGAAGGTCTCCTATACAAAGAGTTTGTTTAAGATCGGATCACGAGATGACTAGTCTCTTTATATAAGGCCATTGATACTTGAGACTTATATCTCACCTAAATGACTATAGGTGACATGACCTCAATCCTGAGTGTTTTAGGAACTCTTACCTTTGAGGGAGATCCTTTGATTAGTATGGATGAGAGTGGCCAGATTGCCAACTCAACACGCCTACATTTTTAGAGACTTGTCTGATTTGGGAGCTGGGAACTCAGTTACACACGATGGAATTCACTCCTTCCCCAAAGCAGGGGTAAGTAGATAGATTGCTCCCTTAAGGGTTGATTTCGGGTCTTGAACATAGTGGCTACAACTTCTCTTTGGAAGAGAGGACTCAGTCATAGTAGGACTATGACTTATGTTTATTAGAGGGATCAATGGTACTTAAGGAGTTAGATGTAACTACAGGGGCATAACGATTATTGACCCAGCTGTACTTACGAGCGATCTGTGAAAGGTTGTCGCATTGTTGATTGGTTGATATGGATACAAAATTTATCTATAGTAAGGAGAGTTCAGTTGTCGGTCTTTAGTGGAGTGCATGATAGTTAACGGATGGTGGATCTTGTGACTAAAGAGTTTAGTCAGTTATTCACGTACCGTTGGAGCTTCAAGCTACAGGTCCATAAGGTCCCCTTGGTAGCTCAATGGATTCAAGTTGAGAATCAGTTCTTGGTGTTGATTTGAAATGTTCAAATTGACAAGAGGAAGTTCGATTACATATGATATGATTGGTGTGATGTATGAGATACATCAAGTGAAGGATTAATGTAAATGAGATTTACATTAATTACCATGAAATAGAAAAAGAGTTATGGTTTATATGTTTCATGAGATGAAATATTAAAACTATAGGTTATAAATATAATATAGTAAGTTGGTTATCATATATATTTATAATAATATTAATTATTGGATAATTATCTATTTTTCTCTAATAACCAATTGAGTGGGAGGTTATTGGTGTTTTCATGTAACCGTGAGATAAAAGGAAAAATGTTTTCCTAAATTTAGTATGATTTGAGTGAGAGTTACTATTCTCAGAAACTCACTCACAAATTGCTATCAAGTGAATAGGATTCACTAAACGATAGCTAAAAAGAGACTAAACGATGGTGTAGTGACACTACACGATAGTTCACTCAGCTGGTCGTCTTCTAAACGATCGTGGGGCTTTTGCTAGACGATAGCTTGCCATCTTCTAAACGATTGGGCATCGTCTGTATGATAGACTCCTGTCATCTCCCACTTACTTAATCATTTTACACGATTGTTATTCCTCCGGTCTCTTCCTCTAACCATGTCCACACAAAGCCCATACTTCTGGATTCTCATATCGAGAATACCAAGGTAGCCATTGTGGTGGTATCTTACTCAACTCGACTGACATCGAGGTTCTGGAGGCCGTTCGTAGAGTTCGCGGTATTTGTGTGGTGGTCGCTGTGATCGTGCAGTGTTGCGGTCGCTGTGTTAGAGTGTTCGAGTGTTGTAGTCTTGGAAATTGATTGCGCGTTTGTGATCGTAGGAGTTTGAATATGAGTCTTCAAAGGTATGTATATTTTATCCTTTGATCTTATTAAAACATGCTGTAATTTCGTATTGTGCATGACCTGCAAGTTTCCATTTCTTGACTGTAATTGTTTATGTTTAAATTCGTATGAATTTGGAACGATCATTTCGTTGCTCATGGAAATCTTCATGTCAAATTTCCTTCAGTTGGTTCTTGGTCAGTAGGAGCTATTACAACATTAAGAACTAGATTCATATAGTTCATTTCAGTATATCTAGCTGAAGAAGTAATGATCATTCTTTTTCTATCTCTAGCTAAGGCATACTGACTCAAATCAGGCTATATATTAATAGTCTCCTCTTTCTCCCCTGCTTCTTCCTCTATAACTTCTAAGTCCCTAGGTAGATTAGGTTCTGTAGATTGCTCAGTGGTTGTTTCCATCTTAATCCCTGTGGTGGAGGTCTCAGCTTCATCTTCAAGCCTCTTTTCCTTTTGCATAAACATCTCATCTTCTCTGAAAGTAATGTCTCTACTAACTATGAAATTTTTCTCTACTAGACGGCACATCTTAAATCTTTTGACTCCCTCAGTAAGGCCTACAAACATGCACTTAGCAGCTCTGGCTTTTAACTTTCCTTTATTTTGGTGTACAAACCCTACACATCCAAATACTTTAATGTTGTCAAGATTAGAAGGATGGTTAGACCACTTTTCCTCTGGGGTAAGTAACTCTAGAGATGTGTGAGGGCAACTATTTAAGGTGTAAATAGTGTAGGTTGCAGCTTCTGCCCAAAAACTTTCACCTAGGATAGCATCAGACAGCAAACACCTTACTTTTTCTATTATGGTTCCGTTTAACCTCTCAGCAACCCCATTCTGTTGAGGTGTGTACCTTACAATCCTATGTCTAGTTATGATATTCTCACTACAGAACTTATCGAAGTCTTCATTACAAAATTCAAGCCCATTGTCAGTTCTAAAGTATTTTAACCTTTTAGATGTTTGAGTTTCTATCATAACTTTCCATTCTTTAAACTTCCCAAAGACTTGATCCTTAGTTTTTAGGAAGTAAATCCAATTTTTCCTAGAAAAATCATTTGTTAAGGTTAGAAAATACATTGAGCCACTAAGGCTTGGAGTAAGAGATGGTCCCCATATGTCAGAATGGACATAGGAGATGGTCCCCATTGGTCAGAATGGACATAGTCTAGTATCCTTTTAGTGGTATGCTGAGATTTTGTGAAGCTCTGTTTGGTAGCTTTCCCTGGAATGCAATGTTCACAAAAAGAAAGGTGTTCACTAATCCCTTTGGATAAAATACCCTGTTTAGACAGTGCTTGCATCCTTTTTACACTGATATGGGATAGTCTTTTGTGTCACAAGTCTACCTTTGTCATATTTGCTGTAGAAATAGTGTAGGCACCAGTCATCATTTCCATTTCTCTAACAATATAGAGGTCATTAACCTTTCCACCAACCAAAACCACCTTAGAATCCTTTGTAACTTCTAGAATTCCATTATTTCCCCTGCATTCACACCCAATGGAGTCTAGCATACCCAGAGATATTAAGTTTCTCTAGAGTAAAGGTACATGTCTCACATTTCTAAGAAGCTTGACTGATCCATCCTTTAACTTTCAGGATACTGAACCAATTCTTTTGATTTTACAGGCTTCATTGTTCCCCATGTACATTGATTCTCTATCTACATCCTTATAGCTATTAAGCTGGCATCTTAAAAGTATCATATGATAACAAGAATGAAGAACCTAGTCATGCTTCCTTAGGGTCTTACTTGGTTGGTTTTATTTCTAGTGGAGGCTAAAACATCAGAATAGAGATATGATCCTTTAACTACTGAGGCTTCTGGCTGTTTTCCTTTATGATCATTATCTTTCTTTTGATTCTTCCTTTTTAGGCTGTAGCAATCTCTCAATAAGTGTCCTTTCTTCTTACAGTAGTTACATCTCAGTTCTGTCTTTGGTTTATGCTCTTCACTAAACTGTTTTATAGTTTCTTTAGAGTTATTCTGCTTGTTCTTGCCTTTGACAAATAGTCTTTCTGCATTAGACTGGTCATTTTTTACTACATGAATCCCTAACTCCTTTGTTCTCAAAGTTGAAATAATGGCATCCGCGATAACTGACTCCCTGCCATATTTCAAAGCATTCTTTACCTCTTTATAGGCTTCGGGTAGAGAGTTTAGCAAAACAAAAGCTTCATTCTCATCACCAAACTTTTCACCAAGGCTCTTGAATTCAAAAACTATCTTCTTAAATTCATCCAAATTGTCAGATAGTGTTTTAGCATAATCCATCTTAAAGAGAAGAACTTTTCCCTTAAAAATATCTTGTCAGGCAGATCCTTAGTTGCATAAAGACTTTTCGGCTTGACTCACATTTTATAAGCCGTGTCCTGATCAATCATGTGAAACCTAGATTTTCCTTTTTACTACTTAAGTAGATGATTAAGGGAATTAACTAAGTATGAGTTAAATCCTTGAGTAGTTTAGAGATAAGCCTTTACTAGTGGAATTTTGGTTAAGTATGAAGCAAAAAAGAACGATGCGTTGGAAGCTAGAAAAATGGCTAAGTATTTGACAATTTGTTGGCCTTGTGCTAAGCGTTGGTGTTGTGCCATGCATTGGCCATGAACATTTGAGAGGTTATTTAGGCGTTGAAAGAGGCTAAAATGTGGTCGAGAGAAAGGCCATGCGAGGACAAGCATGCGGCAGCCAATGTCTTGAGAGGTTAGCAAAGCATGCGACAATCTCAAGTATGCGCGGACATAGGTGCTGGGTGTTGGAGTTGCGCGCGCTGAGCGATCGTGTAGTAATGAGCAGGTGTTGGACGACACTACATGATGAGGCAGGCGATTGTGTTAGCAAATGCATGAGCTAAGCAATGCGGTAAGCGATTGTGCAGCATGGTACGACGCTAGACGATGCAGAGAGTTGCGATGGGCGATAGTGTTAAGCGATGGGGCATTGGCACTACACGATTGGCATCAGTACTAGACGATGACACTGGACGATGGCACTATGTGATGGGCGTGGGCGCTAGACGATAGCAACGATGCGCTAGACGATAGCGATGATGCACTAGACGATAGTGATGATGCGCTAGACGATAGCGATGATGCGCTAAACGATAGCGATGATGCTCTAGACGATAGCCATGATGCGCTAGATGATAACCGTGCTGAGCTAGACGATGGGTGTCAGCGCTACACGATGGGCATCAGTGAGATCTGCACGATGAGCAAGAGCTGTGTGGTAGGCTATATGCTATGCGATGGGCTGTGCGTTGGATGATGAGCGGCAGCATTACTAAACGATGAGCTAGGTGATGAGATAAAGAGCTAGACGATGAGCTAGGCGATAGGACAAACCATGATGAACGCATGGTGAAATGTCTTTGCATTGCTAAGGCTAGCGGTACATAAGGATTTTGAGGTTAGTGTGCGTTTTTCTTGAGCAAGAGACTAAGGACGTTGACAAGAAACAAGGACATACATGCATTAGTCATAGGGGATGCATTAGCAAGAGGCTAGGCGATGGTAAGCTACACCATGAAGTGTTGAGGTTATGTAAGTACTATGCGACAATTGAGGTTAACCAAGGTGGATTGGCGCAAGGTGTGGCCAAGACATCCCTTGAGGTTAAATGAGAGGTGGGCCGAGCCTAGTCTTGGTGTTGAAGGGTTGTCTTGTGATAACTTGTAGAAATACAAGTTATTTTTTCTCTTAAGTTGGAACAACTAAGGATTTTAATGATAAACTCTCCTCATTTTTAGTAGAAACGCATGGATTTATTCAAACATCAGCAAACTCATGCAAAAGAAGTTTTATTACTAAATATCGTGACACTAACGCACTGTATTGCAGAATTTCAAACCAAAGATTAACATTAACGCATTAGACCAGTGCCGCAGGAAAAGCTCTAACGCATGGGCCATGCGTTGGAGGGAGTTCAACATAGAGAAGATTCATTGCTCTAGGCTAATTGTGTCACATCACCACTTGCAAGTATGGGCACCTGCAGCAGGAGGCGTCTGAAAAGCTTCCAAGCAGCAGTCGGCATGTGAAAAGCTTCCGAGAGTCAGGCGGCTGACCAGGGCATGGACTTTAATGCTGCCCATTCACCAAGTGGACGTGACCAACGCCTATAAATATATGGAGTCCCTCCAAAGTTGACAAGTTCGGAAATCATCAAGATCCTTACTCTCTATAAATTGTAGTTATAATCTTAGTTCTGTAGAAGCTATGCTGTGGTGTGAGATGATCAAAAGGGTTGAGAACCACCACCACCGCCGGTCAGGGAGTGGAGGAAGCTACTCTTGAGAAAGATACTCTGTCCACTGCCTATACAAGTGATCGTACACAACGAGATTGAGCCAAAGAACTACAAGAGATTGTATTCTTTAGCTTGACTCAGTTTCCCTCTTATTTATCGCTTTCATTCCATTCGATTTAATATTACGTTTGTAAAGATTCCTTGTTTCTTTATAAAATTCATATATTTGATCCTTCATACTTACTATTGTTTATCTCTTGTTTATATTGAACGCATTAATACTTTATGCATAATTTTATTCTAACGCTTAAGCCAACTTGACAACTTAGTAAAAGCATCTTTCACTTAGGTTGTTTGAAAGAATAACTAAGCTGTAACAGGTAGAATGCCTAGTACAGCTAGAGATAGACTTACTGGTATTTCTTGTATTCTGTGTGAGACACATGCACCTTAGAGATAGGCTTTGTATGTTATTCGCATTGAGAAGTATTGAATAAGGTCTAACGCATAAACAAAACGATAAACAAATCATCCCATCTCATCCATATCACATCTTAGTTGTGTACATTCATCTTAGACCGACACATCCACCTACCTTAAATTCCATTTTCACATAATCCAGTATTTACAACTCAACTTTTTTGTATCTTCTTGCACAGGCACAACAAGTAAGTGTAAATAATACATGTCTCATATTCATCTAGGAAAATCCCTATAGTAGATACAACGCAAGATCTGCGTTTGGTTAACTGAATCCCTGAGATTGACCCTGAATTTGTCAGGAACCTAAATTACATTTATACTTGGGTCTGGTTTAGGAAAACTTGAACGTCATTAGAAGGAGTTGTGTGCGTTCTGTGCTTATTACTAACGCCTCAACCCGTTACAATTATTTAAATGCTTAAAAACATAAATGCATCACTTATAGCTAGAACTTATTTCTCCAATTTATTTTATACAAATACACTCCTAGAACATCTCACGATAGCAATGAACACCTTGCGTTAATTTGTAAATCAAAGACATAGGACAAGTGTCCTTTAAGGTTAAATAGTGCACATGGGCACGAGAAGCTTTGTGGCCAAGGGACATGCACGACTAAGCAATTTGAGGTTAGGATGAGCCTTGCGAGCATCTAGCATATGTGATCAAGTTGCGTCAATTGGATGCACAAGGTAAGGTTGCGTTAATTAGACATGGCACAATCGAGGTTAGTAGGTCGCATATGGGGCAAGGTGCTAGGTGGCAATAGCTTGAAGAGTGTCATTTTGAGGTTAAAAAGATACCTCAAAGACGCAAAGATAGGATTGACGCATGAGCCAATGAGTGGTGTCCGAACATAGATGTGTTGTGCCAATTGGAGTGCCATTTGAGGTTGGATGGATGCATTTGAGGTTAGATTGATGCATAGTCCATATGAGGGAGCGATCGGCCAAGATGGCTTGCGACCATAAGGGTGTGGAATGCCGAACATGTGGTTTGTTGGGGAGAAATCTTGGGCTTCAAGCAAGTAAAGTGGATGCACAAGAAGACATGCAATTTGAGCGTTATATGTTGGCTTAGGAAGAGGGAGACACTTTGGATTGCAATGGCATGAAGGTTGCATTAATAATGTGGAAAAAAGACACTTGGACATGCAACGAAGTAGGAGGTGTCGGCCTTGGAGAGATTTTGGATGCCTATAAATAGGGCCAAGGGCTTGTCCCAGATCATAACTAGAGTTCTCTTCAAAGGACATTAAGAAGAGTGTATGAGGGCTGATTGTGAGGAGATTATACGTTGATGAAGGAATGTATGCGTTGGTAGCAAGACCATGTGTTGGTCAAGAGGTTCCAAGAAGAGGAAATACTGTTGGACGGGAAGGTCTGAAAGTAGCATCAACTTGAGACAAGAAGTTCTCCCAAACTACTCGTGCGTTTGGAGTGATTCCAAAGCTACCTGAAAGTTATGAGCATCTAGATTTCATGGTAGGGCTGTTGGAGAAGAAGCTCTTAGGAATTGGGATGAAGAGTAAGGAAAAGACAGAAGGGTTGAGCTGTCGGGTAAGCTTGGGTCAGTCTTGATGATTTGAGGTTTCTGGCAAAACCACGAGGAGTTCTGAGCTATGATTTTAGGGTAAGTGATAACTTATAGAAATACAAGTTATTTTTGCCCTTAAGTTGGAACAACTAAGGTTTTTAATGATAAATTCTCCTTATTTTTTAACGAAACGTATGGATTTATTCAAACATTAGAAAACTCATACGAAAGAAGTTTTGTTACTAAATACTGCGGCACTAACGCACTGTATTGCAGGATTTCAACGTAAGGATTAACGCTAACGCAATAGACAAGTGCCGCAGGAAAAGCTCTAATGCATGGTCCATGCGTCGGAGGGAGTTTAATGCAGAGAAGATTCATTGCTTCAGGCTGATTGTATCACATGACTTGCAAGTATGGATACCTGCAACAGGCAGCGTCTGAAAAGCTTCCATATAGTAGGCGGCATCTGTAAAGCTTCCGAGAGTCAAGCGGCTAATCAAGGCATGAACTTTAATGCTGACAAGGACATGGACTTTAATGCTGCCCATTCACCAAGTGGACGTGACCAACGCCTATAAATAGGTGAAGTCCCTCCAGAGTTAAGAAGTTAAAAAATTATCAAGATCCTTACTCTCTGTATCTTGTAGTCATAGTTTTAGTTCTGTAGAGGCTGTGCTGTGGTGTTAGAAGATCAGAAGGGTTGAGAACCACCACCATCGCCGGTCAAGGAGCGGAGGAACCTACTCTTGAGAAAGATACTCCATCCAAGTCCTAAACAAGTGATTGTACACAACGAGATTGAGCCAAAGAAATACAAGAGATCGTATTCTTTGGCTTGACTCAGTTTTCTTCTTCTCATTTATTACTTCATTTCATTTGATTAAATATTGCTTTTGTAAAGACTCTGTTTCTTTATAAAATTCATATGTTTGATCCATCATACTTGCATTGTTTATTTCTTATTTATGTTGAATACATTAGTACTTTATGCACAATTTCATTCTAAAGCTCAAGTCAATTTGACAAATTGGTACAAGCATCTTTTAACTTAGATTGTTCGAAAGAATAACTAAGCTGCATTAAGTAGGACACCTAGTACAGCTAGGATATACTTACTGGTGTCTATTATATTTTGTGTTAGACGTATGCATCCTAAAGATAGGCTTTGTATGTCATTTGCATTGAGAAATGTTGAATGAAGTCTGACGCATAAACAAAAGATAAACAAACCATTCCATCTCATTCACACCACATCCTAGTTGTGTACACTCATCTTAGATCGACGCGTCCACTTACCTTAAACTCCATTTTCGCATGATCCATTATTCACTCCTCAACTCTTTTGCATCTCTTGCATAGGCACATAAATTTAGTGTAAATAACACATTTCTCACGTTTATTTAGGAAAAACCCCTACAGTAGATACAGCGCAAGGTCTGCGTTTGGTTAACTGAATCCCTGAGTTCGACCTTGGACTTACCAGGAACCTAAATTAGATTTATACTTGGGTCTAGTTTAGGAAAACTTGAACGTCATTAGAAGGAGTTGTGTGCGTTCTGCTGCAAATATCTGACGTCCCAACGCGTTACATTTACTTAAACGCATCGAAGCATAAACGCATGACTTATACTTAGAACTTATTTCTCCAATTTATTTTACACAATACACTCCTAGAGCAAATCACGATAGCAACAAACAGTAAGCTTCCTGAGAAATTTAGAACATGTCTACAGAAGGAAGTATCTTAAAATAAGGTCTGAAACTATGAATAATCTAAGCTGATAATTGAATCTAGAATTTAGGGTTCAAAAGGGACAAGGAAACCTAAGGAACTTCGGAGAGGAAAGTTCCTAACCAACCAAGGTGAGTGGTTATATTATTTTACTGATTGGATGTTGATTTCTATATATATAGGTAAATATATATATATATATATATAGGTAATGTTTGGAAATTGGCATGATCGGGAAATGTGTTTATCTGGATTTAATTGTTATTATGCTTGTTGAGATATTGTTTCTGTGATTGTGCTAGAAACTATAATTGTACCCAGGATTTAGTTAGCATGCTTGGAAAAGGTACTTAGCGGGATTAGTCATTATAACTGGTGGGATTAGTCAGCTTCGCTGGCGAAAAAATATAGCCAAGATACCTAAACATAGCTATCGGGATTTAGTCGATGTAGACATTCGGTGGGAGATTGGGGTACTAAGGATGTGTCCACGGGATTTGTTTGTACATTGTTTTGGGATACGTATGGGAGTACCCGGGAAATACATGATCATGCCAGGGGTACCTAGTTGACAAGCTGGGGTAACTATATTTATTGTGTGGTAATGTTGTTGATTGTGGACTTGTTTAACCAAAGATGAATTTCTATAATCAAACTTAGGTTTGTTTAAAGCTGCCACTCACTGAGCTTTGTAGCTTACGTTTTCCATGTTTTATGTCTTTTCTCCCCCTTCAGCTAGTGGAGGTTGAGGAGTTCTAGGGTGCTGCTAAGGTCAAGGTCTGCCAAAAGCCACAGTTACACTTCCGGAGGATTTTAAGAGTGGTTGTTGTAAACTTTGTAGTTAAGTCTTGTAGTTGTATAAACATTACATGGTTGTAATAAAATAGGCCTACTTAATCAGTTGTTGTTATCTCCTTGACTAAAAGTTTACTGAGTAAGTAAAAAGGTTCAGTTGGACAGTAGGTATCATAAAAGGGTAGTATCTGCCGTCTACCTTACGCCTCTCCTCGGGCTCAGAAGATGGGCTCGGGGTAGGGGGTGACAACTCGTCTGTCTCAAAATTCTGTCACTAAGATTAAGAACTAGAGTCTAATACGCATTAACTTCCATATCTTCCTTTTCTTGAGCTGTTAATGTAGGTAGCAAAGTAGATGGGTCTAAAAGGGATCTATGGGCTTTCTGTTGTCCAAGAGTTGCCTTGATTTTGGCTTTCCACAAGCCAAAATCACCCTTCCCATCAAATTCCTCTATTTCAAACCTTGCATTAGCCATTACTAACCTGAAAAGAATGCCAAGAACCGTTTTCTTGAGAATCTTGATGCTTCAAGAAAGGTTGAATTGACAATCTTTAAACGCTTTGATACCAATTTTGTTCGGTTATTCTAATGTTTGTAGGCTTAAAGACAAGATTTTCCCCCGAGTGTTAGATCACCTGAGGCTGGTGGAAATTATGGCTGTAGATGAGCCACAAGTGTTAGAGAATCGAGCAACACGTGTATGGCAAGATTTCATCAATCGGTTGAATAGAATATTGAACTTGAAGGTAAACTCGATCAGGTAAACATTTGTTTCTTCCTTACTCGATGATCTTTCTCAATTACTCGATGTTCCCTCTCTTACTTGGCGATCTTTCTCTTTTACTCGATGCAACTCGATACTACTCGATACTTTGAATATGTTGTAGTTCAATTGTAAAATGATGTTTGTTTTTTTTTTTTTTTTTTGCAGAGAAACAGATGAAGATTTACAAGGAGATTAGGAGAAAGAGAGGAAGAAGACACAGTTACGTGGTTCGACAAGATGCCTACATCCATGGGGAGATTTTCTTTTCTTTACTTCTTGAAGATTGCTTTTTACAATAGTTTTGTAATTACAAGAGAAAACTGATGAATACATGTTGTAGATCTGATCAGTAGGTATTTATATTGCATACCTCATGTCAGTTACATGATGTATAACTTTTATTATATAAAACTAAACTAGTTGTACTATGTATTTGAGTCAACATTTTACAGTCACCTTTTCTCAAATCAAATTTATTGTCTGTAAAAATTAAATTCCCCAATAATTTGGTTGACATTGAAGGATGAACACCATTTAGGACGTTTTTTGATCGCCAAAAATTCAACCAATGAGACCGAAAAATAACCTGAAAATGAGAAGCAGATGTTTCTTTACCAAGTATGATTTCAATGATGAAAAATATGCTTCTATCTCTTTCGTATATACTAGAGTCAACTTAATCTTAAGATAGTCACCTCATGAAATATTTCTAGAAGTTAGGGGTTTGCTAGCTTTCTTTCAAACTCTTTTTACAACACATTCTATGATCATCGCATGGATTATTTTAATTTCTTTTGGCAATGAGGACATTGCCGCATTTTAAATTTGGGGGTGAAGTATTTATTTTCGACCTTGCTATAAAAAAAATAATTTTTTTTTTTAGAATAACAACTCTACTGTCAACGCAATGGGAAACCCATGTTGATAAGAGTTTAGTTGTGAAAGATACTTACTCGTAGTTGGATGTCCGCCTGACACACGTGGGGGCAAACCAAAACGAAAGTAAGTCACCAGGATCAACGCACAAATCAATGACCGCAACTCCACTGCCAAATCGGTATGAGTTTAGTCTGAGAAAGAGTGCATTGCTCGTAGTTGGATGTCTCCATGACACCTGTGGGGGCAAGCCCAAACGAAGGCAAGGCACTCGGATCAACGCAAGGTCAGAAAAAAACAATATAGCAATAAAGAAAATTTTTGTGCAAGGATAAATCATTTGACACCCCGATGGAAAATTTTCTTTTTGAAATAAATCATGCAATGTTCCGGAATATAGTAAAGTTCTTTAGAAAGTTAAACTTGCAATCACTAAGTCTTAGAAATATTTTAGGAAGAGACTTAAATAAGACTTAAGGAAATTCTGGCATATAGGATTTGAACGAAGTATTATTGAGAAATCTAGGAAAAAAACTTTGCGGTTGACTTGCTAAAGGAATCTTTAGCTTATGTTTGAGGACAAGCATTGTTTAAATTTGGGGGTGTGATAACAGGCAGAAATGCACGTTATCATAGTGCTAGGTTCTTAAACAATGTTGGATTGCGTTGATAAAATATGTTAAATTGCGTCCATTAAGCATAAAATCTATAATATTGCGGTCGCATGCATCTGACGCATTAGAACAGTTGATCTTTATATTTTTGTGCAGAATATGCATTAACGCAATGCAAAAATTGTGATTATAGGAATTCATTGGTCGAGCGCAACTTCACCGCAAGGCTTTGCGTTGATCTTGCTTGCAAACATTCGTCCAAGAAGAATCGTCGCAACTTGGTCAGCGCAACATGGTGGGTGCATCTGGGTGAAAGGATAATTAAGAACGATGTGACAGAAAGCTGATGACAGTCGAATCCAAATTAAGTTGACAGTCAATAACGGTCACGAAATACATTCAGCTTTATCGGTGACAATTATTCGGTGCGTCAATCAAGAATTAAAGCTGTCCCATCTGTACAACAGGGAGAAAGAAGTCGCCTTTCACCATGGAAGCTCTATAAATACCAAGTGCATTCTTCAGAGAAGGGGTTAAGCAATCGATTAATTCACCATTTTACAAGTTCAGGCCTCTATCTATAGTTTTCTTTCATTTTAAGGCGGACGCGAGGAAGAAAGTGTGCCGGTAGATCGTTCCGGTAAGCTTGGGAAAGCACCAGAAGCTCTAAGACAGAGAGAGGGCTGACGCCTGCGGAAGCGGGAACATCTTTAGTTCAGAATAAAGATTCAATGTAAAAAGCCTCGGTTAGCAAGGAATTGCTACCAGACTCTCCACCTTTACTGTCCACTGTCATTTTGTGTTCAACTTATTTATAAGAATGGAATTTCTTTCTCTATATCTATTCACTATCTGTTGTTCACGCATGAGTAGGTAAATTAGTTGAATGAGTTGAGAAGCAATTAGCTAGCATAACGAGGGAATCTTCATTCTTGCAATTGTTTTGTTTATGAATACTTCATTTATTTATTAGAGATACTCGGGAGGGTAGTCTAAGGATAGGATTTAGACTTAGGAAGGACAGGTCAGAATCTAGGTTTGGAAGAACCAGATTAGAATGCATAAACGAGAGATGGGCACTTAGGAATGAACACTATTTGTTATTAACGCATCGCATGCATCTTAGCGATAAGATATGATTGTATGCGGTCACCTTGCTTTCATGCATTTTGCATCAATGCATAGGACAAGAGTAGAGACTTAGGAATAAGCTTTATGGACATTTTGCATTCAACATATGCGTCATAGACTTAGGAGCATTGCATTTACATTGGGAAATGACTTGCTGTGCATGGTTGTAACATGATCGCATAGTCTGACACATTCCCGAGTAATGCTAGCTAAAGATCTTCTCAACCCGTTCATCATATACTTATTGCATCTACCAATGTAACTTTTTTTCTCAAATCCACTGCTTTTATTTACTTCTTTTTCATCAATACAACAACACACCCAACATTTATTTATTTACTTGGTTACCACAAAGTTTTCATAAACATTACCAATGCAACTATTTTCACAAGTCCCTATGTTCGACTCTGGACTTACCAGGAAACTCAGGGGAATTTACATTTGAATTTCACTGGGAAACTTGAGTGCACAATACAGTCCATCAACGCATATCATCCGTATTTCCATTCAATAAAATAACGCATCAAGTGTCCACATTGAGCTTAACAAAACCCAATGGTGGAGAAATCCACCATTTAAGCACATGAGACTTGGAATCGCTAATTCCTTTTCCAACACGAGTTGATCTTTTTTTTTTTTTTTTTGCAATTCGAAATTCATCATGATATTTTAAAATCCAATTCCTTCGAATTGAACTCCCAACAAAATCTTCTCCTTTGTTAATTTTATTTCGATCATTCCATATAGACCAACAGGTGATTGCAAAAACTTCTAGACAACTAGTCCAACACGAAGCATATATAGCCACCCAACAATCAACAAATTTGTGATTATAATGTTTTTAGATAGGAAGATAATCACTAATTGAATCCCAAATGGCTCAAGCTTTGGAGTAGGTGAAAAACACATGATCAACAATTTAATCAGCACTCATATAAGCAGGACAATTAGGGATGGAAAAATTTTCCACGAGGATCGAGCCGTGGAATTCCTAGTTTGAGTTGCCTGAAGCTAATGTTTTAGTTATTTTTTTCTAATTTTTAATTTTCTAATATAATAAATTTAGTTTTTATTAAATTTATAATAAAAAGTATTAAAATATTTTTTCAATTATTACTTTAAACAAATATATGTAATAATGATACTAATTTCTTACATAAAGTTTACAATTTTAATGTAAATACTAAATTTAGTTAATTTTATATAATAAAAATAATAAAATAAAACGTGGGGATTTTTCCCTGGGGAGTCGCGAATCCCTGGACGGGATTCCTTGACCCCATTCCCCATTTTGGAGATTAGAAATCCTCACGGGGACAGGGATAGGGAGTGCATCCCCACTCCACCCTAACCCCATTACCATCCCTAAGGATAAGATAAAACATCATTCCCTTTCCTCTTTAGTATAAGCTTCGTTGGAATAGAATTCCTCATTGATCTCCATAGAAAATGTCTAATTTTAGAATTTAAGGTTCCATAATCTTTTCCAAATCCTCTCCATAGAATTTGTACTTGAGGAATGCATACACAACCTAGATCTTTGAAACCAATTATATCCCGACTTCACAGAATAATTTTTGGATTCGTCATAATGCCAAATTAGTTTATTTGCAATTTGGGGTTCAAAGGAATTCTTCTAATTACTTCAATATCATCATAAGATATGGCCTCCTTGAGTAGATCAATGTTCCATTCACCATTGCTCAATATAAAATTAGCCACCCTGCTATTGGCAAATATACTATCCAGGCAAATCGATTTGAAACAAATCCCTAAGAATCCATGGGTCTTGGAACATTTTGATAAAAGAACCATTGGCCATTCTAAATATCAAACCTTTCTTTTAAAAAAGAAGCTCCCCAAGAAAGACTCTTCTGAAAATAAGAATCATATGGCCTCATTTGGGTATAAAAAATATTTCTATTTTCAAAATATAAACTCTGCATAACTTTAGAAACAAGAGCTGAAGTACAATTATCCAGCTTCCAAACTTGCTTGGCAACAAGTGTGCGATTAAAGCCTTCCAAATCTTGAGTATTTAAACCTCCCAATTGCCATCTCAGAGCCCTCTGCTTAAATAAAAAAGCCTTCGAATTGAAAATACCTTTCGGATTTCTTCTCGTGGAGGTGGCGTTCTTATTCCTTGAAAATGCAAGAGAGAACTTATGACTTCGCGGATAGAAAGGGATTCAAACCCCTGGTTAATGATGCGTCTGTAATAGCCTACATATAGGTCTAAAAAAAGAACAGGTAGACAAAGATCAACCCATTTTGCCAAATGAATCTTCTTAGTGTTAGATTGTATGTCTTAGAACTCACAGTTTATAATGTCAAACATATTCTATTATCAATAAAGATGTTATTGACGTTTATTCAATAAAACTATTGTTGAAGATGTGAATTGCATTTATAAAGACTAAATGCAATAAACTAAAAATCCATGGCTAGTATATGAATACATAAACTTTATATGGATACATAAGAGTGGATCAAGTTCAATAAATAGCCAAAAGGGTCGATAGTATACAAATAAGGCTGGATATCTTATTTCAGTAACACTAATGGATGTGGCCCACTCTGTAGTTGTTACAATTTGTTGTAAAGTGCTGCAAACTAAGTGATCCTGATTCATTTATGTATTGACATGAGGAGTAGAAACGTTTTATGCAATGAGTTTGCATAAGATCGGACCAACAAATAAGTCACTCTTACTTTATAATGATGTTTACTGTTTAAGACTTACTATTTCAAAGTGATGACCTAGGTAACTTGACCTTAATCCTGAGCTAACTATGAACTCCTGTTTATTTGACATTATCCTTAGATTTATCTTTGGTGGTGTCGATCGAGCACGGAGAGGAAGATTGCGGTGGATTCTTCAAAGGTTGTATTTTTTAACCCTTCATCCATGCTTTTTCTTAGTTTTATGTAATTAGAGCGTTATCGATCCTTGCTTCCGATGTGCATGTTGTTTTTTATATTCCATCAATTGGTATCAAAGCATGCTTATAACGTTCTATTGCATATTTGTGGGTGCTTTTTCATTTATTGATTGCAATGTGGGCTAAAGTGGATATATTACGGTTTTGGCATTAGTTTTCTTTTAACTTATTGTTGAAATTTGTAATTGCTCACATGTTTAGGGGCATTAATGTGTGGCAAAGGGTTTGTAAATTTGCTAGAGTCATTAGAGTTATTTTTAGGTTGTAATTGCTCGATTTTGGTAAAGAGGACAACTTCTTTTTAGAGAAGAAATCAATAGAGACCCGATTTTAGCTCTCAGACCTGAGAACCCGACGACTAACCTGTTTGTTGAGCTTTCCAGTGCGCGCCAACTTTCTCCATGGTCTGACCCATCAGCATGACCCGACTCGGTGGAGCTCCCATGCACGTCAGCCTTCAACGCGATCCGACCCGCTCTCTCACCCGAGCGTTTTGCGTCCAACCCGACCCCTCCACCGTGTGCGTTGACCTATCGGTCCAGATGGTCTGGACCGGTCCAGTTGACTTGGTTGAGCCAGTTTGACCGGTTCAACCTGGTTTTTTGAGTTTCTGAACCGGTTTAAGTGGTTTTTGGTCGGTTCGGCTTGTTTCAAAGAGTTTGAAGCTGGTTCGAGGGAGTTGTTTGCTGATTTATGTAATAAATTAGTTGTTTGTTTTCTTTTAGTGCCAAAATCAGTCCACTTTAGTGTTGTTTAACTGTTATCATGTGATGTATGATATTTTTTTATTATTTGTGCATTAAGTATGTCATATAGCTTTTTTTTTAAACCCCACCATAGAATAAACATATGGCATGCATTTGATTAAGGGTGGGATCAGTTTGGTTCGGTTCGGTTTGGAGGTCAAACGGAACCGAATCAATATTATTTATATATAGAATCGAACAGAACCAAACCATTTCCATTCGGTTCGGTTCGATTTCGTGAATCGGTTCCTCTTTTTTTGTCTTATTTTAAACTTTTTTTTTGTTTCTTCTGCCTTTTATTTCCCTTCTTCATTCCACTCTCTCTTGCCTTTTATTTTCCTTCTTCCTTTTTTTGAAATTTGTATATTCTCTTTTTTTTTTATTTTACAAAATTTTCACATAATTTAAATTGCCTTTTATTTTTCTTCTTTCTTTTTTTGAAATTTGTATATTCTCTTTTTTTATATTCTAAACATAATTTAAATATCAATATACAAATTTTTTAAATATCAATCCACAATTCCTCATAAAAACATATTAATCCAAATGACCATAATAAAAAGTTAAAAACTAAGAAGTTCTCCAAAGTACACAATACACAAATTTCAAACAACTACCTTCAAAGTTTAAGTCACATAAAAGAAAATAACAAGCTAAACACTAGTGCTGAATTCTAAATGTCCAATCAATACAAACAAATTTGTTTCGCTTGTCAATCATTATTCTCCTTCTCCTTGTTTTTTGCATTTTCCACTCCGTTCAATCTCGTTATGAAGACTAAGAAACAAATTATAAACTTATTAGTAGTTACTATAATAAATATATGAATAAATATGTTAAAAAAGATATAAATATGTTTAGAATATACGAACTTTCCTCTTCATCTTCAATTTCCTCCAAGTATTGTCATAAATGAATGCTAATTTGTTCAGAACGTAATCAGTTTTGTGCACATACAAATGCCTCAACAGTGGTTGGAGATAATGAGGTACGAAAAGGATCAATTACTCTCCCACTAGTACTGAATGCGGACTCAGAAGCAAATGTGGATACCGAAACAGCTAAAAGATCTCTGAAGAATTCTTATATCTAGAAGAATTCCCCTTCCACTAATCTAAGATATCCAAGTTATCCTCATGTTTAACATGAGGCTTCAGTAAGTAAATATCAACTTATGAATCCACACTTTGCGAATCATCTTTATCCACATCTTCAAAATCAAGACGGAAAATCTCTGAAGCATTTGCACTTGTAGTTCTAAATGGAGAACTTTTAATGGTACATGAAGATTGACCCTTATTAGCAACTGATAGTGACAAATTGTATTCATTGAACAATGCTCTCAAAACACCCTCTACCTTACTTCCTACAGCTTTTGCCACATCAACATCAAATAATTGATTTAGGCATTACAAAGGAAATTTCATCTTATAACGAGGGTCCAAAACGAAGGCAACATTAATAATAAATTTGTTCTATCTTTTTTTCTCGAATACTTATCAAACTTTTCTTGCATTTTCATTGCCATTTCTTGCAAAAGCACATCATTAGGACCAGTTCCACTTAAATATGTTTTTATGCAATTCTGAACAATACTAATCTCATGGAAGACTGTATTGGAAGTAACATAAAAGACCCTGAAAGCTTAACAGTTACTTCATAGAACACTGACAAGAATTTGGTAAATATTCTCGCAATTTCCCAATCCCTGGTGGTTGGTTTTTCCTCCTCATTCACGTAGACTGTGTCGTATTCATTTAACCTCTCAAATGCCTTTTCAAATTTTATAGAGGCCTCAAGCATCAAATAAGTAGAATTACATCTAGTTGGAACATTAAGACACAAGATACTTGTACTATCTATGTTATCCTCTTTGATACACTTCTTAAATGTGGCAAGCAGGAGAAGATCTAACAAACCTCACGACATCTCAAATTCGAACCAATGAATCATTAACATCTTTTAGGCCATCGCAAACAATTAAGTTCAATATATGTGTACAACATAAACATGAAAGAATCACCATCTAACACCAACCCATGCTTAAAACGCTTCTTCAAATAAGCAATGACAATATCATTTGATGAAGCATTATCAACTGTCAATGTCATAACCCATTCAATACCCCACTGTTTTAGACATTTCTCAACCTCGTTTCTTATCATCTCCCCTCTATGATTCTCAATTTAGGTGAAATTAAGAATTCTCTTATGTAATTTCCAATCTTTATCAATAAAGTGTGCAGTCAAAACCAAATAGTTCATATTTTGGATTGATGACCACGTATCGGTTGTGAGCGACACCCTATATCCTTCTTTCACAAATTTCTTTCAACATCTCTTTCGTGCTATCATAAATTCCCAAAATATCCTTCACAATTGTTTTTCGAGAAGGAAGAACAAAATTAGTTTCTACTAACGTCAAAGTCCCATTCACAAACCTCTTAAACCCTTGATTTTGCACGAATTTAAATGGTAACTCATCTATTATAATCATCTCAGCAAGTAGTTTCCGAGCACTCTCAATAGTAAACATCTTATAACTAAGGGATGAATGTGATTGTGAACTATCTTCAATACCCTTATTCTTCTTAAAAATCAACTTACTTTGTGTTACATATAACTTAGACTTCTTAATATGAAAAGGATTTTTTTTACAATAGTGTTTAATATGCATTCTCATAGTTGAATTTTCATTCATTCTAGGATGACATGTGATAACTTGTAGAAATACAAGTTATTTATGCCATCTTATTTAGAATATGTGTCAAAAAGAAAGAAAAAGTTGCGTCTAACATATAGAAATTGACTTAGAAACGTATGTCGGAAACACACCTGCTGACCCCATTGCGATGGCAAAAAGGGATGTCCAAGTCTTTGTTTTGAAGGAAACAGGTATCATCGCATGCGACGATTGCTCGAGGACAAAAAGAGCAACGCATTCGCACTGCATGCGACGATCGATCGTGGACAAAAAGATCAATGCATTTGCACCACATGCGGCGTTCGATCGTAGATGAAAAGAGCGACGCATTCGCGGGGATTTCTGAAATTGTATAGCTTTTCTGTTGTACGATCTGACAAATTGAATGTGGAGTAGAGTGAACGTTTCCACCAAGCCTTGGTAGAAAAAGTATCTTTTTAGAGCGGGACCACTGACGAAGAAGGTGCCAAGGTCTACAAATAGCTACATCAATTCCAAAGAGAGGAGGCGGGTCTGAAGAGACATTTAGAGAAAATACTGGAGAAAGACGAGAAAAGTTCGAAAAGGAAGTCTCGGGAGCCAAAAATTCACTCATAATCCCGAAGATAAGCTCTTTGCAAATATCATTTCTACCTGGGAAACTATCTTGAGAAGGAAGTTTTCCACATCACTCCTCCTACATGCCGGAAAGCAAATCAACTCCATCCGGGATTCGTGTCAAGACATTGACACGCTGTCCTTATTTGTTCTTACTTTCTATTCATCAACTGTGATTCATTTCTAATCTTTCATTCATCTATCTGTAACAAACGCTTTATATTTATCTTTTAATATCATTATCATATTCATCTTCATCTCTCTGTTCTCTACCATACATTCATCGTCCATTTCTTTCACCATGTATAACTAATCCTCCAGGGTAATGGGGAAGGATTAAGCGAGTAAGTTAATCCATGTTGAAGAAGTTAGCTAGGTTTAGCTAACGCATGCTCAACAACATCTTCACCTGTGAGAGCAGAAGTGAAGATGTTAATCCACCTCTCGAAAGAAGGTTGATAGAATGCGTTAACTAAAGCAAGAAGTATTTCCAGAGATAGAAACAACCTTGCATTCGCAACGTTCATCCCTGATTCACCATAGAGATATGAGAACACGACCGATCACTAAGAGATGTAAGCCAAGGGAAAGCGGAACCTTAGTTGCGTCCTCAACAGGATTGACGAACTTGCGATGTGCTTTCCCCCAACCCATTCTCTTTCTGACATATTTCATAAGACTTGCCATCGCATTCCATCACACTTGCACATCTTCACAGTTATTTATTTATTTGTCACCGTATTTTACTTTTTCAATACAATTCATTATTATTTTGTTTTCGGTCGCATGTATCACATCAATATCACATTTATCATCGCAATCTCCGTGTTCGACCTCAGATCACTCTAAGAAACTTGCGGTGGAACTATACTTGGTTCTGACGCAAGAAAACTTGTGACACGCACATGCTACATGAACGCATACTACGAACGCATCTAAGCAACATCGCATACATTACTTTAAAGCGCAGTATCACATTTATTATCGAGAAGCGTGATTTAGCAATGCATATCATCATACACATACAACACCATCATAAGTCTTTGCGGTGACATTACATTACATTACGTCCACCACAAATTCATTTAACAACATGCATACACCATACCACAATAGTTACATTTAGCATGTGGATCATCATCACTATATTTAGAACATTTAGTAAAGTGATCCCATACCATAGATGAATTTTTCCTCTTTCTTCCATTTGCATGCTTTGAAACTGTCTCCTCACTTTCATCTTTTTCGTGGTGGTGGTAGTGGTGGCATCATAACAACATCATCATCGGAATCGTTGCGCTTGCTCAAGCTCAAGCTCATTGTGATAGTACCTATAAAGGAGAAAATAAAGAGAAAACTTATTACCATGAAAGAAAATCATTTACTTAAACTAAAAATTCAAATATTTCATTAAATTCATGAATTGTTGAACCCTTCCCTCGCTCGACAGTCGGTTCTTCCACAACCACATATTATATATCAGTTTGTACATATGTATATCTATCTAGAGAGGTCAAGAAACATGTCACTATAGATGAGAAGTCACTGAATAATTGATAAAAGAAGAAAAATGGATTGTTTAACAAAAATATTAAATATTAGCCTTATTAAGTAAGCACCAACATACAAATTATTATGGAACTCACAAGACAAAAAAGGTATTTGTAATCTACCAAAAGAAATAGCACTTAAGATCCATTTGATAACTATTTGAACTTCTTTGGTGCTTACTTAAACCAAAGAAGTTAAATAGTTATCAAATTTCATATATTTTTTTATTTATCTGAATGCCCGATGCCGAACAAAATGTGTGGAATCTTTGTCGAGACCGTCGACGTCGAGGGAGAAGGAGAACTGATGAGTGAAGACTGAGGGAAGACGAAGAGATGGAATCGGAGATAAAGAGGACGGAGAGATAGAATCGGATGAGGACTGAGGGAAGACGAAATCTCGATTTCGAACTCGAAGACGAAGACTCGGACTCCAACTTGAAGACGAAAACTATAAATGATTTGGAACTCGAAGACTCAGACTCAGACTCGAACTCAAACTGAAGCTAAAATGAACAGTGAAGATGAAGACTCAATTTCGAACTCGAAGACAAAGACTCGGACTGACAGACTTGAACTCAAACTGAAGAGAGGCGGCCACAAACCCTAAAGAAACAAAAGCGGAAGAAAGCTTGGAACTGCCGAAGAAGAAAGGAACCATTTTTATTAATATATGTATATATATATATATATATATATATTCAAATGGTTCGGTTCGGTTTAGAAATCGATTTTCAAATTTGGAACCGAACCGAACTGTTTAAATTCAGTTTTAACATTCCAACGAATTGCATTGAACCATTTTTTTCGGTTTTGCTTATAAATCGTTTCGATTTGGTTCAGTTTTGCAAATCGGTTCGGTTTAAGCGGTTTTGCTGTCCACCCCTATATTTGATATATATTATAAGTGTTATAATGTATATAGTATGCATGCTTATTTTAATATAAGTGCTATATTAAAGCATGTTTGTTTAAGGAAACATGTTATAGATGAATTTTCTAGTGTTATAAATGTTATAATTTATTTTAAAATTTTTATAAAATACCTTGACTTTTAAAATCTATAACAAAGATAAGATGCATGCTCACCTAGGGTTAACCGGTGCAATTCAATTGCCTTTTGTAAGTGTTGGAATAGGTCGATTACTTATGAAACAAGAGTTGTTTACTTACCCGGGGAGATCTTGTCTAAGGTTGAGGGTACTTAAGTTGACGGTTTACGAAACACATCCTACCAGGAGATCAAACTGGCATCTAAGTCAATAACCCTAGTTTTATGAGCATGCGTAGTGGTGTAAGGTAATAAAATTGGTTTATCACCTAAACATCATAGGTTAATCCCAGTATAAGCATTATACTAAGAAAAATCGCCTAAACTTAGGTTGTTTAATTAGTCGGAACATTCCTAAGTAAAGATTTATCCAAAAACAAATAGAACATTTAAGTGAGAGATTAATAACATATAGGATATGTTATTCTTTACTCTCACGTCCCTAAGAGTTCACACCATGAGATCCCTGCAATGCTTCGTGTCACCTTGGAAGTGACCTTCATTTGGAAAATATTCGCACGAGTCAATAGCAAGGTGAATAGGGGAAGTAGTTCATAGTAAGTGGGTGAAGAATGTGTGTCAACGTGACTCTTCCATTAGTTTGGATCGTGAGATTCCTATGTTGTATCGGCTTACCGTCTTTAAGTCGATATTAGCTAGTCGTTAACCACGACTATCCCCTTGGAGGGTTGTAACATAGGATTCGAAAAAACTCAAACTCTAGAAATGGATGGATTTCTTAGGTCGTTTCCCAACTTTGACTCTCTAATTCGATAGCATCGTTGGGGCCGCTAATCTCTGAGATCTGAAAGTTTGAGGGGGGGGGGGGGGGGGGTTATGTTGGATCGACACCATCACGCAGCAGAAGAAATTAGGATCCATAAGCACACTAATTCATTAATTTTGGTTGAAAAGAAACATGCTAAAACAGAGTATAATAGGTTTTAGGAACAAACCTGTTCCGAACCAACGAAATCTCTATTTCCAGCTGCAAAATCCTCCGAATCCTTGTGTAGACCACCACAAGATCTTCCCTACTATTCTCTTGGTGCTCTAGATTGAGTTGTGGGACTCAAAATAAGCTGGAATCAAAGGGAATATGAAGAAAGCTCATTGAATCAACCCATTGAAGAATACCTTCTTCATCCGAATTTTTCAGCAAAAATTCAGTCGGTTCATCCTCTTTTTCTTCACTCCAATCTCTTCAATATATTGCGATTATCATGCAAAGAGATGTGCTGCATGGGATGCAGCTCATGCTTGGAGTAAACCTAAGGAGAAAGTGGGTTTCTTGTAAGCTACTTTGAAGATGACTTGAAAAAACCCAATTTTTTAAGTTTGTGTGATTTTTCAATTTCCAAAAATCTATTTTGATTTTAAAATCATATTTTATTTCTAAAATCAAAATTTATTAATTTTACAAATTATTTTCATAAATTATTTTTCTAATAAAATTAATAAATGATTATTTAAACAATTTAAACAATTCTAATTAATTTAATATCCAATATTAAATTAATTTTTTTACATAAATTCATCTTCATATATTTAAATCATATTTAAATATATTTTCTCCAATTCTGTTTGATTCTATTTTGAATGTTTCAAATTAACTTATCACGCTACTCTAGAGCTATTCCATTTGCGAGCTAGTAGGGAGACCTCATGAACCTATAGATCATGGGCTCTAACGATCCGAGATTAATTGGCTAAACTCATTAGACCGATCTAACCCCCATTCGTTAACTAATGGGTCACTCTACTAAAGCCCATAGTTGAAGTCCTCTAGATATATTATGTCCACTCGATATAACCATGATTAGTAAGTTAACCCTTCACAGGTTGTTCGTAATAACAGTTGGATCAAATCTCTGTTTTACCCCTGAAATTACCTCTTGAACAAGATTTCTTTTATCTTAAGAACAAGTTCGATCCCCATCTGGTGATGGAAGATGAGATCCTAAAACGATTGAAATCCACCCACTGATCCCGTAATGAACAATTGTTTTGTGATCCAATCACAAAACCGAGTCCCTCTCATACCAAATGAGAGGGCAGGATCCCTTGTTCAAGCCCTAGAATTAGCACTTAAGGGAACAACCTCTCTACTATCCCTAAAGTGGGTAGGAGTGAATTCCCTCTTGCACTCTATATCCCCAGCTATCTATCTGGTCTTATCCCTGAAATGACAGTCATATTGAGTCGGCGCTGTTGAGCCAACTCTCACCTATGCAAATCTAAGAGCAATCCCAGATAAACAGGAGTTCATAGTTAGCTCAGGATTAAGGTCAAGTTACCTAGGTCATTGCTTTGAAATAGTCAGCCTTAAACAATAAACAACGTTATAAAGTAAGAGTGACTCATTTTGTGGTCCGATCTTGTACAAGGACACCCTCACTCCTCATGTTCAACATGAACGAATTAGGATCACTTCGTTTGTAGCACTTTACAACTCCTTGTAACAACTTCAGAGCAGGTCGTATCCAATAGTGTTACTAGAATAAGGTACCCAGCCTTATCCATGTACTATAGATCATTTTGATTATTTACTCGAACCTGATCCACCTTTATGTCTCCACACAAAGTTTAAGTACTCATCCAATAGTCAAGAGACTTTTAGGTTTATTGGATTTCTATTCAAGCAATAGATTTATTCAATAACACCTTTATTGAATTTTCAGAATAAGCTCCATTGTTTACATACCACGAGTTTTAGGACATAAAACCCAATAGGTTACACTTATAGAATTACTAAATGTTAGTAAGTTCTTGACCGAAAACGATAGCTAAATGACTATCGGAATATGAGTTGTTCTAGAGATAGTATTTAGTCAAGAATGTCTTGCTTTATGAAAGAGTATTTGACTGCCCTTCGGTAACACTTATTCTGAATCACTATAGTATCGTTGCGAATAAAATAATGAATTTTGGGTACATTATTACTTTGTTAAAATTTGATTGGGTTTAGAAGCAATTCACTAATTAGAATTTATTTATTTTTTCAGCATGTTGAATTCTTCAAATTTACTCACTTCCAACCATTACTACAGAAATTTGATTACTTGACATTTTTCCAATGTCAAGTAAAGGGTATATCCGATGCTTATAAAAACGTCGAGTATTCGACTGTCAAGTATAGTGTGATAACTTGACTTCGGAAAAACGTCAAGACAAATGTTTTTTGATACAATTTTCGTGTCAAGAAATATAATACACTTGACATTGGTAGTATGCCAAGTTTATTGATCTTAACATTGATTACGTATTGTATATTACTCTTGACATTTTTTATTTGTCAAGTATATGTCTTTTTTTTTTCCCAAATTAAAAGCCCCAATTAATATTCTCATTTTCTGCCTTGTATTCTAACAATACAATTGCATCAACTAAATAAACATTATACATTTAAGATCTATCAACTCAATATATTCACTAAAAATTCCATATGTTCAACTATGACCTTTCACATGAACAGTCCTCACAAATTACAACAATATTTCTCTTTCACATGTATAGGCACAAAAGAAATCTCAACTATTGCCTTTGTATACAAAACTTAACTTTCAACAAACACAAAAGTGACAAATTGTTTAATAAGTAACCTCTCAATAAAGTACATTATTTAATCTATACATTGAGCTTTGAAGTCTAAAGATTGAGAACTAAAGGTCAGGCAAGCCATGTTAAAGCAAGTCAACCTGCAAAATAGAATAAAGTGTGATAAAATTTCAAGATATAGAAAAGGTGGAACTGATAGAGCTGGAAAATAAGACAGTGGATTTGCTGAGCTGATGTCCCCTACTACGTTCTAATAATACAACAATATATAGCAAATTCTCATTCATGATTAAACAATAAAGAGTACTGAACCATGATGGTACCTTGGATTATAAAACACATCAAATGTGCTCTTAGTGGATCTTTCACAACACGAGTAAGATTGTTTGCACAAGAATTTTGGTTGCCAACAATTGAATCAGGATGACCATTTCTAGGCCGAACGGCTCGCCTTATTCCCAACCTTAGCTCTCCATTTTCACTCCTGCAGACGCAACACAATCACTTATGGTTTGAAACCACAAACTTCATTTCAACACTATCCCGCATAATTTTGTTTCTAATTTGACTTTCCGTTAAATTATTTTCTATTAACAGGAAAATGCACTTATTTTTATCTACTTGGTGTTGCGTAGACAATATTTCAGAAATAAATGATGCAAGAGAAAAGAAATAAACATCAATTTGATCTCAACTGGCTAAGTGTAATTTTGTAAATGTCAAGGTAAATGACCCCACGATTGCAAAAGGAAGGATTTGCATTGACCAAATGAAAGGGTTAATATGAAGGTAAATACCTTAAAAAGAGCACTGCATCACCAAAAATAAGATTCTTTTGGCTTACAAAAATACTCCATCCAGTAGTGAGCATCAACCCCATTAAACATATGAGGTGTAGATCTAGTAGGCAACACTCCACTCCCATCTCCATCAACCCCATTCAACGCCAATTCCTCCAGCTCTTTGCCCTCTAGACCAGTGCCTAATAACTATAAATTATCCAAATTTACGGTCTAGCCACTATAAGAGTCATCTCATGATCAAGCTAAATTATACAGAAGAAAAGTACTAAAAGAAATTTAGCTCCAAAACTTAAACATACTAAAAGAGCTACAAACTTTATTAACCTTCCCAAACTCCAAATTAAGATTAACGTAATATAACAAAGACTCAAGAAGAATATGTATAGGTAAATTGAGTCGTTGGAAGCTACCTTTGGCAAGGGACGGAGAGTAAGTTGTGTATAGACCTCATCATTCTCCTTATTGGCCTATCAAAATGGTAAGAACACTGAAAAGTCGAAAGGGGTCAAGGAAAACTAAGGGTGAGGCTACTTGAGAGTGGAAAAGGCAGAAATTGAATTTAAAATGTAAACCCAGTGCTTACAAGTAGGTGGACATTGATGACCCTGCAGAGGATCTGCGGCTGAAGGTCTCGGCTGTTTGTTGAATGGCGTCTGGCGGCTTGAACGACTGTAGGTGGCGCAGACTAGAGCGGCGGTGAATATCGTCCCATGTGCGGCTGTGATCCCGCGTGAAGGAGGTTGGCTGTACGGCTGCCGGCGGTGGGGAGAGGGAGAGTCGGCTTGAACTGGTGGGGTGCCGGAAAGAAATAGTTTAAGGGGGGATTTGCAAGAGAGAAAATGAGAAAGGGGAAGTTTTATTTATCGGGGCATTTAACCCTTTTACTTGTTTAAAATAATACGCTAAAATAAATAATACGCTAATTATTTTTTATATTTTATTTGACAATTTTGATAGGAGGGAAACAAAATTTGAGAGGGAAATGAAAATGGGGAGGGAGAAACACAAAAAATAAAGATTAATTTTTTTTTAATATATTTTACTTAGACACGAAAAATATGTCAAGTAAGAGGTTCTTATACTTGACGTGAAAAACGTGTCAAGTAAGACCTTATATTACTTGACACGAAAAACATGTCAAGTAATGGTTTGGGCGAAAATATCTGAAAATATTCCGTCAATCTCTGCCTTTTTAACCCTTTTAGTTGATATTTTCTTTTCTAAAAGGTCATTACTTGACGTTTTTTTCCAAAGAAACGTCAAGTAACTAAAAGCTACAAGTGTCAAGTAATGTAGATTTTGTAGTAGTGAAAACTTTTAACAGTAAATCAACTTGGAAATCGAATATTCTAGCAGTTGATGATTTAGACTATGTTTTAACAGAGGAATGTCCTCTATCTCCCAATTTTGCTATTGACTAGAATGCACAACAAAGTAAATATGATTTACTTTTCATTGAGACATGCTTGGTAGAAAATGATAAGTTAACCTGGATAATAGATTCAAGAGCATCTAATCATATCTATACTTTTGCCAAGAAACTAGTTCCTAGAGACAACTAACAAAAGGCGAAGTAACCTTTAAAGTAGGGACTGGAGAGGTTATTTCGGGTAAAGCAGTTGGAGATATAAAGTTATTTATTGGAGATAGACACATTTTACTTGAAAATGTTTATTACATTCCTTCTATGAAAAGGAATTTAATTTCTATCTCATGTTTGTTATAACAAAATTACAAAGTTTCTTTTGAATATAATGAAATGTTCATTATCTTAAAAGGTAATATAGTATGTTCTGCAAATCTAAAGAATAACTTATACGTGTTAAAACCAACTGAGGTAAAAGTCGTTTTAAATATAGAGATGTTTAAAACAACTAAAACTCAAAATAAGAAACAAAAAAAAATCTCCAAATGGCAATCTTTAACACCTAAGACTAGGTCACATTAATCTCAATAAGCTTGGGAGATTGGTTAAGAGTAGATTTATAAACCAGTTAGAAGATAGCTCTTTATCGACATGTGAATCTTTTCTTGAAGGTAAGATGATCAAAAGATCTTTTATTGGTAAAGGTCTTAGAGCCAAAGAACCTTTAGAGCTAGTATATTCAGACCTTTGTGGTTCGATGAATGTTAAAGCGAGAGGAGGGTATGAATATTTTATCAGCTTCATCGATGATTATTTAAGGTATGACTACATTTACCTAATGCATCATAAGTCCGATACACTTGAAAGGTTCAAAGAATATAAGGTAGAGGTTGAGAACCAATTAGGTAAAAAGATTAAAACACTTTGATCAGATCGAGGTGGTGAGTACATGGATCTAAAAATCTAGGACTATTTGTTAAACATGGAATTCAGTCACAACTCACAACACTTAACACACCTCAACAAAATGGTATTGTAGAAAGGAGAAATAGAACCTTGTTGGACATGGTTCATTCTATGATGAGTTATGCTCAGTTGCCAAGTTCTTTATGGGGTCACGTAGTAGGGACTGCGGTGTATATATTGAACATGGTTCTCTCGAAAAGTGTTTCAGAAGCACCTTACGAGTTGTAGAGAGGACGTAAACTCTTCAAGATTTGGGGTTTTCTAGCACATGTGTTGGTACAAAATCCAAAGATACTGGAACACCATTCAAAGGTATGCCTATTTGTAGGCTATCCTAAAGAGGCAAAAGGTGGTATTTTTCTGATCCTTAGTAAGATAAAGTATTTTTGTCGACAAATGCAACATTCCTGGAGGAAGACCACATTAAAAATCATCAACCTCGTAGTAAGCTAGTATTAAGTGAGATAACCAGAGAAACTACAAATAGATCAACAAGAGTTGTTGATCGAGCAGGTCTTTCAACAAGAGTTGTTGATGGAACTGGTACTTCACATCCTTCTCAACTACCTGATGATGGTTTAGAGGATTCATTGACTTTTGAACAAGCAATGGGTGATGTGGATAAGAACCAATGGATAAAAGTCAAGGACCTCGAAATGGAGTCGATGTACTTTAATTCAATCTGGGATCTTGTAGATGAACCAGAAGGGGTAAAACCCATTGGTTGCAAATAGATTTGTAAGAGAAAACGAGATCAAACTGGTAAGGTATAGACCTACAAAGCTAGACCTTTGGCAAAAGGGTTTACCCAAAGAGAGAGGGTGGACTATGAAGAAACCTTCTCTCCAGTTGCCATGATAAAGTCGATTAGGATACTTTTGTCCATTGTCACTTTTTATGATTATGAAATCTGGCAAATGGACGTTAAGACAACTTTTCTAAATGGCTATCTTGAAGAGAGTATCTATATGTCTCAACCAAAACGGAGGGTCAAGAGCAAAAGGTTTGCAAGCTTAATAGATCCATTTATGGGCTAAAACAAGCATCTCGATCCTAGAACATGAGATTTAATACTGCGATAAAATCTTATGCCTTTGAAAAAAATATTGACGAACCTTGTGTTTACAAGAAGATTGTCAACAAAACTGTAGCTTTTCTGGTTCTATATGTTGATGATATTCTGCTAATCGGGAATGAAACAGAATTTCTAACTGAGATTAAGACATGACTAGCAACGAAATTCCAAATAAAAGATTTGGGAGAAGCACAGTATGTTCTTAGGACTCGAATCGTTCGAAACTGCAAGAATAGAACGATAGCCTTGTCTCAGACATCTTATATAGACTATATGTTGTTAAAATGCAATATTCCAAGAAAGGTATATTGCCTTTCTGTCATGGAATTCATCTGTTTAAGGAACAGTGTCCTAAGACACCTCAAGAGGTTGAGGTTATGAGATGAATTCCATACGCATCAGTAGTAGGGAGTTTAATGTATGTCATGTTGTGTACTCGTCTCGAGATATGCTATGCAGTTAGAATTTCTAGGAGATACTAGTCCAATCCTGGATATGATCATTGGACTATCGTTAAAAACATCCTCAAGTATCTTTGGAGAACGAGGGACTATATACTCGTGTATGGGGATAAGTATCTGATTCTTACTCGATACACTAATTCTAACTTTCAAACTGATATAAATTCTAGGAAATCTACTTCGAGGGCAGTATTCACTCTGAACGAAGGAGGTATAGTGTGGAGGAGTATCAAGAAAGTTTTATTGCTAACTCCACCATGGAAGTTGAGTATGTAGTTGCTAGTGAAACAACTAAAGAAATGGTATGACTCAGAAAGTTCTTGACCGATTTAGAAGTTGTTCCAAATATGTATATGCCTATCACTCTTTATTGTGATAATAGTGGCGCAGTTGCTAACTCAAAGGAACCTAGAAACCATGTGGAAAACACATTGAGCGCAAGTACCATCCATCAGGGAGATCGTACACCGAGGAGATTGTTGGGATTGATGTCCTAATTCTCCCGGTGGTCTCGTAGTTTGTAAACATTTTAACATATTGTTATTAATAAAATAAATTTTATTTTATGAGCATTTACTGAAATCCAATAAACTAAGATCCATGGTTATTTCATGTAACTTAAGCTTGTATATGAGACATACAAGTGGATCATGCTTTAAGTAATGACCTAAATGGTCTGTAGTAGATGGATAAAGGAGGAATACCTTATCCTGATGACACTACGGATACGACCCGCTTTGTAAATGTTATAAGTGTTGTGAAATGCTACAAATAGTCTGATCCTGACCATTCATGTGAAGACATACGAGTGGAGGTATCCTATACAAAGAGTTTGTATAAGACCAGACCACGAGATGATTAGTTTCTTTATATAACATCGTTGATAATTGAGACTTACATTTCACTTAAATTACCTCGGTGACATGACCTTAATCCTGAGTGAGTTGGGAATTCCTACCTATGAGGGCGGTCTTTTTATTTGTATAGGTGAGAATGGCCAGATTGCTAACTCAACAAGCCTACCATTTTAGGGATTCATCTAATTGGGGAGCTGGGAACTCAGCTACACAAGACGAAATTCACTCCTTTCCTGAAGTAGGGGTAAGTAGATAAATTGATCCCTTAAGGGCTGATTTCAGGTCTTGAACATAGTAGTCATACCCTCTCCTGACCCTAGAGGATTTAGTCATAGTAGGACTATGACTTATTGTTCATTAGAGGAATCAATGGTACTTAAGGAGTTAGATATAACTACACGGGACAAAATGGTAAATTGGCTTAGTTGTACTTACGAGCGATTTTTGAAGGGTCATTGTGCTATTGATTGGTCGTATGGACATAGAAATATATCTGTAATGCGAATAGTGCAGTTGTCAATCTTTAGTGAAGTGACCAACAATTAACAGATGATAGATCTCATGACTAAAGAGAGTCAGTTATTCACATACCGTTGGAGCTTCAAGCTATCGGTCCATGAGGTCCCGTTGATAGCTCAATGGGTTCAAGTTGAGAATCAGATTTTGGGTTAATTTAAAATGTTCAAATTAACAAGAGGAAATTCAATTATATGTGATATAATTGATATGATGTACTAGATACATTAATTGGAGGAATTAATATGATTTGTATTAAATACCATAAAATAGAAAAAGAATTATGGTTTATATGTTTCATATGATGAAATATTAAAACTATAGGTTATAAATATAATATAATAAGTTGGTTATTATATTTATTTATAACATATTAGTTATATGATAATTTATTATTCTTTTTCCCTAATAACCGAATTGAGTGGGAGGTTATTGAAAGTTTTATGGTAACCGTGAAACAAAAAGAAAAATGGTTTTCCAAAATTAAGTTGATTATTCACTCGGATTAATCTCACAAAAGGCTATCAAGTAAAAAAGGTTTTACTAAGTGATAGCATAGAGAGCATACACGATCGAGCTACGAGTTTACTATACGATAGTTACTCACTTAATCGTTGCGACACGATCGAGTAGCAAAGTCTATACTATAGGTTTTATCTTCTAAACGATCGAGTACATCGCTATACGATAGACAATATTCATCTTCCACTTACTCGATTGTCTACCTCCTGCTTTCCTCAATCCAAAATCATACAGAGCCCACAACTCCTAGATTCTTACACCAAGAATACCAAGGTAGCACTTATGGTGGTGTTCCTGTTCAGTTCGAGGATCGAATTGGACTCGATTGGGATCGAGTTTCATTCAGACGTTCATTGAGATCATGTTCTGTTCATTGCGTTCGAGTTTGTGCTGATTGAACGATTTGTTGAACGATCGAGGGATACGTGAAGAAAGGTTCTTCAAAGGTTCGCATACTTTATCCTTTGTATCTTCATATTAAGTAGCATGCTGTAATTTTTTATTATGCATGATCGTTTCTGTGTGGATTGTAATTGTTGTGTTCTTTCTCAATGGAATTTGGAACGATCCGCTTCCATTCAAAGGATATCTATCTAAATTTTCTTAAGAGATGTAATTTTCATACATATTGTCTCTTAAGATAACTTGGCTGATCATTCATGTGAAGACATGTGATCCGTTTTGTAGATGTTACAATTGTTGTAAAATGCTACTAATGATCTGATCCTGATCATTCACGTGAAGACAAATGATCTGGGGTATTCTATACAAAGGGGTTTGTATAAGACCAAACCACGAAATGACTAGTCTCATTATATAATACCGTTAATAATAAAGACTTACATTTCACTAGGATGACCATAGGTGACATGACCTGAATTCTGAGTGAGTTGTGAAATCCTGCCTATGAAAACAGTCCTTTGATTTTTATGGGTGAGAGTGGCTAGATTGTCGACTCAATATGACTACTAAATTGAGGATTTGTCTGATTGGGAATCTGGGAACACAACTACATAAAACAAAATTCACTATTTCCATAACGTCTGAGTAAGTAGATAATTGCTCCTTTAAGGGTTGATTTTTGGGCTTGAATAATGTGGTGCCACACCCTCTCTTGGCCTAAAAGGGGTTTGGTCATAGTTGGACTATGACTTATTGTTCATTAAAGAGATCAGTGATACTTAAGGAGTTAGATAAAACTACAGGGGCAAAACGATAATTTTGACCTAGCTGTACTTATGAGCAATTTGTGAAGGGTCATCGCACTATTGACTGGTTATGTTCAATAATAATTTAATTAATTATTCAAGTACTGTTGGGGCTTCAATCTATAGGTCCATAAGGTCCTCTCTGTAGCTCAATAGGGATAATTGAGAATCAATTTTGGATTAATTTGAAATTAATTGAGGGAATTAATTATATATGATATAATTAATTTAAATTAATTATATGTGATATAATTAATTTAATGTATTTGATATATTATAATATAAAGTTTATTTTGAGAGGAATTAAATATTTGAATATGATTCGAATATTAATTATATGGATAAGATTCATATAGTTAAATTTAGTATAAATGTGATTTATATTAAATACCATACATTATTGAGAGAAATAAAAACTATAGGTTATATTGTATATAATACAATATAAAAACTATAACTCATGTATTATATTTTGATATAATATAAAGTTATATAATATGTTAGTTATTATATTTTTATTTAAATTAAAATTTATTTCCCTCTCCTTTTTCTCTCTATTTTTTTAGACGTGTGGTGGTGGTTACGGGAAATGAGATTTTCTTCCTCTTCATCTTCACAGAAAAATTCAGTGTGTGTTCTTACAGACCTCCTTGCAAAAGAAAATCTCCTCTAAAAAATCTTTTCCGCTCTTCCTAAAATATCACAAAGCCCACACCTTCTATGATTCTCAACCCTATAGAGAATACAGAGGTCTCACTTGTGGTGGTGCCCTTCTTGATTTACTGTAAGTTTTTAGAAGATTGGTTGTTCGTGACGGAAGAGGAGGAAATATGTGAAGGCATCGGTTCTTCAAGGGTAAGATTTTCCTAACCATATTTCTTTTTCTCCTCTCTTGCATGCTGTAAATGAATTGTTTTTACATAATCCTTGTTCTGTAAAAATTTCTATTCTGTGTAAAATCTAAAAAATTGGGAACGATCCCCGCTTCCGCAATTGGAACTTCACTGTTCCTTCATATAGACCATTTAGGTTATTACTTAAACATGATCTATTTGTATCTTAGCCGCATACATGTTTAAATTACATAAAATAACCTTGGATCTTGTTTATTGGATTGATTTAGTGCACAAATACAATATATTTTATTTATTGATAACAATTTGTTTACACAAGTTTACAAACTATGAGAACAAAGAGATTTATGACACCAATCCCAGCAACCACTTGTCCTAAAGTTAGTGGAGTGTACAATACAAAGACAATACGAGTAAAGTATACAATACAATGAACAAGGGCATAGACTATACCTAGTAACATCTCCCATTTGCCCTAGACAATGTGACACATATCTTGTAAACCTAGGCTTTCCAGATGACCCTTGAACACTTTAACTATTGGAGCGTTTATAAACGGATCAGAAACATTGTGCTCCGAAACTATCTTCATGACTATCGCATCACCTTGTTGCATAATCTCCTTGATCAAGTGATATTTCTTTCAATGTGTTTGCCTCTTTTATGACTCCTAAGTACCTTTGAATTTGCCATAGCACCACTATTATTATAATAAAGTGTGATGGACAACGACATATTTGGAAGGACTTCTAAATCAATAAGGAACTTCCTTAGCTAAACACCTTCTTTAGCAACTTCACAAGCAGCTAGCTTCCATTGTGGAGTCCGCGATGCATTCTTGCTTAATGCTTTGCCACACTATAGCTCATCCATTATGAGTGAACACTGATTCTGATGTGCATTTCCTAGAATCTTTATCAGTCTGAAAATCAGAGTCATGTATCTTGTAAGGATCAAATCCTTAGCTACATACACAAGCATATAGTTCCCATTTCTCTGTAGATACTTGAGGATTGTTTTAACCGTTGTCTAGTGAGCTAATCCTATATTGAATTGATATCTACTAATAATCCCTATTATATCACAAATGTCAGGCCTTGTACACAACATGACATACATAAGGCTACCCACAACCGATGCATAAAAAATCTATCTTATTTCCTCAACCTCTTGAGGATTCTTTGGACACTATTCCTTAGACAATACAATTCCATACTTGAAAAGTAATAAACCCCTCTTGGAATTGTGCATCGATTATCTGACAAATATCTTATCAATATACGATGCCTGAGATAAGACCAACGTTTTGTTCTTATGATTCTCAATGATCAAAGTGCGCTTCACCCAAATCTTCATTTGGAATTGGACGGCTAACCATTTCTTTACATCTATCAGTAAACCTATATTATTCTCAATGAGTAGAATATCATCCACATACAACACTAAAAAAGCTATTAAACTGTTGATAATTTTCTTGTAGACACAAGATTTATCAACATTCTAACCAAAGCTATAAGACTTGATTGTAATATCAAATCTTATATTCCAAGATCGAGATGCTTGTTTCATTCCATATATGGACCGATTAAGCTTGTAAACATTCTGCTTTTGACCATGTTTAATGAATCTCGTTGGTTGATTCATGTAGACGTTTCTTCAAGATTACCATTCAGAAAGGCAGTCTTGATATCCATTTGCCACATTTCATAGTCATATATGTGGCAATGGACAAGAGAATCTGGATAGACTTTAGCATGAAAATAGGTGAGAAAGCTTCTTCGTAGTCCACTCCCTCAACTTGGGTATAACCTTTTGCAACTAGTCTAGCCTTAAAGGTCTATACCTTACTATCTACACCTCTTTTCATCTTGTAAATCCATTTAAAACCTATAGATTTTACCCTATCAGGTTGATCTACAAGTTCCTAGATAGAATTGAAGTACATAGATTCCATTTCTAGATTCATGGCTTTAACCGTTCATATTTGTCAACATCTTCCATTGCTT
Organism: Benincasa hispida; assembly: GCF_027475165.1. Lineage (NCBI taxonomy): Eukaryota > Viridiplantae > Streptophyta > Magnoliopsida > Cucurbitales > Cucurbitaceae > Benincasa > Benincasa hispida. The sequence goes on from NC_143482.1 coordinate 67,207,350, forward strand.
GCTTGTAGGACAATGGATCCTCAACTCCATCATCAGATATGATGTCTTGCACTTCCGTTAAACCCATGTAGTGAATAGGTGGGTTCATAACCCTCTAACTACGTCGAGACAATCTCAACTTTTGAAATGAATGTGCTTGACTAGATGAACCAATATCAAAAACTCTTGTCAATGTACTAGCCTTTTAAATAACTCTTGTTGAAGTTTAAGTAGTTTCATAGAAAATTTCACTTATTACTATTTTGCTTCATGGTTTGTGGTCCCTCATGTGGTATTCTTCCAAAAAAAAAAAAAAAAAATAGCATTTGTTGATACAAATACTTTACTTTCTTTAGGATCAAAGAAGTGTCCACCTCTCGTTTCCTTGGGGTAGCTTACAAATAGGCACACTCTTAAACAAGGTTCCAACTTCTTTGGATTTGTCATTAGCACAAGTGCTGGACATTCTCAAATTTTGAAGTGGCGTAGACTACCTTTACAACCTCTCTGAAGCTTAATAAATGTTTCAGAAACACTTTTGATGGAACGTTGTTCAAAATGTAAAATGCAGTCTCCACTGCATATCCCCAAAACAAGTCAGGAAGTTGAACATAGCTTATCATACATCGAACCATGCCCAAAAATGTTCTATTTCTCATTTCTGATATACCATTTTGTTGAGTTGTACCAGGTGTTGGGAGTTAGGACGTTATTCCATGTTATATTATATAGTCCTGGAATCTTAGGTCCACATACTCTCCACTTCGATAAAATCGAAGTGTTTTTATTTTTTTACCTAACAAATTTTCAACCTCAGTTTTATACTCCTTGAATTTTTCAAGAGCTTCAAACTTATGTTGCATTAGGTAAAGATACCCATACCTTAAATAATCATCTATGAAAGAGATGAAATATTTGTACCCTCCTCTTGCTTTTACATTAAATGGACCATAAATATCTGAATGTATAAGCTCCAAGGGCTCTTTAGCTCTATAACCTTTTCTAGTAAAAGGTCGCTTTGTCATTTTTCCTTCAAGGCATGACTCATATACTGGTAAAGAGTTTTCTTCTAATTCACTTAGAAGTTCACTTTTAACCAATCTCTCAATTCTATTGAGATTTACATGACATATTCTTAGATGCCAAAGATGAGCATTTTCCTTAGGAGATTTTTTTTGTCATCTATGTTGAGTCTTAGCAGTTATAAACATTTCAATATTAAGAAGCGTCTTAGTTGCTAATGGTCTTAGCACATATAAATTACTCTCTAAGTTTTCATAACAAATTTGAACACCATTCTTATAAATAAACGCTTTATTCATATTGAAAGAAATAGTGTATAACTGTTCAAGTAAAGTCTGTACAGAAATCATGTTCCGTTTCAAACCTGGAACCATATAAACATCTTTTAAAATAAGAAAAGATTTCTGGAAGAGTAATTTAACGCATTCCATTACAATCGCTGAGCGACATGTCCTATTTCAACCTGCATCATAGTCTCACCAGCCTTGAGCTGCTGTCAGGAATTAATTCCTTTGCTTGGCTTCTGTTTCTTTGCAAAAATACTTGGGACAGCTCCTTTTTCAATGTCCCTTATGGTTGCAGTTGAATCATTTTTCCTTGGCAACCTTGGCCTTCTTGCCTTTTTAAACCCCAGTCGGGTTAGCTTTATTCCCTTGACCTCATTCTTCTTCTACCACTTTTTAGTGCCAGATGAAGAAGGCACATACTTAGTTTCAGAGGTTGAACCTCTTAGAAATTTCTTAAAGAAGTGGAAACATTTGTTTCTCCTTTTTGGTCCTTGACTTTCATTAGGAACTCAAAAGTCTGTAGCTCAATCAGGAGGGTGGTCAGGGTGTAGTCTAACTTGTTGATAACAACGTTACTATGGAGCTATGAGAACCTCTCTGGTAGAGATTCCAAAATAAAGCTAACTCGATTGGCCTCATCAATGACGACCTCGTTCATTTTAGTCACATTAAAGTGAGCTATCATTTTTAGAAATTGTTCTCACACCGATGTCCCCTCTTGCATCCAGGCGTCGAAGATGAACTTTAGAGCATTGTGCTTGATTTGTGAGGATGGTTTTCTAAACACTTTCACAATGACTCCAGAATCTCACATGTAGTGACCATGGATTCATGTTCTTTGCTAAGACTTCAGTTAAGCTGGCAAGAATATACGCTTTGACTTTTTAATTTTCCTTTACCTACTTCTCATAAGCATCACGAACATTTCAAGGTGCATCTTGAATGGGAACTTAAGGACATTTTTCAAGTAGGACAAATCTTAAGTCATCGATGATGATTACAATGTTGATTGTGTTTTTCTAACTAGTGTAGTTATCACCAATTAGTTTATCAACACAAAGAAGATTGATGGTTCGATAGTCATAATGAAGTTTGCTGAAACTATACAAATTATTTATATTAGTTATGTGCAAAAAATAATTTCAAACTACTCAATTTTAGCAAAAATTTAATGTACCCTATGTAAAATCTAATTTTACAATGACGCTTTAGTGAGTTAGAATAAAAGCCACCAAAGAGTGATCAGTTATCTCTTCACTGATTTTAGACACTCTCAACCAATCATTACACTAGAATAACTCTTATTCCTATAATAATTATTAATCATTTTTTGGTCAAGAAATTATTAACTTGTTTGACAATTTCTTGTAAGTGTAATCCTTCATTTTAGACCCTACCTTTCGTCACCACTTTGTGGAAAATCGTTAGGTATGAATATGTTAGAGTTTCACCCCAATGAGCCAACTAAAAGGAAAAATCGATTGGGGCAAAAACTAAAGAAATCCTATCCATTTTTGGAATTTGTGATCAATTTCATGCAAACACTTTCAGAAGGGGGACATAAACAAATGGTGCCACAAAACCAAGCATGAAACTTCACAACAAACTAATGAAGGAGACCGCGAGATGTGTTGACACATGTCCATCTTCCACTTACTATAAACACCTTCTCCATACACCTTTGTATTGGCAAACACCTTTCAAAGGGGGACACAAGCAAACGGTGCCAGAGGCCGAGCATAGATCTCACAGTGAACTTTTAGGGAGAACGTGAAAAGAAATTGACATATCATATATATCAATTTTCCTCCCACCAAGTATTTTAAACCTAGGATTCTTTACTTAGGTTAACCTGGCTAATAATTTATCTAAGTCCATTGTTAAATTGGCCAAATATAACTCTTATATTAGATAGATTAACAATATATGATTATTGTTCATTAAACACTTTAATAAATTGAATCATGCATTGCTTGCTTATAAAATATTTGTCTAATTCACTTTCTAGGTCGGTTCCTAGGTAGGGGCATTTTGTTTCTGCCAGCTTAAATATCCTAGCCTTAGATAGAACATTTCTTAGATAAAGGTCTCTTATAGAAAATTATTTTATAAATTTAATCTTTTATTATTTCCAATTTAATCCCATTAAAAAGAAAATAAAAGATTAACCTACTTCTTATCATATTAGAAATATTTTAACATAAGTCTAGGTGAATTAAGCCTTAGAACCATTTAAAATTAATTAAGCCTTATGTTTGCATGCAACTCTTGATTATAGATTTTAATCTAATTCATTAAACTTACCTATAATCATGCATCCAATGACATTAATTAAATATAACTCTTATATTTACTAAGTAATGACATGCTCAACGCAACTTCATTTTATCATATAATATAACATTTATATTAATCACTAATGAAAAATGAAACCATATCCATCATACATGTATAACATTTATGCTAAAGTATGATACATAGATATACTTAATGATACTTGCTATCATATAATATATCATTTATATTAATTATGATCCATGTACATGCTTATAACATCATGCAACTATATAATATAAAATTTATATTAAATATGATTCATAATTATTTATCCTAAGGTGGGATTTTAGAACTATATGACATATAGTATATAACATATAATTTTAATCATACATCACATGTAAAATTTGTTGGGTTGATGCCCTAAATCTCGTGGTCTTGTATTTGTAATTGTATTGTACAAACAATTTATTTATCTAATAAAATAAAAAGTATTTTATTTAACAGATAGTTGCATTAACCCATAAAAACAAATAAACTAAGATTCAGGGTGATCTTCTATAACTTACATATGTATGTGGAGAAATACAAGTGGATCATGTTTAAGTGATAACTTAAATCGTCTGTAGTAGATGAATACGGCTGGGTACCTTATCCTTGTGACATTACGAATACGACCTGCTTTGTAGTTGTTATAATTATTGTAAAGTGCTACAAATGATCTGACCTTGATCATTCACGTGGAGACATGTAAGTGGAGGTATTCTATACAAAGAGTTTATATAAGACTGGACCACGAAACGAATTGTCTCTCTATAACACTTTTGGTAGAAAAGGCTTACATTTCACCAGGATGACCATAGGTGACTTGACCTAGATTTTGAGTGAGTTGTGAACTCCTGCCTGTGAAGGCGGTCCTTTGATCTGTATGGGTGAGAGTGGCTTGTTTCACTGACTCAATATGTTTACCGTTTTAGGGATTCATCTGATTGAGAAGTTGGGAATGCAACTATACAAGAAGGAATTCACTCATTTCTTACTATTAGGATAAGTAGAGAAATTACTTCAACAAATATCACATATGATAGCTTTGAAAAAACGCTATCGTAGAATTTTTATAGCGTTTCTTGAAATGTTGTCGTAGGCAATGTTATTGAAAGTCATAGACTTTTCATAGCGTTTTTTCAACGCTATAAAAAGTGCTACCAAAAGTTCATTTTCGATAGCATGATTTCAATGTTATGAAACTATTAGGCCTGCTTCTTCTTCGATGGGCCTGCTTCTACAAAAGAGAAAATATTTTAGCCCAAATGATGAAAAATAAAGAGGCCCTTTTACCTTGATCCAATTCTTGAAGCCTTGATTCTTTGCCTCAATAATCTTGGTTGGTAGAGACTAGGTTGAGAATTGACCATGATTTTCCAGTTGATGGCTAGCACGTGGATGATCCCACTGAAATTTTGTCTGATGGAAAAATGAAATGACTTTGTTTCTGATGGATGCAAGAATGAAATTTCTTTCTCTCTCTATCATTCAGATTCTCTCGATCTACTGCCTTTCTGTATTCTTTCTTTCTTTTAACCCTAATGAGTTTTCTTTGATCTGTGCGATTGTTTATGAGTAAATGATGAGAAAGCTTGCAGTCGGGTAGAAGAAGGCAGAAGAAGGGATGTAGACGATCATGCAATCGTGTAAACGATTGCTCGAAGAAAGATGTACGATCGTGCAGTCGTGTAGACGATTGCTTGAGGGAAGATAGACGATTGCTTTTAAGAAGATGAACGTTCGCGCAATCGTGTAGACTATTGCTCGATCGTTCTGTTCTATTAGACGATACGAAGAGAAAAAGGTAAACGATGGACGATCTTGTAGACGATGAGAAGAGAAGAAGGAAAAATACTGCGATGTACGTGGTTCGGCTGTGAAAGCCCATGTCCACGGGAAGGAGATAGTTTTATTATGAAGCTAAGTCACAGACCATTTTTCTTTACAGATTGCTCAAGTTTTCTTGAAGTTTTGTAATTGTTGCTATTGTATCTAAAAATTTGTAAATGATGAGTTTAAATACTATTTCTGATATAAGTAGTTACAATAACTAACTGTAACGATTAAAGAAATGTGAAAATAGCTTCTTGATGCTGATGTATGAGCTTATATTCTTTAGAAACTTTTCATAGCATTCACAAAAACGCTATGGTTACTTTTTAATAGTGTTTTGTATAGCAATGAGAAAATGCTGTAAATAATATGTCATAGCATTTTTAGACATGTTGTCATAGTCGATGTTATTGAAAGTCTCCAACTTTTCATAGTATTTTTTCAATGTGATAAAATAAACTATAAAAATTTCATTTTTTATTGCATAAATTTATTGTTACAAAAACTTTTCATAGCATTACAAAAATGCTATGAATGACATTTATAACAGTTTTTATAGGAAGAAAAAATGGGCTATAAAAACATACATATTAAATTTCATTGTAGTATCTGCTACTGTATTAGTAAGTAGCTTTTAATAGCAATTTTTTTGTTTGCATTTGTACTACTATGAAAGTCAAATATAATTTGTATAACATTTTTTAAGACAAGTTGTCTCAAATATTAGTAAAATCAATTCCAATTATATAAATTTTTAATGCAAGTGCATTTACATCAAAGTAAGAGTATAAACATATAAAAATCACTCATAGTGTAACTCTTTAATCACTAACAACACTCTGAATTACTTGACAGTAAATAAAAAAAACAAGATAACTTCTTTACTTTCTTTGAGTTATACTATATAATATTCACATCATGTAGTCGAACTTGTCGTCTTTTAATCGGTTTCTGCAAAAAGAATGTATATTTTCTATCAAATTTGTCTCAAACTCATTAATCAAATGTGTTTGCATAAAAATAAATAAATAAATAAGCAATCATTAGTTTAGTAGACTTATAACAAAATCCTCTCTATAGCTCATAGCACATAATAAAATTAACAATGCTCACTTATCCAAATTATTTTGACAATATAATCATAGTATTCAACTACACTAATGGTGTCTAAGTGCCTTTCAAGATCAAAAAATAAATCATATATAGTACAACAAAGAGCATAACACTAGTTTTAAAATTTGTACCAAACCAATTCTTGGTTGCTTCCTAATGCTTTGCCATTTGGTTAATAGCCAACAAAAATCATCCACATCATGCAAGTGAACTTGATTTATGCACTAAAAGCCACCAGTATGAAGGAAGTCAAGAAAATCACCAAAATCCTAATGAAGTCCCACAAAGAATCAGATTCTATAGCACAAAAACATAGCATACCAATCCAAAGTTTTGAACAGAAAATTCCATTAACATGGTATAGAAGGAAAAGAGAACAAATTCGTCTATTTTTCTTATTTCTTTTAGGAAATCCCTCAGCAAAAAGCATTTCTCTAGTTTCATATTTGGTTCAAGTGTTGCATGTCAAAATTGAGAAAAAAATTAAGAGGTAATTACTTAAACTCACAGAACCTACGTGTATGGTGTATCTTTAGCTATGGAGAGTTTTCTTTCACTTGGGAGCTTATTCCATTTTTCATTCAAAATCCCTCCACTTTGTTTATTTCTTCTTCTTTATCGAGCTTCACCGCGAGAGAGATGAAAAGGAAAAATAATTATTTTCTTTTAGAATCCATTATCTTTACTACAAAATTTACTGAAAGCTGAAACAAAAGCCAAAAGTAATGAACACAGAGGAAATGTAATTCCAAGCTTCTCACCGCCTAGCAGCACCAAACAAGAGCATACTTTGTTTTTCCAACAAATTTCATACCTACAAATTCAATCAGCAATTAGATGCACCTATCTTTCAACATCGATTAAAAGAGTGCCAAATAAAAAATATAAGGATTTATAAAGAATTACTTGGGTAATAAATTCCAACATATTACCTTTAAAAAATTACTTGAGTAGTAAATTGCAAAACCTCGAACTCTGAGAATTGTTACATTAACTTTCTTGACTCAAGGATATACGCATCCATATCATATTCATTGATGCATTTGATTTTATAAGATTTATAATTCAAACATCATATAGTTTTCAACTTCTTTGTTGATTATGGAGCAACAAAATAGCCTTTGGAATGGTCCTAGTACTTAAATATAACTGATTCACAAAACCACCTAAAAAAAAGTTTACAGTTAGCTAAGGCGCATAAGCACCCTCTGAAACTATGAACATACTCTAGAGGCACCTAAACGTGCTTTAAGACCAAAAAGTAATTCTAACATACTCTAGAGGCACCTAAACGTGCTTCAAGATCAAAAAGTAATTCAAAACAACTTAGAAGTGGTTACCTTTTAACTGCAGGATAGCCACAAAACACATATACTACAACAAATAACATAAAACTAGTGAGTGAAAAAATATGGAAAACATTCTTTCAAATTATTAACCCCCATAGGAAAAACTATAATCAAATATTTTTATCCATAATCATATTTACATGTTACAGAATCTGGATGAAACATAGAAGTTTATGACATTTAGGCGCATGAACAAAACTCTCCTAAAAGTGAAATTTCATATAGCATAATAAGTCATATGAGTAAATGAAATGAAAATAAATTTTAGTTGCAAAATTAAAGGAACTCTGTATTTCTTATCACTTGTATCAGTTCAATCAGTTAAGAAGATGATATAAAAAAATGAGGTTTTCAATTGTTAATACTCATTACTCGATCTTTATAAAGCATCAAACATTATGAAATACAAAGTATAAAACAGTAAACCTTTTACATAATTGAGACTATATCAAGAAAAAATGTAAGCGGTATATACCTAAAAACTACAATCAAAATAACACCATATAAGTTATTTTTACCTATATTATTTCTTTCATTCTCCAAATTTTATGCCCTTGAACCACGAGTGAGGATTGCTTGGATGCATGTCTCTTATCCAACAAACCATATTGGATTCCTTTTCCACATGTTGATATACGTTTTCCTTAGCTTTCAGCTGGAAGTGGAAGAGAACCTAGTCACCATAGTCTTAAAAGAAGAAATACCAAAACATATGCTACTACATAGACATTCTATACATAAGATTGGAGATTAAATAATGCTCTCATAAGGGTTATCTTGCATTGATTGAGTTGTTGGATAAAGGTGTAAACCCAATTGGCAGGATCGAGTTTACCGTCACCCGTAAACCTCACTACATAAACAATATTTATAAATCACTTAACTAACTACTTATACTAACTGGTAGTACAAGCGACAAGTCTGGGGTCGTCTTCAGTTAAAAGAGATAAATGATTGGGGGTGGATTGATATATGAAATTACATAAAATAATGTACAAGAAAAGTAAAGATAGAAACTCTATTAATCAAGATGTCTTAGCTTAGAGGAATGGATCCACCCAATATAATTTAGATCATTGAACCAATTTATGACTTAAACTTCTTGTTTATGCCTAGCCCAATTGATTGGAATCTCAATCAATGATCCTAATTATCTAATTAATCAAAATGCATAGGAAACGAATCCACTCTATACAAATTGATAAATCACATAAGTTCTAGGGATTACACTAAGATGAGTGTTTAACTTCCAACGTCTAATTAAACAATCAATATGGTTTTTCTCTATGTTGATAGAAACAATCCTTTTTACCTAACTAACCTATTACTTTCATTGGGGTTAACTTATAATTATATGTCACATATTATAAGTTAATTACAAAGCATTAGAATCACACAACAAAATTATTGGGCGTCAATCAACAATTAAAATCATGCAATTCATAAATGTAAATTCGGATTAAAACCCATAGAAAAGTTCGTATACATCAATAAATCGAAATCTCACAAAATTACATCGAGTTCCTCCGAATCCCTAAACTAAGAAACTAAAATCTTACATTCCCATGGAGATGGAGAAGCTACAATCTGGCATCTACTCGAGAAATTACTAAAGAAACATCCAAACCACAAAGTGGAAGAGAGAAGAGAGGGAAAATTTGACTGGAGGCCGAAGGTGGGTGAATTAATCTAACCTAAAGCGAAGAAAACTATATATAGAGCAGGGTCATAACATTGTAACACTGCACAGATTAGCGTTACAACGCTACTCTGCCTTGTTGCACGCTTCTGTCTTCAATTCGTAGTGTTGCAACGCTACCCTGTTTTGTCCAAAATAGGTAGCTACTAATTGCTCTAAATTAACCCCGAATAGCTGGTAATGACTGATTCTACCTCCAAGAAGCTCAATATCTACAAAATCATCAAATAAACACATTAAACATAGTAACGACCTAGAATTAAGAAGAGAAAAATAGCACATTTTCGGTGTTATCAAATACTCCCAACTTAATTCTTGATCGTCCTCGAGCAAGGTAGAATCATACATTCACACAAAAAATTATGCTTGCTCTATCACAAAGGTCATTACTCTAGTCTCAACAATCTATAAGGATGAGATTTTCAATAAAAAAACGAAATCCGATTACAATCAATCAATGAAGCACATTTTTAAAATGATTCTAAACTATTCATGCATGAGTGAGTCAAAAGTCCTACTAATTGAGCTTGCAAAACCCGAAACGGTTTTATAAGTCCCTCAATTCGTTTTCCCCTTACACTGGCTCGAAAGTTCAAGAGCCAAGCTTCCTAGACTCAACTTTGTAATAACACACTTAAGGAAACCAAACTTTTATTTTATTATTTACACAAAAGAGGAAACCTTATATAGACACATCACCTTTGTTTTGGGTTGACCGCACGGGTGGCATGTAAGTCATCCAACTACAAGCAATGTCTCCTAACAAGGTGTCGAAGCTCACTCATTCCTCGGGGTACTTTAGCTCAGAGGGAAACTATGGGTGTCATAGCTGCCCCAAGTTAATCATAACCCCAAGAAAGAGGAGTAATCCCCTTAAAAAATAACATACAAACTTACTTTTACTTTACAACACACTCTGCCTTTACGAACTTTCTTTTCACATACTCTACACTTGGCATTAATACAAAACAAGAGTTTGGCAAAAACTTAGGCATGCGTTACTAGGTTGAATTTTCAGTCACTTAACACATATCATCTAAGCCTTTCAGGGTGACAAGAAAAATATAAGCCCAATAATACAACTCTAAACATGTAAGTCCTAATTTCGTTGGACAAAGGACTTAAAGATGCATGAGAGATAAGAAAAATTTTAAAACGGGCTAAAAATCATGATCATGCTCTTTAAACATAGTTTCATGCAAACCTAATCACAAAAAGGGTGCATCATCAACTATTCATCATAACCAACCAAGCAAGAGAGCAAGCAAGCAAATTAAGCACACAAACATCGTCCGAGCAAGGACCTCAACAATCACCACATACCCCACCCCTAACTTAAAATAATCCATTGTCCCCAATGTATTTCTAATCTAAGCCCAATAAAATAAAATAGTCAAGAAAATAGAAAACCTCCCCTGATGACGTTTCTGCACATGGGATGGTGGTAAGAGGGTTGCATTAAATTAATCTTCTTCTTCTTTAGGGTAGAGGGAAAGATCCTATAAAAGAAAAACAAGAAGATAAACTAGAAAGCAGTAAATTTTATCACCTGGCTCCCTCCAGAAAAGGAAAATTTTTAACATCGATTGCTTGATGTGACCTGTCTCCTATCAAGGTATATAGAAATTCTCATATTTCTCTGGTCCCTTCTTGGATGAGTCAATATAGTATGATAAGGCTATAAGGATTCTCATCTTCTACAGAGAACCTGACAGGTTGAATTTAGGTATTTTAGAATATGGCAAGAAAGGCAAAAAGAAAAAAGAATCAAAAGACTCAAAAGACCCAAAAGTTTCAAAACAGATCAGACTCAACAGACTCGAGAGAAATAGGGTAACAAAACACGAATATATACGAAATACTAGAAGTTAGAACAGGACGAGATCTTTCGACTTATAACTCTATCACCTGGATCTCATCAGATTTTGGCTCTAAATTCTCCTTAACCTCACAAACTGGAAAGCATGGAGTGACGCCCTCCTCATCACTAGAGTAGTAACACTCTGTAAGGAACTCGACCTCCGAGGTACAAACGATGGGCTGCTCTGGTGTGCTCTCCAGTCTTTGTATGGCCTCAGTTAGCTAGACAACATGAGTGATCAATCCTTACTACTGAGCTTGAAGATCCTGCTGAGACTGAAGAGTACTATTAGTATGTTCGAAAATTGAGAACTCCATAGTCATATCTGGACACGAATCTCTAAGAAGTGGTTCCTGCTCCTCCACTAAATCTCCAAGAAAGAAACGCAATGAAATGAGCCACAAGACCAATAAGTTGGACAAGGCATTCGAATCGAAGGTGAAGGCCTCAATATTCAACTTTGTTTGGAAATTATTCTCCTAACAATGAAGAGTGCCATAAACAATAAGAAGCAAAACTAGGTTCTCTACATTCCGAGATTTGAGTCTAATATAGCCTACCAAGAATTGGAATCAATCATAAATAATGACCCAAATGAAGATGGAGGACGACAAGTTTTTCATAGGAGTTGGTTGCAAACTTAAAGTTGGAAGTGATGTGATAATCATGGATTTGGAATGAAGAAAGTGGGAAAACTTGGCGGACCAGATCGATAACATGTTAATGAAGGATTTTAACTCCCCCACTTCCTCCACTGGGTATAAACTCCATGTGGTCTTCAATGTGAGTATTTGGAGAGCAAGATAGAGACGAACTAAGAAATGAAAGACCAAGAGGTGAAGAAGAGAGAGTGATCAACGGACTATGTGCAAAGGAAGGAGATAAATTGAGGGATTGAAGTTTGAAAAGAGAGAATCGATCAAGAGAGAGATAACATAAGAAATGAAAGAAGAAAATACCAAGAACTTAGGCACGACGCAATGGTAACTAGATAGATGCTTGAAGACGACAACGATGGGTAACACTACGATGGTTGTTCGACTATGTGGTGATCGTTGGTCGGCGGATGGCAAATGTATCAAGAGAAAGAGAGTGAGAGACGCGAAAGAGAGTTATCTAGGGAGAGGGAGCCATTTTCTGATTATTTCATTATGTACAAAGAATAAAGCTACGGTGGTGGGTGAATATGAAGGAAGTTAGAAGGAAGAGGGCAACATGGAGGATTTGAAACTCTGAGATGGGGAAACATCTTACACATGTAGGGAGATGGTGAAACATGTGGGAAGTGAAACTTTGGGAGGGAGATCTGGAATCAATTTTGAGAGAAACATATGGAAAGATTTGAAATTTTGAGAGGGAGATCTGAAATCAATTTTGAAGAGAGAGGGATTTGAAAATTTTGGGGAGGAAGATGAAATCATGCTTTTTCAGGACTCTTATTTTTCAATTTAGCATCGGGTTTTTTTTTTTTTTTATCCCAATGCGCTTTTTCTCTCCTACTTATAGCGTGAAACAATTAATATTATAGTTGGATGCTATGGTAAATCATATTTGTTGTAGTTAATTGGTTCTTTAAGGATTGATTCTGGGGCTTGAACAATATGGCGCCACACTCTCTCTTGGTTTGAGAGGGGTTTGGTTATAGTTGGACTATAACTTATTGTTCATTAGAGGATGGTATTTAAGGAGATAGATGTAACTATAGGGCCAAAATCATAATTTAGTCCAATTATACTTACGAGCAATTTGTTAAGGGTCAATGCACTATCAATTGGTTATATCCAATGGGTACATATATATATCTATAGTGAGAAGAGTGCAGTTGTCGGAGATAGATGTAACTATAGGGCCAAAATCATAATTTAGTCCAATCATACTTACGAGCAATTTGTTAAGGGTCAATGCACTATCAATTGGTTATATCCAATGGGTACAGATATATATCTATAGTGAGAAGAGTGCAGTTGTCGGAGATAGATGTAACTATAGGGCCAAAATCATAATTTAGTCCAATTATACTTACGAGCAATTTGTTAAGGGTCAATGCACTATCAATTGGTTATATCCAATGGGTACAGATATATATCTATAGTGAGAAGAGTGCAGTTGTCGGTCTTTAGTAGAGTGATCGACAGTTTATGGAAGTTGGTTAATTTAATTAAACAGTTTAATTAATTAATCAAGTACCATTGAAGCTTCAATCTATAGGTCCATAAGGTCCCCTCGTTAGCTCAATTGGGATTAATGATAATCGAATTAATTTTGGATTAATTTAAATTGTTCAAATTAATAAAGAGAATTAATTATATGAGATATAATTAATATGAAATTAATTATATGAGATATAATTAATATGAAATTAATTATATGAGATATAATTAATATAATGTATATGATACATTATAATATAAAGTTTTATTTGAGAAAAAATAAATATTTGAATATGATTCAAATATTAGTTATATGAATGTGATTCATATAAACACTATAGGTTAAAATTAATATGAATGTGATTCATATTAAATCTTATTGGTTAAAGGAGAGAATATTAACTATAGGTTATATTATATTACATATGTTATATTAGATATAACATATGGTTTTAACGTATGATATATATATATATATATATATATATATATATATATATATATATATATATATAAAAGTTGGTTATTATATATATTGAATTAATCAAATTACTTTTTAATTAATTAGTTATGAGGGAGGGAGTTATTTGATAACTCCTCTCTCACCCATTACTCTCATTTATATATGTGAGTGGGATGGAAAGGTTGGAGATTTTATTCTTCCTACATTTCCACGTAGAACACAGAATATGAAGGAAGAACTCCCTCTGCCATTTTTACTCTCATGCAAAATCAATTCATTTCCTCCCTTTCAAAGATTAATACTTAAAGCCCATATACTTTAAGAGATTCTCTACCCTTTGAGAATAACAAGATTTTTTAGTGAAGGTGTTCGGTTTTGGGTTGCTGTAATTGTGAGTTTGTGGGAGAAGAAACTGTAAGTGAATTGGGGAGGAATGTGAATAAGTTTGGTCTTCAAGGGTGAGTATTCTTCATCCCTTATTTCCTTTTCAATTTCTATTTTAATAGCATGCTTAATTAGATTGTAAAAATCCTTATTTCCGTCCTCTATATAATTGTATGCTCTGTAAAATCGAAATTAGGACTCTGATGCTTTTGTGATGGGTATTCACATACTAAATTAAACAGCAAAATTGGATCAAATTTTGGTACCCTAAAAATTAATTAAATTAATATAATAATATTATATTAATTTAATTAATTAAAATATAAAATATAAAATTGAAAAAACAGGTAAAAAATTGCAGTAAAACTGTCGTGAAGCCTCAAACACATGATCTAGAAACTGTTGGCATGTGCGCATCACACGTCGGAGCGTTGCAATGCTCCTATCGAGTGTTGGAATGTTGGTCTAGATTTTAGCCTGAGCGTAGTGTTACGCTCTAGCAGCATTGCAATGCCATTGCTTCGCAATGCTAAGCCTTCTGTACTAAGCGTAAAGGGCAGCGTTGCCATGCTCTTTCTTTACTATATCTCACAGAATGCATGCTCCTACTTCGTTTTGAGTTCGTTTTTACTCTAATTTCCACCGATCTTCTTAGCAACACTTGTATCACGATCGACACAGACTTACAGACTCGATAGCATAAAATAAATGGCCAAAACAAAGGACCCTTACAGCTTTAAATAACTTTAATGCAATAAACTAAGTGCCAAATTCCCACTAGGTAAACCTACATTTTGTGTCTATGGATATAACCAATCAACAGTCAGTTGACCCTTCACGAATCACTTGTAACTACAGCTGGGTCAAATTAAAGTTCCTTGGAAAAAAATTAGAGCCAATTGAAGGAATGAAATTCCTTTATGGAAGCGTGCAGTTGTCAGTGAAATTGAAGCCAAAGTAGATAAATTGCTCTTTTAGAGGCTGATTCTGGGTCTTGAACAATGAGGCACCTCACCCTCTCACTGGCTAGGGAGTGGTCAAGTTTATAGTTGGACTATAACTAATTGTTCATTAGAGAGATCAATGGTACTTAAGGAGTTAGATGTAACTACAGAAGTAAAACGATAATTTGACCAAGTTGTAGTTACGAGTGATTCAAGAAAGGTCAACTCATTGTTCATTGGTTATATCCATGGACACAAAAATATATCTATAGAGTGAAGAGTGCAACTGTTGGTCTTTAATGGAGTGACCTGTAGTTAATGAATATTGATTGATTAATTAAAGAGTTTAATTAATTAATCTCGTATCATTGGAGTTTCTAACCTGTAGGTCCATGAAAGTTTATGTAATTAATATGAAGTATAATGTATATTATCATTATAATATATAGTCAATTATGAATGTGATTTATAATTAAAACTATGTATAAGGGAATGAATATAATGTATATTGATATATTATTATTAGTTATATGTTTTATCATTAATAAGAGAGATAAATATTTGGATGAGTTTCAAATTGATATAATGTATATTGATACAATATAATATATAGTTAATTATAAATATGATTTGTAATTAATACTGTAAAGAAAGACTAGGATCAAATCGTTTGTAACACTGTTGTATAGGATATAACAGTGTTACAAACCACAACTCACTGTTCCAATATAAGAGTTAATCAAAGGATTGCCCCCATAGTTAGAAGTCCACAACTCAGTCAAGATTAACGTCGAGTCACCTATCGTTATCATATTGAAATGTTAATCTCTTCAAGTAACATTGTTATAAAGAGAGACTAATCATTTTGCGATCTGGTCTTATACAAACTCTTTGTATAGGATATCTCCACTCACATGTCTTCACATGAATGATTACCATCAAATCGTTTGTAACACTTTACAACAATTGTAACAATTACAAAGTGGACCGCATCCATAATGTCACCAGGATAAGACACCCAACCGCTTGCCCTAGACAATGTGACGCATATCGCGTAGACTTAGACTTTCTAGATGACCCTCGAACACTTTAGTCGTGAGAGCTTTCTTAAATGGATCAGCAACGTTGTGCTCCGAAGCTATCTTCATGACTATCACATCACCTCATTGCATAATCTCCTGAATCAAATGATATTTTCTTTCAATGTATAAGTTGTGGGTCGTATCTGTAGTGTCACTAAGATAAGATTCCCAACCTTTTTCATATACCACATACCGTATAGGTTATTACTTAAACATAAACTATTTGTATATCAACCACATACATGTTTAAGTTATATAAAATAACCTTGTATCTTAGTTTATTAGATTGGGTTAATGCAATAAAATGAACTTTATTTTATTGATTACAATTTGTTTATACAAGTTTACAAACTATGAGAACAAAGAGATTTAGGACATCAATCCCAACAATCGCAACCTTAGACAGAACCTTTCTTAGACAAAGGTCCCTTATAGACAATTATTTTATAAATTTAATCTTTTATTATTTTCAATTTAATCCTATTAAAGAGAAAATAAAAGATTAATCTATTTTTAATCATATTAGAAATATTTTTAACATAAGTTTAGGTGAATTAAATTTAAACCATTTAAAATAAGATCTATGTTTGCATGCAACTCTTGATTATAGATTTTAATCTAATTCATTAAGTTTATAACAATTATAAAATAATGAAATATTAAAACCCATAATCATGCATCTAATGACATTAAGCAAATATAGCACTTATATTTACTAAGTAATGTCGTGCTCAATGCAATTTCATTTTCATCATATAATATAACGGTTATATTAATCAGTAATAAAAAATGAAACCATATCCATCATACATATATATAACATTATACTATAGTATGATGCATGAATATGCTTGATAAAACATGCTATCATATAAATGTGCATGCTTATAACATCATACAACAATATAATATAACATTTATATTAAATATGATGCATGATTAATGTTTATCCTAAGGTGGGAAAAACTATATGGCATACAATATGCAACATATAAGTTTAATCATACATCCCATGTAAAATTTAGACAATTTTGCAAACTCGATGTGCCTTCATCAACAACTTTTGTTGATGTACTAGCAATGTCATAAACTCTTGTTGACCCTTCAGTAGATTCATTAGAAAATTCATTTAATACTTCTTCGCTTCATGGTTTATGATCTCTTATATGATCTTCCTCTAAGAAGGTAGCATTTGTCGATATAAATACTTTATTCTCAATTGGATCATAGAAGAGACCACTTCTTGTTTCTCGCGCTTCCAACTCTTTTGGATTAGTGCTTAACACATGTGTTGAACAACCCCAAATCCTGAAGTGTCATAAATTAACTATATGACCTTTCCAAGGTTCAAAAGGTATTTTTAGAAATACTTTTAGAAGGAACAACATTTAAAATGTAAACTACAGTCTCTACTGCATATCCCTAAAAAATCTCGCAATGGAGCATACCTCGACGTTGACCGAACCATGTCCAACAAGGTCATGTTTTTCCATTATGATACATCATTTTGTTGCGGTGTACCAGGTGCTGCGAGTTGGGATGTGATTCCATGTGTTATCAAATAGTCCTGGAATCTTGATGCCAAAACGCAAGCGTACGTATTGAAGTAATAAATCCCAATTAAAATCAGGTATCGTCCTCAAAGACTAGTGTGAATAATTTCTCCCAAGCTTAGCTATTGTAGTTCTTTATTGATTTTAATTAGGCAACCAGAATATTGATTTATGAATTAAATTAAAGTGCAACTAATAAAAAGAAAGAAACAATCAAGAGAATTTTGTTCTAGGGTATTGTTTCATTAAAGGTGTACACTTGGAAATTTACACGCAATTAACTAATAAAGATTGGTTAAGGCTAGAAGTTCTAAATTCAGGAAATCCTTTTTTCAAGCGCAATCAGTTCTAACCCTAGTTTATCAAGTTTGAATTTCTTCCTATTGCTTAAACTAATGTTGCATTAAAAAACTTCAATTATACCTCTTATTATTCTTGAATCATTCTCATACAATCTTGAATAATAATCTAAATAACTATATCTAGCAAATTAATTTTTTTCTCAAGCAGAAGAATTAGCCCTAGATCAATTGATTAATGGCCAGTTAACCAAAAGCATTAAGAACAGATAATTTAGAAACCTAATCAAGAATTAATCAATCATAATATCAAGAATCCATTCAAGAAACCCAAAAATCCAATAACACCCTAGAATTTAGAGTTGAGCTATACACTAAGAAGCACAGACACAGAAAGGATGCATGATACGAATATGATACAATATGACGATATATCAATTTCTAAAAAAACTAAGATATAGATACGTTGAAGATACGTTATATATATATATTATATATATATATACACATATAATGTCTAATTAATTGCTATAATACTTATTTTAAGTTAGATTAAAGTAGATTTAAGAAGGGAGTAAAAACTTGAAAAAAAAAAAAAAACTTGTAACGTAGAGTGATTGTTGAGCAACTAGAGTAGACGCCAGGAAAGAAGTAGAAGATGAGGATTGAATAATGAAGTTGAGGATGAAGCGGTGTGAATCATGATTTAAATAGTGAGAGAGAGGGAAGAATGAATATTTAATTATGTTTCGGATTTTTTTTTCAATTTTTTATGTTTTTATCATTTTTAATTTATTTTGTTTAGGATTACTCAATTTAAGTGGACTTTTATGTTTGCAAGTGATTTTAAAATAGTCGAAATCACTTTTTTTTATTTTCAAAATCACTGTGAAACATGTTTAATCCTTCAAAACCAATTTTGATGATGTGAAAATTGTATTTAAAAGTATAAAATTGAAAACTAAATTAATTTTGAGTAATTAAAAGTGTGTTTTCGAGTGATTTTAAAAATGAAAAAAAAAGTGATTTTTTATGATTTTAAAATCACTCCTAAACATGTACTAAAATAAAACGGATTGTGGGTTGGGCCTTTTAAGTGGTTGGGCTTAAATTTTTTTAAAAAAAAAATGATCCACGTATCCCCTTCATGTA
This sequence comes from Benincasa hispida, assembly GCF_027475165.1. Lineage (NCBI taxonomy): Eukaryota > Viridiplantae > Streptophyta > Magnoliopsida > Cucurbitales > Cucurbitaceae > Benincasa > Benincasa hispida. The sequence continues at coordinate 67,226,843 of NC_143482.1, forward strand.
TCTGGAAGTAGATACGCATATCTGAAAATTAAAAATAAAAAAAATCAGATACTTCAGATCACGTATCAGACACGTATCTACTACATATCTGAACGTATCCATATCGTATTTGTATCTGATATCGATTCTTTACACAATTAGTAGTATTTATGCTTCCTAGGCTATACATATACCAATAATAATAATCCCTAGACAAAGAGAATTCATCATGGAGAAAGAATGAATTAAAAATTAAAGAAATATTCTCCCCTTCACCGTAATCGGATCTCAATCACGATCTTCTTGACCTTTTCCAATGAATTTCGGTTTGATCTCCTGCTCAGAATCACTTTCCAGACAAATGCTCACTGCCCTAGGTCGAACTCTCTCCTAAGAAGTCTTCAAAAACTCCAAATTTTCTTCCCTTCATTTTTTCTCCGACGGTACTGCTGTCTTTTTATATGAACTTGTCGACGCCGTGAGTCAGCATTGCAACGCTGACGCTTGAAGCGATGTCGCGCGTTTGCCATTTGAAGTGTCACAACGCTGCAGCACAGCGTTGCGATGCTGTCCTGTTCTCAACTCTTGGGTCTTCGGCGATGCAAGGTAGTGTTGCAATGCAAGCTCAACGCCCCCCCCCCCCCCCCCCCCCCGATTTTTCCTTATAAATTCTTCCTCTTTTTCTTCAATTATGGTCTCTAGCTTCCCTCCTAATTTCATAGTTAACCCCTAGATACTTGTATTTGGACTTTTGCCTCGAGTTTTGATCATTTTTGCCCAATTTGCTCCTAATGTTCAATTTCTTGAAATCACTCAATAAACCACATCAAACCATATAAAACTAGCAATAATAATTCTGGAATTGAAAGTAATTAAAGCATTTTTTAGGTGCTTTTCAAATCTCAAATCCATATACTCACCACCTTGATCTGATCGAAGTGTTTTTATCTTCCTACTTAAAAATTTTTCAATTTCAGTCTTATACTAGCTTCAGACTTATGTTGCATTAGGTAAATATAACCATGCCTAAAATAGTTATCTATAAAAAAAAATGAAATATTTAAACCCTCCTTTGGCTTTAACATTCATCGGATCACAAAGGTTCGAATGTATAAGCTCCAGAGTTTCTTTGGCCCTATAACATTTTCTAGGAAAAGGTCTTTTAGTCATTTTGCACTCAAGGCATGATTCGCATACTGGTAAAGTATAAATTTCTAACTCACTTAGGATTCTACTATTTACCAATCTCTCAATCCTATTAGGATTAATGTGACCTAAACGTAGATTCCAAAGATAAGTATCATTTTCAGGAGAAACTCTTCATCTTTTAGTCTGTGAAGTTGTTGTTTTGAACAGTTCAGTATTAAGAAGTGATTTATATGCTAATAACCCTAGCACATATAAGTTACTTTTTAAGCTAGCTGAACATATCTCAAATCCACTTCTTGAAATAAACGCTTTATTACTAAGAAATGAAACATTAAAAAAATGTTCAACCAAGTAAGAATTTGAGATAAGATTCCTCTTAATCTTAGGAACTAGATAGATGTTATCCAGTAACAAATGATAGTTTTTGCTAAAAAAAATAACTTTACACTCCCTATAGCAATAGTTGAGACAACCTCCTGTGATAAATCTCATGGATCTTGTAGTTTGTTATTTGTAAATATAAATTATTTATTCAATAAAATAATAAGTATTTTATTTGACACTTAGATTGTATTAATTCAATCCAATAAACTAAGATCCAAGGTTGTTTAATGTAACTTGAACGGTATATGGTAAACATACAGGTGGATCATGTTCAAGTAGTAACCTAAAAGATCTACTGTATATGGATAAGATTGGATATCAACCTTATCCTAGTGACACTGTGGATATGACCCACTATGTAACTGTTACATGAGTTGTAAGTGTTATAGACAATATGATCCAACCTCTCTATCCTATTGAAATTAATGTGTCCTAGTCTTAGGTGCCAAAGTTGGGCATTTTCCTTAGGAGAAATTCTAAGTCGTTTATTTTGAGTTATAATAATTTTAAACATCTCTATGTTAGGGACGACATTTGTTGCTAACGGCCTTAGCACATGCAAATTATTTTCCAGATTAGCAGAACATATATCTGTTGGGATTAGTGTTCTAATTCTTCCGGAGTCTCGTTGTTTTTTAAAGATACACATTGTTTAATGTATAAAATAATTTTTATTTAATTCTAGCATTTACTCATATTAGTTATTGGATAATTAATTCTTTTCTTTAATAACCAAATGAGTGGGTGGTTATTGGATTCATGGTAACCGTGAGTTTAAAAGGAAAATGGTTTTCCTAATTTTAGTAAGATAATACAAATTGTTGAAAAGTTTTCGTAAATTTTTTTTTGATATTTCTCTCTTGCGCAAAAGAAACTCACGAAGTCGTCAAGTAAATACGGATTTACTAAACGATGGCTAGGGCGAGCTAAACGATTGTGTAGTGGCGAGCTAAACGATCGCACAATATTTACCAAACGATCGCATAGTTTTGTTAAACGATCGTTTGCCCTAAGTAAAGGATCATGTAGTATCTGTAGGCGAAAGAACGAGCTAAGCAATAAGCTAAACGATCGCATAGCTTTTGCTAGACAATCGCTTAGCTTTATCTAAACGATTGAGCATCGACCTATACGATAGATCTCCGCCATCTCCCACTTGCCCGTCTCACGATCGGTGTTTCCTCCTTCGTTTGTCTCATACCAAGTCCGAACAGAGCCCACCCTCTGGATTCTCACACCGAGAATACCAAGGTAGTCTTGTTGGTGGTGTCATACTTAACTTGACACCGTCGAGGTTTTCTGGAGGCCGTTCGTGTTGTTTTTGAGGAGTTCGTGACCGAGAGGATCGTTGAGGACGAGTGCAAAGAGTTCGTGCTGTGTTGCGGTCGTGTAGATCGAGCGTTCGAGGTTGTTGTTGTTAGAGCGGTCGTGCACAACGGAGCGTGGAGACACATCTTCAAATGTGCGTAGAGTTTGCTCTTTGTTCGTTTGAGTTATTCATGCTGTAATTTCTGAATTAATTGTATAACCGCTTGTTTTGAAGTCGACTGTAAATGTATTGTTCATTCATGATTGTTTCCGCTGCTCATGGAAATCTCGATCCGATTTCCTACAATATCAACACCATTCTTTGTAATAAATACTTTATTAAAAGAAAATTTTAATTGATAAGAATGTTCCAAAAGACACTTTACAGAAACTAAGTTCCTTTTTAAATCAGGAACAACATATACATCATTCAAAATGAGAAATTTGTTCTGTAAAGTTAATCGGAGACCTCATACTGCCACAATTGAGACGACATGTTTAGTTCCCAACTTGCATCGTCATCTTACCAGCATCAAGTTGCCGCCAGGAACTAATTTCCTGAAATGAAGAACAAACATGGTTAGTGGCCCTAGAGTCAATAATCTAGGCAGAATCATCATTCTCCGCTAAACAAGGTTTTAATACACGCAAATCACATTTATCTTTTTTGGCCTTCTTCTTTTCTGCCAAATATCTAGGGCAGTTCCTCTTCCATTGCCCATCTTGGCTGCGATAGAAACATTTTCCCTTGTAAACCCTAACAGGTTGCCTACCCCTTGGTGCAGTAACTCCTGGGTTAGCAGCAGCCTTCCCCTTTTCACCCTTATTCTTCTTCCACTTTTTGGTGTCAGAGGAAGAACGTACAAACTTAGTTCTTGAGATCGAACGTTTATGAAATTTTTTAGAAGATGAAGCAACATTTGATTCACCCTTCTTCTTCATCCTTTTCAATAAGGATTGGAAAGTCTGTAGCTCGTTGAGCAAAGTAGTCGAGTTGTAGTCAATCCTATTTAGAATAGCATTACTACGAAAGTATAGGAAACTTTCTGGTAAGGATTCCAATATGATGCTAAGTTGGCTGGCCTCGTTGATACTTGACTCGTTCATCTCTACCACATTGAAGTAGATCATCATGTTGAGAACGTGTTCTCGAACAGATGCCCCCTCTTACATACGGGCATTGAAGATGTACTTAAGAGCGTCGTGCCTGAGTTGTGCGGATGGTTGTCCGAACATTCCCCCCCAGGAACTCCATGATCTCACAGGCAGTGAGCATGGACTCATGCTTCTTGGCCAAGACTTCGATAAGGGTTTCTAAGATATATACTCGGGCCTTTCCGTTTGCTCTTGTCCACTGCTCGTATGCTTTCCGAACGTTTCAAGAAGCAGTAGGAGGTGGAATGGGAGGACACTCCTCCATTAGAACGAAATGTAAGTCATCGATGATTAAAATCGTGTTGATCGTATTTTTCCAACTAGCGTAATTCTCGCCAGTTAATTTGTCGGCGATAAGTAAACTAAGAGTCGTTGTAGCCATTTTAAATTGCTAGAAAAAAAAACAAACTTAATTTAGTCTACTTACATTAAACCACTTTTAGAAAAACCAATCATGTTTTAGCAAAATAATCTAGTGTACCCTAAGTGACATCTATTTTGCAATGATGCTTTATTGAGGTAGGACAAAAGTCACCATAAGGTGATCTAGTGCCTGTTCACTAAAACATTTAGACAGAAACAACTCCTTGTAACTATAACTAATAGTCACCAATGTTCGGTCCAAAATTTGGTAACATCCTTAACAATTATGTGTAAGTGTAACTCCTCATTTTAGATTCTAGAGTCCCGCCCCAATGAGCCAACCTTAGGGAAAAGCCGATTGGAACAACAGACTAAAGTAATCCTACCCATTTCTGGAGATCAAATAAAGCGTCATGCAATACTGCCATCCTTTAGAAGAACACCCATGATGCCACAAGGTTATGCATGAAACTTTATCCAACTGAATGAGAGAGACCGAGGGATATGTTGTCACACATCCCGCTTTCGCTTACTATAAAAACTCTCTCCATTCACCTTGGTATTGACCTACCTAAATGCCACTCGTAAAGGGACACTCATGGTGCCTCGAGGCCGAGAGTAGATCTCACGGTGTGAACTTTTAGGGAGAAATGTGTAGAGGTAAAATTGAAGTATCATACACCCTATTTTCTTCCCATTGAGTGTTCTACCTAGGGTTAATTAACTTAAGAAAATCAAAGCTACTAATTTTATCTAAGTATCGTTTAATTTGCTCGAAAACAACTATTGTCTTTGATGATTAAACAACTTTGATTCAAGTCTCATTAAATTCTTTAATACAAAACTATCTAATTCACCTTTCCAGGTAGGTTCCTAGGTAGGGGTGCAATGTTTCCATCGATTTAAATACCCCAGCCTAGCCAGAACCAGCCTTAGACAAAAGGTCCCTTATAGAAACATTTGTTACATATTTAATCTTTTATTAGGAATCAATTTAATCCTATTAAACTGATTTAAAATATTAAACTTAGATTTCTAATCTCATTAGAAATGCGATCTTAGGTCTATCTCAATCATATTTTAAAATAATTTTAAAAAATGATTATAGCCTAAGGTTTGCATGCAACTCTTTATTATTGATTTTAATTCTAATTTCATTTATTATAATAATTTTAAGTAAATAAAACAATTAAAATCAATCATTATAAGAAAGACATACAAAGTTAATTATAACATTTATAATTTAACCTAAGGTAGTGTATGCTCCATGCAATGTTCATTCATTACTAATATATAACATTTATATAATTAAGTAATGAACCATGCTATAGCATACATTCCATATAACCATTCAACCTTATATTATAACACTTATAATATAAATGATGCATGGATATGCTATAATGTATGCATACATATACTATCTCTTATATTATATGATGCATGAGCATGCTTTATGTAATTTAAATCATGCATACTAATATATTATAACACTTATAAAATAAAATGATGCATGAAAAATAAATGCATAACCTATGGTGGGTTTTAAAACTATATAACATACATTATGACATATAATAAAAACATACATCACATGTATATTTTTATTAAAAGTTGATGGACCGAGATAGAAACTCTCTAAAATGGAAATTAAAAGGCTAATCTATTACAAAAATGAGTCCACCGGTTCGGAGCAAGTGAACCGGGTTTTGAACTACTCGCCTAGAACTGCTCAACAAAGAACCCTTGCAACTGATCGTGTAGCAAATGCCTAATCGTCGAGCAGCGAGGCGTCGAGTATATAAGATCGTTTATATGTGATCGTGTAGCTTATGACTATGTGATGAACATGAAAGTCTACGCGGTCGTGTAATAAACATCCATGCGTCGAGTATCATATATGATGCGATCATGTAGCTAATGACTATGTGATGAGAATGATAGTCTACACAATCGTGTAGCACGCAAGGATGCATCGAGTATCCAATACCTCTTGAGCGTCCACCAAGCGCGCATACGTGATGATGTAGCCAATGCAACACGATCATGTAGCAAACTCTATACGATTATGTAGCATTAGCTATGTGATCGTTTAGCAAATGCTACACGATCGTGTAGCAAACTCTACACGATCGCATAACAAAAGCTATCAGGTCGTTTAGCTCTAGCTACACGATGCAACAACCTCCATTTCGTCTTCTCCATCGAAATGTACTGCAACCCTTCTTCTTTGAAGCTTCTACGAGCGACTCAAAACTTAACAAATTTACAGACTCGATTACATTTTATTACCAAAAAACGCAGAGGCCCTTACAATAAAACTTTTTAAAAATAAACAGAAAGCCATAAAAAGAGATTTCTATGCCAAAACATCCATCAACAACACATCCACAAATATTTATCACATAAATGCAATGCAGATTATAAAACCCACCATTACTGTAAACGAATTCAATAAAGAATGGAATTTGGAATCAGAAACCAACGACCTGGCTTTGATACCAATTGAAGAAACTCGTTTGAGGAGATCCTTAAGCGGAAGCGAATCGTCCAAATTCCATTAATTATTGAAAACTAAATTTACAGTAAACATACAAGAGATATGCATTCAAAATAAATTACAGCATGCTTTTTACAGAAAAAGGTTCAAGATACATTACCTTTGAAGAACCTTTTTCTTCACGTATCCTTCGAGCAATCACGAACTCAACAACTTCTTGAAGACTTTCTTCAAGAACCCTCGAACAATAACTCGGACACTACCATAAAGAGTCTTTGGTATTCTCGGGGTGAGAACCCAGGAGTGGTGGGCTCCGACTATTTTGGTTAGGAGGGATAGTTTGGGTAGAGGAAGAAGAAGATTGAGAAAACTCTTACAAGAACTTATATAACTTTTCCGCAAAGACTCTTAATCATTTAACGTACCGAGAAGAAGAAAAACAAAATTTTCTTTTATTCCTTTTACTATAAAATTATAACTACCCACTAAGGTGATTGGAGAGAAAAGATAGGGAAGTTATTATTCAAATAATAATAAAATATAAATAAATATGATAACTAACTTATCATATTTTATTTATATTAAATTATATGTTATATCAAATATAACATATAACCTATAGTTTTAATATTGTATCACATACAATATAAGCTATAGTTTATTTTCTTTATTTTATGGTATTTAATATAAATTATATTTATATTAAATTTAACAATTATAAATCACATTCATAGAAAATATATTTGAATCTCATTCAAATATTTATTTCCTCCCATTAAACTATAATATATCAAATACATTATGATAATTATATCATATATAATTGAAACAATTTAATTATATCATATTAATTTGAACAATTCAATTTATAATATATAATTAAATATCTCTTATTAATTTGAACAATTCAAATTAACCAAAAACTGATTCTCAACTAAATCCTTTTGAGCTACCAAGGGGACCTTATGGACCTGTAGCTTGAAGCTCCAACGGTACATGAATAGTTAATTAAACTCTTTAATTACATTATCCATCATAAGTTAATTGTCGGGTACTCCACTAAAGACCAACAGCCGTATTCTTTGCACTATAGATATATTTATGTGTCCACTTGATGTAGCCAATCAACAGTACAATGACCCTTCACAAATTGTTCATAAGTACAACTAGGCCAAATTACCATTTTGCCCTTATAGTTATATCTGACTCTTTAAGTACCACTGATCTCTCTAATGAACAATAGATCATAGTCCTACTATGATTAAACCCCTCTCGGGCCAGGAGAGGGTGTGGTGCCACATTGTTCAAGACCCGAAATCAACCTTTAGAGGAGCAATTTATCCACTTACCCTACTTCAGAGAAGGAGTAAATTCCATCTTGTGTAACTGTGTTCCCAGCTTCCCAATCAGACGAATCTCCAAAATGGTAGGCTTGTTGAGTCGACAATCTGGCCACTCTCACCCATAAAAATCAAAGGACCGCCCTCATAGGCAGGAGTTCACAACTCACTTAGGATTCAGGTCATGTTATCTATGGTCAACATGGTGAAATGAAAGTCTCTATAATAAACTGTGTTATATAATGAGACTAAACATTTTGTGGTCCGGTCTTATACAAACTTCTTTGTATAGAATATCCCCGCTCGCATGTCTAATACATAAATGATCAGGATCATATCACTTATAGCACTTTACGACAATTGTAACATTTACAAAGCGGGTCATACTTGTAGTGTCACCAGAATAAGATATCTAGCCTTATCCATATACTACAGACCATTTAGGTTATCACTTAAACATGATCCACCTGTATGTCTCCATATATATGTTTAAGTTACAATGGCAATCTTGGATTTAGTTTATTGGTTTGTGGTTAATGCAACTAAAATATCACATATTTTATAGACAAAGTAAATAAAATATTATATATTATAATCACATAAGAGTTTGTTCATACAATGTTTACAAACTATAGGACCCTACGAGATTTAGGGCATCAAACCCAACATTTAGAGTCCACAGATTCAGTTCTTTGTTCCCAGAGAATAACGAGGAAGATCAGTTTTGGTGGTGTCCCAGTTTAAGGTTTTTCATTGTTCTAGAGAGGTGAGTGTCCCTGCTGAAGATTTTAGAGCTCTAGTGTTCGTGACACTTCAAGAGGATTTGCGTGAAGGGGTTTTTTTTCGAGGGTAAGTTCTCTCTTCCTCAAATTCTCAGTAGAAAGCATGTGTAGGTTTTTGTGTTTATCCTATATATTTGATTCTCCGCATTTCATTGTTTTTCAAATTAAATTTCAAATTGTACGACATTTACGCGATTCCATGAGGAATTCGATTCCTTCACCTCCCAGTCCTTACTTTCATTGTCATTTCTCCAACTTTCATTATGCTTAGGTTTATGATTTATGATTCTCTGCATTTCATTGTTTTTCAATTGGAATTTCAAATTGAACGGCGTTTATGCGCTTCCACGAGGAATTTGATTCCTTCACCTCCCTAGTTCTTACTTTTATTGTCATTTCTCCAGCTCCTAACTGTTTCTAGGAATCAAATTCTTGAAATGAAGAACAAACATGATTAGTGGTTACTGAATCAAGTATCGAGGCAGAATCATCATTCTCAACTAAGCATGTTTCCAAAACAAGTAGATCAGATTTATCTATTTTTGACTAGTTCCTTTCAGTCAAGAACTCTTCTTTGAAATCTCCATTCATTTTTGAAAAAAAAAACATGGACCATTATATTGAAAAAAAATTCTCGAAAAGATGTCCCCTTTTCCAATCTTGCATTGTGATTGAGCTTGAACACCTCATGCAAAGACTTCATTATCTCATGAGTAGTCTGCATAGACTCAAGCATCTTAGTCAAGAAATTTGGTATGCTTGCCAAGATATGGATTCAGGCTTGTTGATTAGCCTTCTTCCACTTTGCATAACTTTTACAAATATTTCGTTCGATATTTGGACAAGGGATTTGAGGACATTCCTCATACAGACGAATTCTAAATCATTTACTACTAACTTTATTAATTAAATTTTTCTAAGTTGTATAATGATTAGTAGTTAATAAATCGGAAGCTAATAAGGAAATATTTGAATTTGACATATTTGTTGAATCCAAACAAATTCGTTTATATTAGAAAACTTGTATAACTATTAAAAAGAAATCTAATCATGTTTTAACAAAACAATAATGAACCCTGATCATTTATTTTGCAATGATACTTCAATGATTTAGAATAAAAGTCATCATAGGGTAGTCAGTTACTCATTCACTAAATTGAGATATTCTCACCAAATATTATACCAGAATAACTCTTATTTCTATAATATTTAATTTTCATTTATTTGGTCAGAATTTTATTAATTACCTTAATAAATTCTTGTAAGTGTAACCCATCATTTTAGAAATTATAATCTTTGCCTCAACAAGTCTGTCGTAGAGAATAACAATATTGAGTAACAAAAATCATAACTTTGTCTTTGTCAAGAGTTAGCCTTGATATCAACCCATGAAAATACCATCGTAGAGGGACACATCAAGACGCTTCGAGGCTAAGCATGAATCTCACAATGTCAACTAATGATGGAGAGCACGAGATATGTTAACACGCATCCCTTTCCTACTTACTATAAATACTTTCTCTAATTAACCTTGATATTGATCTATGCAAACACCCTCCATAGGGGGACACATCAAAGCGCCTCGAGGCCAAGCATGAATCTCATGCATGAGTTACCCCAGGACGTAAGAGAATTAGACATATCATATATATCGTTATCTCCCACTAAGTATTTTAAAACCTAGGATTTATTACTTAGGTAAATTCGGCTAATCAATTTATCTAAGTCCATTGTTAAATTGGCCTAATATAACTCTTATATTGGATAGTTCAACAACATATGATTCTTGTTCATTAAGTACTTTAATAATCTTAATCATGTATTGCATGCTTGTCTAATTCACCTTCCAGGTTGGTTCCTAGATAGGGGTATTCCGTTTCTATCAACTTAAATACCCCAACCTTAGACAGAATCTTCAAAGTCCCTTATAGACAATTATTTTAAATATTTAATCTTTTATTATTTCTAATTTAATCGTATTAAAAAAATAAAAGATTAACCTATTTTTAATCATATTAGAAATATTTTTAACATAAGTCTAGGCGAATTAATTTTAAACCATTTAAAATTATTTAAGACTTATGTTTGTATGCAACTATTGATTACAGATTTTAATCTGATTCATTAAACTTATAACAATTATAAAATAATGAAATATTAAAATTTATAATCATACATCTAATGACATTAATTAAATATAACTCTTATATTTACTAAGTAATGTTATGCTCAATATAAATTCATTTTATCATATAATATAACATTTATATTAATCACTATTGAAAAGTGAAACCATATACATCATACATATATAACATTTATGCTAAAGTATGATGCATAGATATGCTTAATGATACATGCTATCATATAATATAGCATTTGTATTAATTATGATCCATGTGCATGTTTATAACATCATTCAACTATACAATATAAAATTTATGTTAAAGATGATGCATGATTAATGTTTATCTTAAGGTGGGAAAAACTATATCGCATACAATATGCAACATATAAGTTTAATCATACATCACATATAAAATTAAATAAACAGCAAAATTGACCGAATTTTGGCACCCTAAAAATTAATTAAATCAATATAATCTTATTATATTAATCTAATTAATTAAAATAACAAATATTTTCATAAAAAATTAAAATACAAGTAAAAAACTTGCAGTAAAACTTCCTTGAAGCCTTGAACATACAACCTGGAAACCGTAGGCACACGCGTGTCATACGTCGGAACGTTGCAAACCAACATTTATAGTGTAGCATACCCACATTTTTCTCTAATTTTCTTTCAAAATAAAAAAATTAATGTACAACCTAGCTCTGATATCATTTGAAGGAATCGAATTCCTCGTGGAAACATGTGAACGTCGTGCATTTGGTTTTCAATATCGAAATTAACAAAATACAGAGAAGTACCATACTGAAAACGAAAAGCGGGATAAACATATAAACCTTATAAGCATGCTGCTCTAAAGAGGAAGGGAAGAAGTAGACTTACATTTGTAGAAATCTCTTCTTCACTAAGACTCCTCCACCGAAATCATGAACAATGTCTTCCTCCCTCGAACAGTACAACACGAACACCAAACTTTCTTCCCCAAAGATCAAGACACCACCACTTAGACTTCCTTGCTATTCTCTGGCAAGGAATTGTAGGATCTAATTTGAATTTTGGAAGATGAAGGAATGACATAGAGAACTTTTTAGAGAGATCAATTTTCCATAGTGATTTTTTTTCACGTTCTTATCATCTTCATTCTGTATTTTCAATACGTATCTTATTTACAGATGGAGAGGGAAGAGCTAATTAACTCCCACGTGAAAAAGACCAACCAAATAACTCGCTAGAGAAGTTACTAATATTATAATATATGTAATATTATATAGTCAATCTACTAACCTTTAGTTAATTAACTACATAATATGCATTTTAATCATATTAAAATGCAATTCTCTCTTATAACATATAATTTTAATATGAACCTTATTCATTTTAATTTTAACATATAGTCAATATTTGAATCTTATTCAAATATATTACTCTCATTTATTATGTAGTATTAATTATAAATCATATTTATAATTAACTATATATTATAATGTATCAATATACATTATATCAATTTGAATCTCATTAAAATATTTATCTCTCTTATGCATAGTATTAATTAAAAATCACATTCAAAATTAACTATGTATTATAATGTATCAATATATATTATACTTTATATTAATCACATTAATATAAAGTTTCCCTTGAATAATTATTCTAAAACTATTTATTCCTTATTTTATCTTAATGAGCTAGTAAAGAGACCTTATGAACTTACAGAATAGAAACTCTATTGATACGATATTCATTAATAAAACTATTTAATTAATATAACTAATCAACAGTGAGTTAACCCTTCACAAATCACTCGTAGGTCAAATTATCATTTTATCCTTGTAGTTACATCTAACTCCTTAAGTACCATTGATCCCTCAGTGAACAATTAGTTATATCAACAGTGAGTTAACCCTTCACAAATCACTCGTAGATCAAATTACCATTTTATCCTTGTAATTACATCTAACCCTTAAGTACCATTGATCCCTCAGTGAACAATTAGTTATAGTCCAAATATAAACTAGAACCCTCTCTAGCTAGTAACAGAGTGAGGTTTCGTATTGTTCAAGACCCGGAATCAGTCATTAAGGGAAAAAATCATCTACTTTCCTTAAGACTGAAAGAAGTGAAATCCATTTCATGTAGCTGTGTTCTCAACTCCCCATTCAGACAAATTTCTGAAATGGTAGGCATATTGAGTTGGCGAATCTGGCCGCTCTCACCCATACAGATCGAATGATTGCCCTCATAGGAAGGAGTTTACAACTCACTCAGGATTAAGCTGAAGTTATCTATGATTATCCTAGGATTAAGCTTAATATTTTATTTATTATGTGCCACTTCAACATACTTTTAAAAATAAAGTAGGGTCCACTAATATTAATGTAGAGTCTATTAATATTTATAAAGATAAATTTATAGTGCGAACAAGGGGAATATGGTATTTCTGTAGTTCTAAAAATTTTCTCGATACAGCCCAAGTTACGTCTATTTTCTTGTGCATCCTATTCAATCACAAAAGGAAAAAACTATTAATTTTTTTTTTAAAAAAAAAGTTTTATACGTGGCAATTTGTAATTAAGCACTTGAGTAGGGTGCACAAGAATAGGTGCTGCACAGAATGGACCAAGTAATTTTAAAAAATTAATAATTCAAAATATTTGCTTCCAAATTGCTACCACTTATATCAATAAATATAATATATAAAGTACATATATGATCATATGATATAGTTGATGTTTTATTCAAATAGTTAGGGCTCATCTGGATTGACTTGAGAAAAAAAAAATTTCAAAAACTCATTTTTATTTAAATACTTTTGATAAAAACGGATTAAAATACACTTGAAAAACTATTTTGAGGAGTATCAAACACTCCAATTTCTTCCATGATGACTTATTTTTCAAATTAAACACTTGAAATGTATTCCAAACACACCTTTAGCGTTGAAATTGATAAATATTAAGGAATTACTCATTGATTAAACTTAAATATTATTCATAGTAGCTGATGGATTTTATAGCCCCACACAGATCCTTACTTTCAACCATCATTACACAATAATGCGAACCTCAAAACTATAGATTATGAAAGGGAACTATTCACAAAATTAGCTTTAGCCACACACATATAACAGTAACAATAGATAGATTATAGAATAAACAACCTTTTTAATTGATGTCATGTATATAAGTCAATATCATATATAGATTGTAGCAACAAAACTTAGACAAAAATTTTAAGATAAATTATTAATAAAGAATGAGAAGAATGATAATGATACATAGAGATGGATGATGATAATGAAAAAGAGGAGAAATAAAAATAAATGATGAGCAATAAAAAATAATGTTATTGAAATAGAAAATTTTTAATGTTGTTTGTTTATAAATGAAAAGAAGTAAATTAATTAAAAGTGGAAAGAAGAGATGGAAGCAAATGGTTGACAATAATTTGGTTGGTCTTTTGTGTGGGATGAAAGGCATCCCAAAACACATATTTACTTGCATCTGGACAAGTTAATGAATTTTCTTGATTGCACAAATAACTCATCTCAAATGTCCCTGTTCCACAGCATGCCTTTCCAGCCACCTCATACCCTACCATTTCAAAAATAAAATAAAATAGAAGTATAGGAAGGAAAAGTTCAGACTAAAAACTTGTAACTTGACGTTATGGATAACAGACCAACTACAAATATAGCAATCAAGTTCAAGTTATTAGCAAATATAGTAAAATATAAAAAAAAATTTAAATTAATCTCTTAAATCTATCGATAATAGATCATATTATTAGTAGAAATTTATTGATAGATAGATTATATAGTTGATAGTGTATATTACTCAAGTCTAGAAAGTGAGTAGTGGCCTAGGCATTATAAATTTTCCATAAATGGTAAAGAGAAAGAAGGTTGGATTGGCAGTGTCTTAAAGATTGTGCTACCAAATGCCACAGATTTGGCTGCCAGAGCTGTTGAAGTTATTTATGAGTGTCACCTAATTTTTTATGCTCAATGCAATGTGGTGTGTTATATATAAATGGTGGTTTCTCTTTTCCTACCAAACTAACTTTAGATATTTTCCTTCCCCTCAATCGATTCCTAGAGATTGATGAGGTCAATAAAAGTTAAAAAATCATTTCTGGTCACTAAATTTTATAAAAGAAATAATTTCATTTTTGTATCATAAAATGTTCTGTCAAAATTGCATGTCGGTGCTTATTATCCTTAATTATCTAAGGATTTAATCTCTGTAGTTTTGTAAAGATGTTTGATTCCTAATCAGTTCATTGATCCACGTAATAGGTAAGAAATTTCAATAAATTTTAATAATATATATATTTCATGGTAGGGATTTAAATGTTTTTAAAATATTAAGTCTAGATTGTTATAAAACTGAAATTATAGAGACTGAATCCTTACAAACTAAAGTTTGAAGACTTAAAGCCTCTTTGGATTGATTAGGGAAAAAAAAAATTCAAAAAAAATATTTTTATTAATTTTTTTTTATAAAAATGATTTAAAATATGTTTTATTAAATACTATATTGAGTGGTTATCAAATATCTCAATTTTTTTTTCAAAATTAAATACTTTAAAAGTTAAATTAAACACATCCTTAAATTATTACTTTCATAAAAGTTTATATTTAATAGTGTTTATTTAAACCATAATTAGAATAGTCTCTAAAATTTTAAAAATAAAAACAATCAATGGGTGAGATCTATACCAATGTAGTTAAAAATTAAAAAAAAAAAAAGGAGAAAAATTAATAGGTACTCAAACTAACAGCAATGATTAGGTGTAGTCTAATCTAATCTACACCTAATTTCCATACTCTCCCTATTTTTATACAAAAAAAATAATTATTATTATTATTATTTTTTAAAAAAAAATAAAAATAACAACGTGGCAATTTTTTAGGTACAAGGTTGCATAATAGATAGGTACATTCTTTCTCGAATGAGTACCAACTAGGTACATCTTACTTTTTGTTCACTCGTTTAAAGTTTTAAGATTATTTTCACATAAATCAACAATTATACCTCAAGAAATCACATCAAAAATTTAAAATTAAGGACATGTTTGGATTGATTTGAAAAAAAAAAGTGTTTTTCAAAAAAATCATTTTTATTTATAAATTTTTGATAAAAAAAATGATTAAAATAAATTTAAAAAGTTATTTTGAGTGGTTGCCAAAACATTTCACTTATTTCAAAATGACTTATTTTTTAAATTAAACACTTGAAAATATATTTCAAACATACCTTAAATGTTTTTAACTTGAGCAATACTTATATAAGATTTTCTAAAAAAAACATATATTGTAATAATTAATGACATTTGACCTACAATAACAATCCTACACTCTCAAAAAGCAACATGTCCATGTGTTGCTTACGATTGAAATTAATATTAACGTTATCAATTGTTAAATCCAATAAAATGTTTATATGATAGAGATGATGATATGAGAGAATTTTGTACAAATGACTCATTTATGTACGTATTAATGCATAATGACCTAAACTTAAAAAACGAATGAAAATTAACCTTCTATTGATGTCACAATGCACTATTGCGTCAAGGATGTCCCTCCCATCCCAAAATAGTAGTGCGACATTAAATCAACAGTCAGACCAATCAGTGATTAAAAATGAAAATCTCGTTAGGCTCCATTCCTTTCGTGATGGGTGAGACATCTCTAACGTGATAATGCATTCTAGACAATGGTGGAATGTTCTAGACATAAATAGAAGGTTAGTTTTCATTAGTTTTTTTAGGATTGAGTCACATTCATACAAAAATCTCATGATATGATGCTGAAATTCACCCGAGACTATCGAAAGATTTAAAAAGGAAAAAAAAAAAAAGTAAAAAAAGGGGTTATAAGATATCTTACCAAATGAGTAAGGGTTGGTGATGATTTGATAAAATATAGGATAAGGATTTGAGAAGACCATAGTAAGACCAGGGAGCTGTGTATTCAAATCCCAAACAAAAGCTTCCAATTTGTTGTTGAATTCCAAAGCCACAAGATTGTATTTGTCAACACAATCAAAATTAGCCATAACATTTGTTGCTCTTTCAAGTGGCAAACAGCCCATTGGAGGGAGTCCTGTGAATGAAATTTTTCTAACTCCAACACTGTAAATTTCTTTGATGAAGTTTCTTGCCAATTCCAAAAGGAAATCTTCAAATTGTTGAATGCTAAATTGAAGTCTCCTTCGAGGAATTGTGTAGTAATTCTCTAAGAAATCGTTTGTTCCTAAACTTACTAAATATAATGCTTCTCTTATCACTTCATTTGCTTTCTCATTCCCAAGATACCCTCTTAGTTTCATTTGATACTCCTTGTAAAGCTCCACTTCCTTCCATAGTGGTATCACATTCTGAAAGAAAAAAGATGAACATTATTATAAAAGAATTACGAGAAAATAAACACAATTTTCAAACAAAGTTTTAAATATTTGATATGAAGCTGGTTAAAGATGAAACATGGATACAATTAAAGTCACATCGTTAATTGAGAAGGCTTACTAGGACGTCGGAGGTGGCGTTATCGAAGCCAGTACCGGCGGAGGCGAAGCAAACTCCGGTGGCGAAATCGGCAATAGTAAAAGCTGGATCTAAGTAAGCCGGAATGGTTGGTTTCAAACCAAAAGCTTCAGAAATAAAATCCGGCGGAACTTTGCCGTTAGAGAATCTTCCGGTGGGTTGTCCGGCGAGGAAATCACGTCCATAAGGCCTAAAATTACTTTTCAACAATGTTTTAATCACATTGTTATTACCTGAATCGACAGATGAATCTCCAAACACAATGATGGCTGGAATTTTAGCTTCAACTTCAACTTTGAATCCCAATCTCAAAATTATTATAAACATGAACAATAATAATAATTGGTTAACATAGAACAAGAAACCCCCCATTATTATTAATATTATGGGAGGAAAAAAAAACTGTTCTTTGGGAAAGAAAATGGAAGATATATATTGAGAGTGATAAAGATGAATTGGAGGGTTAAATTTTGATATAAATTTAGAGAGAGAGAGGTGTGGTTTGGTGGGAAAATTTAATGAGGATTTTGATGGTGTGGTTGCTGGTCCAACAAATCTACATGCAAAAATGCCAATAATATATTATATAGTTTAGTGGGTTTTTAGGTAATTAAGCCATGTGGAGGGTTTTTCAGTTGTGGTGGCCGGAATTGTTATATAAAAACTCTAACAAATTGGAATTAGAAATTGTTTATGTGTTCAAACGCGATCCTAAAAATATTTAGATTAATTTATTTTAACTATAAGAATGGAATTAGACACGAATTGACTTATATCAAATTTTTTTAAATAAGTTAGGCAAATTTTTCTTGACTTGAGATTCGAACAATAGTCCACTAGATAGGATGGGTCAATTCTACTTGAATGTTCTTTGATAGTCAATTCAATATATAAATTGTAAAATTCTAGAAATTTTTTCGTGTAGGCTAAACTTGAGAGAAGCACACAAACTCAAAGTTCATTCACTGTACTCTCCCTCAAAAAACAAAAGAAAAAAACCTCGAGTCATGGGAAGACTTTAGATAGTCTTCTTCCAATAAGGTAAGAAAATTTTGATTTTATGTTTGGTAAAGTTGTCTTTTTTAAAAAGTGTAGCATATATCGAAAATTACTTATAAATTAGAGGAATTTGAAAGTTATATAAATTTTAAGATGGATTAGATTCAAAGTTTGAAGTTGATGGACTAAATATTAATAGAATAAAGAAATTTGAAGCTTTTAATCTTTTAGAAGTAGAAATGTGTATGCTTAATGTTAGTAGTCAAATTTTGGGTTTTTTATTACATGGAGAACCTCTTTTACTTGAACAATGTTTTGTTTGCATATAATTCATTAATTTTTGTTTGCATCCTATACACAAATGTTTTTATTTAATTGAGTTGGAAAAATAATAAAATCACTTGTCATCTAAAATTTGAACCATCAACTTTTTGAGATAATAAGTGGTTGTCTAATCCACCAAGATATATCAAATTGAACCGAAATGGTCAGTACACAAAATTTGCATAAATCATTTATTATTATTAAAAAAAACAAAGTCAATTATTACATTCACGTGGTTATAAAAAATAAAAAAAAAAACCTACTCTAAATATATGAAGGGTCCTAAAGAAATTTAAGAAAGATATGAATGCACATAAAGTGTTTGGTCCTTATATTTGGTGATGTTTGTTGGAATAGCAGGTATATATATATATATATAATCATAGATATTATTAACACTACAAAGGAAAATAATCTTTAAGAAAAGGATGAAAAAATCAGTCATTTTCCCAACAAATATTTTGGCTACTAAATTTGGTAAGCAATCTAATTTCTCGCGAAATATTTTATTTCACTTCCAAAAATGAAAAATGGGAAGAGAGAGAAGGATATATATATTCATTTGGTCATGAAAAAGAAAAATAAATTACATTGTACAAGATTGACCTATTTTGTTGTCCTAAGGTAATTGATGCCAATATCCAATATATTATTTGCAAAATACTCTTTTGGTCTATAAAATTATTTATGGTTGTATGTAATTTTTGAAGTTCAAAAAATAACACTTTTAATATTTATAATGAGTCTAAATGTCTTTGAGATACTTTGACAGTTAGTTTAACTAATGGTAAATTAAATTGTTGCTTTTAAAACTTCGCAAACTAAAATAAGCACATACTCCAAATCTTAAGGAGGCGTTTGGGGGCGTGTTTGAGATACAAACTATTCTAGTATGAGTTATAAATAGTATGTGTTTGGCGTGCATGCTATTTTAATCTAGGCAGTAAATAATCAATATTTTAATAAAGAGAGGTTTGAAATAATATTTACTATTATTAATTGTAGATTATAAATACTTATGTAAATAACATTATTATATTTGAAACTCCAAATATGGAGTAAGCTATAATATAGTTGAAAGATAAAATTGTTACTTGAGTAAAATTTCAAGTCTTAAAGTATCTTTTACCAAGCAAATTACTATATAGAATTGTATAATTTAATACATTCATACATAATACATTCACACACATATAATATACGAGCAATGTTGCGGTTCAGAATTAAAGGAGATCAGCCAGCTAAGCTAGGAATGCATATTTTAGAAATTTTATTTCTGATGAAAAAAATAATGGTTAATATTTATGTTGGAGTTGGGTATTAAAATAATGTTTGGTTGTATTTATTATTTGTAGCGTGACCTAATAAATTGGCAACATAGTTAGGTTTTTGGCATTGACTTTCAGTACGGATTTTTTGGGTTAATTGAGCAACTTTATATTCCGTTTGAAATTGAAATTATCGTCACTTTTAAATTAATTATTAACCGTTGTAAAATTAGTTACGATGTATAAATTAATACGAAATGAGTATAATTTATTTATATGAGTTAAAGTAGCTTATTATTTCAGTTATTATCATAGTGATATAATTTAAATTTTGTTATAATAATTTTTTAAAAAAGTTTTAGATGATTTGAATTTCAATTAATTTCGATTATTTTAAGATTATTCGATAAAAGTCTAAGAAAAAATAATTATTATCAAAAAAATAATCAATTAAAATTTGAAAATAGATGTGACATAATATATTAATATAGAATGATATTTTTATAATATATTTATTTAAATGGTTAAGAAAGTAATAGATTTTTAAGAAAGCTAAATCTAAACACGGCTAGTTCTTATACTTTAGCTTTGTCAAAAACCATTTGGAAAATTCTTAACCGTTTTTCGCATTTCGTAAAAAGATTTAAATTAAATTTATTAAAATCACTTAAAAAAAACATTAATTTCACGTCTACTTTAAAACTTTCTATTAGCTTTTAGATTCTCCTAAAATTAGATAAAAATTTTAATTAATATTTAGTTTTCAATTTTATACTCTAAAAAAAATATTTATTTTATATATTTATCTATTTCTCACATAATCAGGTCTATTTTTCTATTTTTCATGAGTTAAATGTATCAATCTTTTTTAAAAATATACCATGTTGATATTTTTTTTAATAAAGTTATTTTCCTTAATATTCTATGACAAACAAAATTTATCATACTAAATAATTATTTAAAATCATAAATTATGAAAAAACCATTTAAAAAGTTAGTTATAAGTCTATTTTAATTATTATTATCTAAAATAAGTTATTTATGTATTTATTTATCAAACATTCTAACCTAATTTTTCAAACTTAAGTTGAAGGAAAGCTGAACGAAACCTAATTTTATTAATTTTTCAAACTTAGGCAGTTAACCATTATAATCTGTTGAAAATGAGGGTGGATTCTTACTATTTAAATTTACAGTTAGATGAAATCACATTTACTGCAAGTACATATCAATTCATTCTATTCAATTCAAATCATGATCATAATGTTTAAGGATTAGTATTTATTCCAAAGGGAAAGATTTCACTTTGGATTGAGATTTTTTTAACAATTAATTTTGGGTTGATTGATAACGTTCTCGTTTCCTAGTTTCTATTTTTCATTCATTGTTTCTTGTTTTTCGTTTCTTCTTTTTTTTAGAATAAGAAACATAATTACTTTTGATAACTAATAAGAAACATAATTACTTTTGATAACTATTCCTATCTATTTTATTTTTTTTTAAAAAAATAGAAATAGAAATTTATTTGATAATTATTTCTTTGCATAACTATTTTTTGTTTCTTGTTTTTTATTTTTTATTTATTTTTTTTGTAACAATATAATATAAATAAAGAAGATGTGATACATTAAACATCGAAAAATATATTATTAAAAATTTATGTCATCTAATACAAGTAAGTCTCGATGACAACTAAATATAATAACAAAATTATATCATATCCTTTATATGTTGCCCAAATCTGATAGACACTGTCATTTCTAACTTGAGTCATTTGTCTTAAATAATGTCAAGTCAAATCCAACTTATCTGTATTATTATTATGTAAATGACATGGTTATAAAATATTAGAGTTAAACTAAATGAATGTCTTAGTCAACAAAATTTATATATTGTAAAATTCTATACAGTTTTAGATATGCTCAAAATATTAGAATTAAAAATAATATATAAACACAGAGTAAAACTTAATGCCCAAAAGTTGAAATATAAAAAAAAAAAATAATAATAATATACATATTGATTTTATATTTAATATACATATTGAAAATTAAAATAATATATTAAATCTAAATACTGGAAAATTTTAAAATTCAAAATTAAAATAAGATATAAATATAGTATATTATTTTTGTAAATAGAAAAATTAATAAATAAAATATAAAAAATAACAAAAAAATGTCCGGAAGTTGAAATTTTAAATATAACAAATAATATAAATATTGAAAATTAAAATAATATATAAATCAAAATTCAGAATTAAAATAAAATATAAATATTGGAGAATTATTTTTTGTAAATAAGAAAATTAATAAAGAAAAAATAAAAATAAAGAAATGTAATGAAAAAAAAAACAGATTCTTCAAAAGGTAAAAATAAAATAAAAATGGAAAAAAAAGCTCTAGGTGGGATTTGAAATAACAACTTGTGTTACAAAAATTAAACTTTGTTGAAATCGTGAATAATATATATCAATTTAGGGTGATTTTGATTCGCTAGATTGAAAATGTCCTTGAAAATGTTATATGTTTAAATCTTAATTAATTTATTCATTGTGGAGTAACAATACAATTAATGTAAATCTCAAAAGACAGATGCTAATAGACACTGATAGACTTCTATCCGTGTCTATCAATGATATTGATAGATATTGATAAAATTTATCCGTGTCTATCAGCGTTTATTATTTGTAGTTCTAAAATTTTGTTATATCTTGTAAATATTTTCTCAATTTTACTATTTGAAATAATTTTTCATTTTAAAATGTTTACTTTCAACTTTAAAAGAAAAAATTTAGTCGTCGTCTTCTTCTTCTTCTTCTTTTCTCCTTATCATTTTGAGTTTAGTGGGATAATGTATGTGATAATTTAAAGCAATATTTAAAATGTCAACGTCGATACAGAAAATTATTTAAGTCTCAATTTTACAAAAAAAAATGTCGATAAAAGTATCATGATAAAATGCTAATAGATACTTTTGGAAAATTTATTTTTAAAAAATTCAAAGAAATTATTAAATTATTAAATTAATATTTTATTTTTTAAAAAATAAGTGAAAATATTTGTCATTTAAATTATATTAACATAGTGATATTATGTTGTTTATTTTTTATGTTTCATAGATTTTTTATGATAAAATAGAAAGGTTGATTCACCTAATATCGAATCCATAAAAATGTGTAAATATTGATAGAAATAATAAGGATAGTTTCGATTAGTATATGTGTGTATATATTGTTTTCTAAAGTTCAAAACTAAAATAAAGTTTTTCAGAATTTATGGAATTCTAACCTTAAAACAATACATCCAAAATTTAGTATGGGAATATACCTTTTTAAGCTTAGTTATGGTTTTGCTTTTTTCTTAATTTTCCTTACTTTTCTTTGTAATGTGGTTTTTACAGGAAAAAAATACAAAAGTTACCGCTGACGTCATTGAAGGAGCCACAAAATATCGTATTTTGCATTTTTAATATATAATTTAAGTAATGATTAACAATATATACGTAGAAAATCAACATTTTTTTTTCAAATAAGGAGGTGGACAGTTGTAATATGTACTAATAAATTAACATTCATCTGTTGTGTAACTCAAACTACATCCAATAATAATTTTTGGTTTTTTTTATATATTCTTTTTCCAACTTTGTATAAAAAAGGCTACATGGAATTAGGTGCAATTTTATTACTTTTTTTTACCATCATTGTTATAATTATACCCTTAAATATCACATAAGGCCCAAACCCACTACTCAAAATATGTTTTCTTAAATTATGGAGTATGTTATCTACCTATTTAATTTTATAAAATTGAACATTATAATATTAACGATAAAAAAATCTTGATTTTCATTTCAAGGATGAACTGCCATCACGACTAAGGAAAAAAAATTATTTCTACATTTTCAATGTAGCAATTCATAAAGTTTGATTAATTGATTGGAACAATTATATACCTAATAACAAATGTGTATATTGCAATCTTTGAATTTTAATAAGATGTAATTAGAGATTAGAGAATATATTAATAAGCCAAACTAAATATAACTTTAAATGATTTTTAAAAAATAATTTCCAATAATTTAAAAAAAAAAAAAAATTTACCAACCATTTCCAATAATTTAAAAAATATATAAATAAATAATAAACAAACGCTGCCTTAAAATGAAAGTGCAAAACTCGATTTTTAAGCCTCAAGACCAGCTCTCCACTCCAAAAATAATAATAAACCACAAACCAAAATGCCCCCATAATAGTAAATCAATCAAATAATAGAAATTAGAAAAAGGAAAAAAAAATCCTTATAAATCTCCAACTCAAATTTCATCTCCCATTTGAAATCCCCATCTTAACACATATATAAGATAAAATTAATTTTGTTTTAAAAAAAAAGAAAAAGAAAAAAAAAAAACTAGTCATATTAATAAGGCTAAAATGGGAATTTCGAAAGGGTTGTCATTTGTTTGCGTCATCATTGCCATCTTGATTTGCGATGTCGCGGACGCGGATTCCGACCACTTCGGCATCCACGCGGTGGGGCACGCGGTGGAGCCGTTCTGCCCAGGTGGATACTCCGACAGGGGGGACCACTGCCAGCACATCGGCCGCATCGCCTCCGCCAACTACAACGAGAACGATGACGAGGACGACTTTGATGACACGTATAAAGTAGTAGGGAAGCTTTCGATGGCGCTGTCCACGTCAGAGTCCACGGAGGCCGCTGAAGAACGGGCTGTGGGTTTAGAACTTGAGACCATTTCACCTGAAGAACAGATTTCTGATAGAATCGTCGTTTTGGGGCATTGATTTTCCTTTTTTCCATTCTTAATTTACTCTCTACTTTTTGATCTTTATTAATTATTTCCATAATCATGTGATTTGTTTATTTTGGCTTCCTTTAATATTTTTCATAAAAATTTATCCTATGTATGGTTTTATTATTAGTTGAAAGGTTGGAACTTGTGATTAATTACATGATGATAATGAATGATATCTACTCTTTCAACCTCATTAAATCATCATTTACAAACATTACAATATATCTTTAAAAAGGAAAAAAAAAAAAAAAAAATCTCTCTTTTCTTCCCTCTCTTCTTGTGACGTGTTGATATTTTCGTATGGTAAAAAAATCATAAATATGGAATAAACTGCCGGATCAAACTAATGTAAATATAATATAAATAATAGATATTTTATATAGTTTATAAAGTATAAAATATTTATTTATTAATTACAATATATATTTTTTTATTTTTTATTTCTCTAGTCTTTCCCGTAATCTTTTCTATTCATTTTATTAAACAGTTTTGTAAAATTGATACTTTGACATTTTTCGTCAACATGGATGAAACATTTTTTTTGGGGCAGATGTATAACTCTTTTGTAGTCGTTGCAAATGATGAGAGCTAATTAAGTTTAATTTGATCGTTTACGTAATAATGAACTTATGTATCTGTAAATCAAGGGTTCAACATTCATATCTCCAATATCTAATATCTTTGATGAATGCTCGTAAAATATAAAGAATGATATGAGTCCAATATGAATAGAAATAATAATAATAATAATATCCATTAACTAAGTTTGAGAGTAAAACATAAATTTGCGGAGGATTGAACTCCAACCTCTAGAGACGGAACACGATAGGAGTAAAACAACTTAATTATTATATGATAAATAATCTTTTTTTCTTACATAAATATTATATTTGTTGTTATCGATATTTTATTGATATATTTAGTAAAATTAAAATTTTGATATTGATATTAAAATCATTGAAACTTATAGTTGATTTAAGAGGAAAAAAATTCAAAACATACAAATGATTTATGAGTACATCCTTTTAACAATTTTAAAAAATTTAAGAAATTTCATTAAACTATAATAATCTTTTTAGCTGGTAAATAAACATTGGAACCTCAACAGTTTAGTTGAAGATATACGCTTAACAAAAACATTATTCAGTGATCTATGAATACCTTCCATTGATTCACAAATTGTTATTTCAATCTTATGATGTGATTTATTTGTGGTTAGGATGGTTCATTCAATTGATCTTTTAATAAATTCAACATGAAAATTTCTCAAAACATTATAGGAATTGACAACTACATCATTGTTGCAGTCGTTTTCAAAAAACATTTCATATGGAATATGAATTTATTGTCATTTCATATTAATCTTATACACAAAATAAGAGGTCATATCACAATAATTTGATCCCAACTTACATTAATATTTTCTATTTCTTTCTTCATGGTCTAAAGCAACAAATTTGTTTCTATTCCCCCTTTATTTTTTCATTTGAAAGATAATTACTAGGATTAAATATTATTTTAATCTTTTATTTAAGTTATTATTTTAACCTATTTAATTTCAATTTTATCTCATGGTTTTTTGATAAAAAAAAAAAAAAATTGGTATGACATTTACATTCACTAAATTTCTTATCATGTACCAATGAGTTTGTATTAAATAATTTCTATGGGTTATAAAATAAGTTAAAATTTTGGAAACATGTCAAAATTTATAATTTGGAAGTATATGAATTAAAATGAATCAAATTTGAATGAATAGAAACCACGACAACATTTTGAGAGTATAAGAAGAAAGATGGATGAAACACAACCAAAATAGTATTTAAACCGAAATACAAAATTAGGACAAAGGCATCAAGTACTTTTTTAAATGAACATTTTCTTCTGGACATTTTCGTCTAATTTGTTATGTTTTAAACAAAGTCTAACTAATTCAACATTTAAAGAACATAAATAAGATTTTGCTTATAAAAAGAAGGGGTAACAACATATATAGCTTTTAAACTAGTCAACCATAGCCATTTGTTTAAATTAAATTTGAAAAAGAAAATGAAATTACCACACA
Source organism: Benincasa hispida (assembly GCF_027475165.1). Lineage (NCBI taxonomy): Eukaryota > Viridiplantae > Streptophyta > Magnoliopsida > Cucurbitales > Cucurbitaceae > Benincasa > Benincasa hispida. Next base: position 67,253,954 of record NC_143482.1, read on the forward strand.
AGTACACCTTCATGAAAAGAAAAAAATCATTGCCAAAAGCAAAATGAGATAAAAGATTGCACCAAAAATCATTTCACCATGCTAATAAAGAGAGAAAAGGTTCCTTTTTTTCAGTAGAAATTTTAAAAACTTGTGATAAAAATGGAAATTTTAAGTCCATTTTGTAACTATTTTAATTTTTGTTTTTGTTTTTTAAAATGAAGTCGGATACTACTTCCATCTCCATAAAAAACCAAATCAAATTTTGATAACTTTAAATTGTTTTTATTTTTGAAATTTGGCTAAGAATTCAACCATTAAACTTAAAAAAGATGTAAATTATTATAAGAAATGTGGAGGAAAGAAAATTAATTTTCAAAAACCAAAAACAAAAAAACGAAATAGTTACCACAAGGTAACAGAAATTAAGTTTGCCGGTAAAATGGGGTGGAAATATTCATTGTTGCAATTATACTCTTAAATTTGGTTTATTTAATTCTTATACTTTCAAAATGTTCATTTTAATTCTTTGCTTTCAACTTTTGTTTGATTTAGTTCTTAAACTTTCAAAAATATCTATTTTGGTCCATAAAAAATGAAAAGACAAAAATGATTACTTTTTAAAAGTATAAAAATGATGGACATTTTGAGAGAAATGAACCAAAGTTAAAAGTATTGAACTCAAAATGAACCAAAGTCAAAAATATAGAACCAAAGTAATATTTAAACCAAGAAATTAAGAGTCCAAACATGACCAAACAAGATAAGAGAAGCGTGCAAAAGCTTTAGAGGAAAAAGATGACACGTGAAGGGAAAATGAAAGTAGTAGTAGCAGTAATAGGCAGAACATTCTCAGAAAAGGATAACAGAGAACAGAACTGAACTTCAAGTTGCAAAAAAGAAGCTCTTGTTTGGACATTCTGATAAAGCAAATTCTAACAGTTCTGAGTCAAAAAAATAACACTGAAACAAACCCATCATAGCACAAAGACAACCACAGAACACTAATCTAAAAGGGTAAGACTTAAGAGAGAGAGAGAAAGAGTAGAGAGGGCTGCTGATATTTATGACATTGTATAAGATTAGTGATGAGTCAACAATATCTCACTGCATTTGAGGTACAAACCCAAAGAGTAATGTAAAACCACACCCATTAATCATACAAACCCAAAGTTTGCCACTTTCTTCACCCCTCAAATTCAGCAAGACTCATCACAACTGACAAACTTGTTTGCAGTTGAAAGAAAAAAAAAACTATGGATGGATCTTGAAGAAACTATTAAGATGGCTGACTTGAGAGTTTTTAAGCATTGTCCATTTGGATGTTGTTGCTGGTTGAGTTCCGTGGATTAGCACCAAAAGGACTAGCGGAGAAACTGTTTTGAGTTTGGCCAGCACCGAATGTAAACTCGTGGGAAGGTACGTCTATGGGCAGGCGGGAAAAGATCGATGTTGCACCAATGCTGTTGAATGGAGTTGTAGGAACTGGGTCGCCAGTCTTTGGGAAGCCAAAGCTAAAAGAAGGCGGACCAACAGGAGGGAAGATTGGCAGGGTTGGGAGGGCGTTTTCAGATAATCCAAAAACCTTCTGCTCATACTCTTGCAGCTGCTGATAGATAGCTATTTTCACAGACCAAAAATGTTAATCAAGACTACTATTTGCGGATGAAAACATTCCAAAGAAAGAATAGAAAACGTTGGAGATCGAAGCTGAATGAAATGGAAAACAATCAGAACAAACAGGTTATATGACCAAAACATGGATATTGCATAGAGCTTCATTAAAGAGCAAGCAGATACAGTGCAGGCCCATGTGATGAATAAAACTTAAGAAATGGTTATACTATTTGGTTAAAAAAAATAATAAATAAATAACAAATGAGCAATTTACGGTTACTAGTAGGTGTAAAGACATGCCTTATGGCAGCTCGTGAACCAAGAAACGCACATTAGACCAAATAATTCGGAGATTTAGGGAGAACTGAATGACAGATATTTTCTTATTCAAAAATCAGAAAAAGGAACTTCAGTATAATGTGTGATATACATACATTCAGTTAAGTCTACGGATGGTCTCCGCTCTTTCACCCACTGATAACTCTGAGCAAGTCTCCAACCTTTACATTTCATCAAGAATGCTATAACAATAGCTGGAGACCTGTAATACATAAGTGTAACCTATTAGAGAGGATAGTTATGCAGAACTAAACTTCTTTCATATGACCATTTTTGTTCTTTGATCCCACGTCGACATAGGCACATATAAATTGCAGAGTTCCAGCTTTATCTACGAATAGGGAAGAGGATAACAAATGTGAATAGTTCAAACCTATTTTTTCCTGACATGCAGTGCACCAGAACCCGAGCTTTGTCTCTTTCACATAACTCTGTAAATCATAAGCAACACCGGGCAAGTTAGACTTCTGGAATAAGTGAATGATAGAAAGCTAATGACATGTTCATAACCAAGTCATTTGTTCAGTGTAATCTAATACTGGATTAAAGTAATAGCCTACAAGACAGCCATCGGAAGACTATTCTGCATCGGGCTTTTTTTAAGTCATGTTTGAATGAAGAACGGTGCAACACATGGACTAACCTAACAAATGAATTAGCAGATACAACATTTTGGAGAATATAAATAAAGGGCACCTAGAAATTCAACAGCATCATCGAAAGGTAAAGTCTTATCATATTGGAGGCAGTGATAAGTGAAGGAGTTCTTGTAGAGATTTTGACAAGCAGGCACAGTCTGCAAACATAGAGAGGAGAAAACCAAATGTCAGACGGGTATTTTCAGAGCACCTAATATATTTCAGAGGCAAGTGATAACATATAACAGTCGGTATAAGTAACAACCACGACTTCTATGACATCCAAAAGAGATAACCGTGATATGTATTCTACAATGAAACTTCTTTTTAGTATAATCATCAGCCTGATCAAACTTGTTTTATATCCATGGAAGCCGACAACTTGACATCATTGCATTCGGTATAGATAATGCATAATCGATCAGCAAAATAACTCACCCCCTCCATTTGATTCAAGGTGTACCGAAGGTGAGCAATCCTATATTTCAACATATATACATAAAAGTAAGTCATCCATCGCACCGTTAAACTTTATCCAATGCAAACTATCACCACCCCAGTCCAAAAAAGTTGTGCCCATCAAACAATTTCCGACAGGAACTATTCCATCCCCACAAAATCCATACCGAACTAGATAATCTACACCATGAGGCTGAAACAGAGAAGAATAAAAATGAACCAGAACCCAACTTTGCAGACAACAGTCCTACAAAAATTTTAATTTCAATGGTCAACTGCCCCATTGAGATCCAATTGGACAAGACCATAACAAGCAACTACAAGATGATTGTCGCTGATGCATATCAGAATTGAAATAGAATAGTTATAAAACATTCAGATAACAGAACAATCTAAAAGGCTTAAATCCATCACCTAGAAAAAGAAAAGGCAAAAACCAGTAGCAACCTAAAGTTTCAATCAATTCTATGTACTTGATCCAAAAAGGAGGGGAATAAAATCTAATGACACAGAGAATGAAGAACTGAAACGTACGTTAAGAACGCGGGAGATTCCTTGAGTCTTCAAAAGTTCAGAGCGTGAAGCGTTATCATAACTTCCCAAATAAAGAAACTCCGGCAAGATCTCAGAAGGAAACGCACTAACTTGCAACGAAGTTTTCTCCGATGTAGCTGGAACCCGATGACCACAAATCCCACAAACTTCCCCTTCTTCATATTTGTGGTAATGGCCACAAACCCCACAAGGGTTCTCTCTTTCCCTCTTCCTCATAGCCTAAAACCGCGATTGAGCTGTGACCCAGATGAGAAAAACTTTCTAAATCACCAAGAAAGCACCACGGACGATGAAACAAAAAGCCCCCAAATTAGAATAGAATCAGAATCGGACTAAACAAGAAGGGGAATTAAGCCAAAATCCATATGAATTCCCACCTAGATAGAGACAAAATTAGGGGTTTCAAAAGATGGGTTGTTATGAGAGGGGAAAAACAAACAAAAAGCACTTCTGCAGGCAGCAGATACAGAAAGGCGTTACCACGAAGCTTCTTTGAATTAGATTGATTGCGTGAGGAAGAGTTTTTGAATTTGGGTGTGGTGAGTTCTGCTTCTGACAACGAAAACGCAAAGGGATCAACAGCTACTATATATTGAATCGCCAGATACAGACGGATGACATCACAAAACGCAGGGTTTTCTTCAAGATTCCCCAGATGCGTTGGGTTGGACATGTGATAAACTTCATACAAAAATTTAAAAAAAAAAAAAAGCAAAAAAAGCAAACTTTTTTTTTAATTTTTTTTTTATTTTCCTCTTGTAATTTTTCACTGCTTCATAAGATTTATAACCTTCATAACATTATTCAAAAGATTTCAACTGATTTCATTAATGTTGATCTGAAATATAATTTATAATTCTGAAGATTGATTTACCAAGATAATCTTAACTACCTTTTGAATACTGATTCCCACTTCAGAAAAATTAGTAGAAACAGATATCAGTTATATATTCAATATATTTCTCACATGACCAATATATAAATATAAATATATATTGAAAATCACAAAACCAAATTTTATATCTTACTTTTTCATAAAATTAGTAGAAACAGATATTAGTTTTATATATATTTAACAACATGTGGGGTGAGAGAGTCGAATTCAGGTTGACAGTAAAAGTTTGATGAGAAATTGCATAGATGGACAAAATAGGACATTCAATTAGAAAAATAGCCATTTTGTTAACAGTATGATTTATGATAAAAAAAAAAAATGTTGATGTGAAAGGCCCATCTCCCTATTTACTTTTCCTTTGGACATTCCTCTTAAAATACAACTTTGAATTTTATTATGAAAATTTCTATTTGTTTTGTCTTTTTTGAGTATAAAAAAGGTTTTAGCTTGTTTTTAGTACATCATATTTGCATAAGATGCCTTACCAAAATTAATATTTATGTTTGAGTTATATATTTATGAGCTTGACAAAGAGTTTGGTTATTTTTTTAGTATATGGTATTTATATGACGATAATGATTAGTCGTTAGCTCTTTTTAGTATAACATATTGCTAAATTTAGCAAAAGATTAATCAACTGGATTCAAAACAATATATTTGTATGGAGAATTTAGTTATTTACTCTAAGGTATTTGTGGGGCATAGTCTGAATGAGTAAAGAATACATAGAGTTGAGTTGTTTTATATTTAATTGTTACAAGGTATTTACATGACTCGGTCTAACAAATATTTAAAATGTTTAGCTAGTTTTAGTATAAGATATTGATGTGACAAAGATAGAAGGAAAAATTCTAGCTATCATATTAGTCGAATAAGATTTTAGAATTACTTACTCTAATGTTTTAAGTGTTAGGTGATTTCATTTATATAAAGTAAAGAACTTAGGAATATAAAACACTAGGAGGAGAGGATCAAAACACAAATACCTCTTTATAATTATGGAAAATAGATTATTAGGGTTTGTTCTTTTTTTTCTTTTCTTTTTTGTTGCTTAGTGGATACTTTGTAAATTAGGTCCTAATTCTCCAAATATATCCTTTTTTTTTCATACAAAATGAGATGTATATACTTTTTTTTAGACAAATTTTAGATTTTCAATAACTATTTTTTGCTTTATTTTAGGAGATGTTTTTCGGATTTTCTTTTCCAAATGTTGGTTCATTAAAATATTGATTTCTTAATTTAGTTGATTATTTTATTTTTATTATATAATTTTTTATTCGTTATGATTCTACATATTTTGTGTTGAATATTGGTGTTAGAGGTACTTTTGACATTTGATAAATCGTATTAAAAATTTTGAAAAAATTATTTGGCCATTTATCCAAACAAAAAGTCTGATGGTCATATTTCAAAATGCACATTTTAATTTGACTATTTATGCAGTTGGTTGGCCCAAGTTTTATTCTGTAAGTCTAAACTCATTTTAGCAGTTATTTAACAATATATTTCTCACATAACCAAAATTCCAAAATTTATATTTTAATTTTTCATATAACTAGTCTAATAACCAATTTTAGAATATAGTACCTCTATTGCAACTAATTCTCTCACATTTAGCCAATAATATAGAGTTTACAAAATATAAATTTAAGTTGAAAGACATCTTAATAATTCCTTACAAAATGGTAAATTATATGCAAATTTTAGCAGTATGGCTATTTAGTCATTACATTTAAATCACAACAATTTAGTATTTATTTAATAAATATTATAACCTACTTTTTTTAAAAAAAAAAAATTAAGTTAAAATTTATGAAAGACCAATTTATTTCATATTGTACTAAAAAATTATTTCATATTGCAACTATATTTACCAATACCATTGGCAACTATTATTCTAAATGTAAGATAACTATGGAATTTCAAAATAAATATTTTTAATCTCTAAAGTTTGAAAAATAGTTTTAGATTATCTCTAGACTCATTTCACTATTAGTTGACCTAACAAAGTATTGATATAGTGAATTATATGTTGAGCAAACTCGAATGATGTGATAATTTTAAAATAAGAGGTAAAAATATAATATTTTTTAGTAGCCTTTGCTGAATTGAAATGTTGATATACATCGTTTCTGAATTTTAGGGATTAAAATGTCAATTTTAAAATATAAGGGATGAAATAATATTTTGCCAAATATTGGAAGTTACAATCAAACAGAACCTGAGATTTGTGTAATTACCCCCCAAAAAAATCGTTTCTTTTTCTTAAGATAGCTGTGAGGCTTATCCAACTTTATGAGTAATAAGTAACCAATCATGTTGTTCCACGTCACTGGGCCCCACATGTCCAGTAGCAGAGAATTTCTTTGTTTTTTCCTTTTTTGTTTTGTGTTTTTTTTTTTCAAACGTAATTTCTACGCGTTGGGTCATTGTTCTTACTTGGCTTGGCTGTTCATTTATGTAAAATTGGGGGATAAAATTATAGACATGTTTGAGAGCAATTATGAAACGGTCATACTCACTTGTATCTTTTGTACGATTCGACTGTTATCCAATTAAAATATACCACGTGACATTTTTTTTAAATTATATATTTTTAATTTTTTTTTATTTGTAGGATAAAGAGGAAGGGAGCATGATGGTTAGATGTAGCCGTTGCTCTTTTAAAAATCACTCTAAAACATGTTATTAATCATTCAAAACCAATTTTGATGATTTGAAAATTATATTTAGAAATGTAAAATTAAATACTAAATCATATTTCAGTGATTAAAAACATATTTTTATGTGGTATTGTATATGACAAAAGTAATTTTAACAATTTCAAAATAACTTCCCAACATGCACTATAACATATAATTGATTGACCCCTTTTTACTACTTAAGAAACACTCCTGGAATAGTTTTAACAGTTTTCTTTACAACATAAAGCCAATAAAAGCAAAAGTGATCTCCATCAAAGAGGGGTTTAGGAAGCTTTTACATCAATCAAACTGTAAATAAAGCCGAAGCTATTGCCTTCAGATTTTTTATGTGCTCAACCTGGCTTTCATTCAAGTTCTTCGACTTTACGAGCGGGATCTCACCATGCGTTAAAGTTTGTGTTGAAATAAGAAGTATTTTTCTCAATGACGTTTTAGTCTTTTTACGCATTCCTACTATTTTTAGGTGTCTATCAGATCTATTTATTTTTTAGGCTTGGATGGTGTTTGTATGACAAAAATTAATAAAACTTTTCTATCGTGATTTTTTCTCCTTGTACTAGGGTTTTTTACGTAAATCGTGTTCTCCTTTCTTCTTCTACTCTTTATCCTTTATTTTCAATATGGTATTAGAGCATGGTGATGAAACCCTAGCTCCGATGGAAGAAATTCAATCTTCAACCTTGGTAGGTGATGGGATCGTGACAGAAGCAACCAGCCTCGCGGCAATTGGTGATGGGATCGTGACAGAAGCAACCAGCCTCGTGGCAATTCAAGCGACTGTTGATCGATATCTCCGTTCGGTTCTAAATCTCGAGCTACATGGGCAACTATTGAGGACCAACCCAATCAAATGGATGAGAATTCCATAGAACCTGCCATCGACGACGTTTTGCCCAGATAGTGCCGAGCAACCAAACCCAGCCGTTCGCCGTCCAACCCAACCTCACGAAGGTCTATCGACGGTCTGGACAGTGCCCAACAGCGTTGTCCGACAGCCTTGTCGATCCCAACGGCCCCGTCTGGAAGTAGCGGCTCCGTCTGGCAGCACCTAGCGTCGATCCCAGCACCAATACCAGCACCGATCCCAGCAGCCTCGTCTGGCAGTAGCAACGAACGATTCGGACCATACCCAGTGCCGATTAGATCTGGAATGGCAGCTTCGGCCATGATGCAATCTCATCATGGGTATCCAATCAAACCTCAAATCCGGATAAGTGACCCAGTAAGGGAAAATTCTGCTTCAGTCATTTATGGGCAGACATACCCGGTTCCTACACTCCATGGGGAACTTCAACAAGAATTGGCAAGTCTCCAACAATGGATGGCAGACATCGGGGCAAAGTTGAACGGCCAGGATTCCTCTAGTTTACAATTGTATGCGGAAAATTCGGTAACTGTGTTTCCTAGTTTACCTACTGCAAATATTTTATCTGGAACTATGGGAAATCCTGCAGGGGAAAAGCTAAATGGCCAAAATTATTTTTTCTGGTCCCAATCTGTTTGAATGATCCTCGAAGGACGTCATAAGTTCGGATATTTGACTGGTGAAATACCGAGACTGAACCCTGGGGATCCCCAAGAATGTGTCTGAAAGGGAGAAGATTCGTTATTATGATCAGTGTTGATAAAACAGTATGGAATCTTATATTGGAAAACCGACACGAGACATTTGGGATGTAGTCCAAAGGTTATATTCAAAAATACAAAACGCATCATAACTATACACCCTGCGTAAATAGGTCCATAAATATAGATAAGGGACCATGGATGTGACTTCATACTTCAAGAAGATGTCTTTATTATGGCAGGAGATGGATTTGTGTCGGGAAGTTGTTTGGAATTGCTCGCATGATGGAATTCAATACTCAAAGATAGAAGATGTTGATCGGGTTTATGACTTCCTTGCAGGATTATACTCAAAATTTGACACGATTCTGAGTCGGATACTAGGGCAAAAGTCGATACCGTCACTTTTGGAGGTCTGTTATGAAGTTCGATTGGAGGAAGACAGGACAAGTGCTATGAACGGTTATGTGATTACAGCTGTGGACTCTGCGGCATTTGGGGTAAAATCATCCGGATCGAAGAATGACAAGCAGAGTGGAAAATCGCCCCCGGTTTGTGAGCATTGTAAGAAATTACAGCACACGAAGGACCAGTGCTGGAAATTACATGGTCGGCCCCCGAATGGCAGACGCCAATCTTCAAATGACAATTCAAAATCTGGTCAAGCCCTCGTGAGTGAAACTATTGATGATGCCTTTCCATCTCAAGTGGCCAAACTGAATGACCCAGGTACAACTGGAATCAGTACAGTTGCTCAATCAGGTACCACTCAATCTCTTGGTCTCTTTATTGAGGGACAAGATACTTGGATACTAGATTCAGGAGCGACTAATCATCTTACTGGCTCATCTGATCGGTTCCTCTCGTACTCTCCGTGTGCTAAAAATGAGAGGATTCGAATTGCAGATGAGTCCTTCGCTCCAGTTGTTGGAAAAGGTCATCTGTCTCCTTTTCCAGGGTTGGTTTTACAAACTGTCCTGCACGTACCCAAAGTTTCTTATAATTTGTTGTCTATAAGTAAAATAACCAGGGATTTGAACTGCAGAGTTATCTTTTCACCTGACGATGTTTCATTTCAGGACTTGAGCTCGGGGATGACGATTGGCACCGCCCGACATAATAAGGGCCTCTATTTCATCTCTGAAGATACTACCTCTAGTAGCCTTTCTAGGACTAGTCTATTATCATCATTTACAATTTCTGAAAAAGACCATCTGTTATGGCATTTTTGCCTCGGTCGTCCGAACTTTCAATATATGAAACATTTGTTTCCCCATTTATTTTCTAATGTGGATATTTCTTCTTTGTCTTGTGATGTTTGTATACGTGCTAAACAGCCTAGGGTGCCCTTTCCCTCTCAACCTTATAAACCATCCCGACCTTTCAATTTGGTTCATAGTGACGTTTGGGGTCCATCGAACATTACTACCTTATCCGGCAAGTGGTGGTTTTTCACCTTCATTGACGACCACACCCGTCTCACATGGATATTTCTACTTGTCGATAAGTCCGAAGTTCCCTCTATTTTCCAACAGTTCTACACTACAGTCAAGACCCAGTTCAATACTAAGATTGTTATCCTTCGGAGTGATAATGGGCGAAATTTTTTAATAACACTCTTCGTGAGTTCTTGAATTCAAAAGGGGTTGTCCATCAAAACTCGTGTGCTATACACTTCAATAAAACGGAGTAGCCAAACACAAAAATCGTCACCTTATAGAAGTCACTCAGTCGCTTATGCTTCCGGCATCTCTTCCCTCGTATCTTTGGGGAGATGTCATTCTTATTTCAGCTCACTTTATCAATCTTATGCCATCCCGGGTTCTTAAGTTCCAAACACCCCTCGAGTGCTTTAAAGAATTTTTTATGTCTACGCATCTCTTCCCCGATGTCACTCTTCGTGTGTTCAGGTGCACTGCCTTTGTTCATAGCCATGGCCCTCACTAAACAAAGTTCGTCCATCGTGCTTTGAAGTGTGTCTTTGTGGGGTATCCATTTCACCAACGGGGCTATAAGTGTTTCGATCCATCCTCAAGGAAGTATTTTGTCACTATGGATGTTACGTTCCTTGAGAATCAACCTTTTTTTCCCGTTAGTCCTCTTCAGGGGAACTCTAGTGAAGAGCTTAACTCATCTTCCTACTCTATCCCTATAAACTTCGAACCTACTCTTGATGCAAACCCCATCCCTCTTGTGCCTGACCCAGTCCCTCCTACTCCTACAAACCCCGTCACTCCTGTGTCTGACCCAGTCCTTCCTACTTTTGATACAGATCCTGTCCTTCCTATGCCTGACCTGGTCCTTCCTACGAAGCAAGTACCCTAGATAACATACCATCTTAGAAAGGAAATAGTGGTCCCTGTTGATGCACCGAGAGCTGCCCAAGTGTCGGAACCGAAACTTGATCAGGTTCAAGCATTCCCTGTTTCGAATGATACTTCTGGAAATGAGAATGAGTGTGTTGAAGGTGATATAACGACAAATGGTGAAATTAACAGAAGAATGCCAGATGAGGACAAACCTACAAGTTGTAATGAGGCACTAGAAGGAACTCAGGAGAATGAGGTCTTGGCACAAATGAGCAAGTATGATCACCATCCCTGTACTGTTGAGGAATCTGGAAGAACAGGAGATTATGATGCCTCCCTTGATATACAAATTGCCCTACGAAAAGGGACTAGATCATGTACCAAATACCCCATGCATAACTTTCTGTCTTAAGGTAACTTGTCACATGGGTTTAAAGCCTTTAACACTAGTTTGGATACTATGATGATACCGACCAGTGTGCATGTTGTCATGGAAGTTCCTGATTGGAGAGTTGCTGTCATGGAAAAAATGAAATCTCTCGAAACAAATAAGACATGGGAACTTATTACTCTTCACAAGGACCACAAGACAGTTGGGTGCAAATGGGTGTTCACTGTCAAGTATAAATTTGATGGGATTCTCGATAGGTACAAGGCCAGGCTGGTTGCTAAAGGGTTCACCCAGACATATGGGATTGATTACTCGGAAACTTTCTCTCCAGTAGCAAAGTTGAACACTATTCGAGTCCTTCTCTCAGTTGCTATTAACAGAGACTGGCTCCTCCATCAACTTGATGCAAAGAACGCTTTCCTGAATGATGAGTTAGAAGAAGAGGTGTATATGAGCCCACCTCCTGGGTTTGAAGCAAGATTTGGCAATAGGGTCTGTAAACTCAAAAGGTCCTTATACAACTTAAAACAATCTCTGAGAGCGTGGTTTGACAGATTCACTACCTTTGTTAAGTCCCAGGGGTTCGTTCAGGGACATTCTGATCATCCTCTGTTCACAAAGAGATCCGAATCTGGAAAAATTGTTGTTTTAATTGTATATGTTGATGATATAGTTTTGTTAGGAGACGATATTGCAGAAATTGATAGATTAAAGCAGAGAATGGCAAGTGAATTCGAGATCAAGGACCTTGGCAGTTTGAGGTATTTTCTTGGTATGGAGGTAGCAAGGTCGAAGCACGGAATATCCGTGTCTCAACGAAAATACACTCTAGACTTGTTGAAGGAAATAGGGATGATGGGAAGTAAACCTGTTGATACTCCTGTTGAAGTCAATACTAAACTAGGAGATTCTGTTGAAGGAGTTCCTGTGAGTAAAGAGAGGTACCAACGTCTCGTAGGAAAATTGATCTACTTATCTCATACTAGACCAGACATATCCTATGCTATTAGCATGGTCAGTCAATTCATGCAGACTCCATACAAGGAACATATAAGGGCTATTACTCGGATTCCGACATATTTGAAGTTGACTCCTGGAAAGGGATTAATGTTCACAAAACATGACAATAGATGCATTGAAACTTATACTAACTCAGATTAGGCAGGATCCGTTACAGATAGAAAATCGACCTCAGGATATTGTACCTTTGTGTGGGGGGAATCTTGTTACCTGGCAGAGTAAGAAACAGGGTGTGGTAGCTCGGAGTAGCGCTGAGGCAAAATACAAGGCTATGAGTCTGGGAATATGCGAAGAGATATGGTTGAAGAAAGTCTTGTCTGACCTTCACCAGGACAATCAGGGTCCCATGAAACTTGATTGTGACAATAAGGCAACTATCTTTATTACAAACAATCCGTGCAACATGATAGAACCAAACATGTAGAGATTGACAGACATTTTATTAAAAAGAAACTGGACAATGGTAGGATTTGTATTCCCTACCTACTTTCGAGTCAACAGGTTGTTGACATTCTTACCAAAGGGCTACTGAGACAGAGCTTCGACACTTGTATTAGCAAGTTGGGTCTGATTGATATTTATGCCCAAACTTGAAGGAGAGTGTTGAAATAAGAAGTATTTGCCCTAGGGGCATTTTAGTCTTCTTACGTGTACCTATTATTTTTAGGTGTCTGTCAGATCTATTTATTTCTTAGGCTTGAGTGGTGTTTGTATGACAAAAATTAATAAAACTTTTCTATTGTGGTTTTTTTTCCCTGTGTTAGGATTTTCCACGTAAATCGTGTTCTTCTTTCTTCTCCTACTCTTTATCCTTTATTTTCAATAGTTTGTTTTCTTACCATTTTACCAATCCTAATTCCTAAATAAGTCTCGATATCTATAATATGTTAGAGCATTAAAATCATCGATTCAAACCAAATGCTATTGATCAAAATAATGCGAACTCATAAAAACAAGAAAATACACCACTCATTCTTGTGACAGTGATGTTTCCAAATCCCTCCTATGATATGCAATAGGTACTGTACTAAACTAGAATGATGTAAGCTAGCTAAACGTTAAGACTAAATAGGTCAAAACCAGAACTTTCTCTTCATCTCCGGTACGATGAGCAACGAACAGAGCAAAAGGTTCATGCACGATTGTCCCGAGCAATTTATTCCTTCACCCAAGGACCCGACAGCAAAGAAAGATATCTTAATTTAGATGAGGATGGAGACTAGAGAGTGGGACTGTGTGTACTTGTTTGTCTTGAAGGTGCATTAATTTGCATGTGTTGTGGTTTGGAGGTGCTTTAAGGTTATAGGGAAAATAAAGGAAGAGAGGTCCAGGCTAACTATATCAGTGTACCAAGGCAAAAACTTCAACTGCCTCGTCTGGTCTTTGTTTTAGTCCTTAAACTGTCTCTTTCTTTTATTTGATCCCATCTCTGGCTTTCACCTCCTAACTGGATAATTCATTTTGCTGATAGTAATAGTTCAACTAGAGAGAGAACACAGAGGTCCAGGGGAAGGCAATGGTCATGACTATTCTATTATGAACTATCAAGTGGGTCTTTTGGTTAAACCTGACCTGTCATTTAAGAAAAAACTGATGCCGAAAGTCGCAAGTACTGCTGCATGATAAAAACCTGATCATAACCAACAAAACCGACCAAAACTGAACTTTCAGAAATGGACAAAGTCTCTTCAGATCCAATCGGTCAAATAAAATTTGTGCCTTACCTTATATGCAATCAAGCTAACCAAAATGTATAGCTTAAATCGACTGAGCCGAATTGTGGACTTTTTTGGTTCCAGCATGCACCTCTATATGAATTATAGCTTCAAACATGTGTCACTATGGTTATTAATGAGGTTGTAAAGTTGTTGCTAAGGGCCTAATGCCAAAGAAAACATGAATAAATTTACAGAGAAATAGCTACCTATGTTCCAATTTCTCTGATTTGATGCTAAATAATTACACTTTGTAACCATCGATCCATATCCTACACTAATACACCGACTTGAAACCTTCAGTGAGAGGAACCACTTTCGCCGTTACCTTTGACTGCAGCTTTGATACTGCTTTACGGATGTCCTGCAATTCAAAAAGCATTTACTCGTCTGTGATTTGCTGACATATGACAATATTACTATTAGGACCCAGATGGCCAGATCAAAGATTAAAAGTAATATTGGATTATCTTGAATCTACTTCTAAAAGTACTAAAATCTGATAATATGTCAAACTACACACAAATAAAAATTAATGGGTCCCCTGCGTGTCGTGTCCTACTTTTTTCAGAAAAAGACAGGTCACCATGTCCGTGTCTTGTCGTATCCATATCGTATGCCTGCGTTTGTGCTCTTAGGTTCCAACTATGACTTATTGCAAGCTTAAATGGTAGAAGTTGTTAGGAACCAATGTAGTATGGATGCCTAGGTCCCACATTGGTTAGAATGAGATGACCAATATGTTATTTAAGTGGCTTGGCTCTCCCACCCCAATAGCTAGCTTTTGGGGTGTGGTTCTCCAAAGACCTAATAGAAGCTCAATTATGTTTCGTTTTGAGAGCGAGCGTGGGCATGCCTAACAGAGAGTGCATACAAGAATCCTTGTGGTGTGAACTAATACACATTAGAGACTTATCATCATGAATGCAGCACAAAATGAACTTCATTAAAATAAATTTCACCTCTATATGGTATCGGGATGAAAAATGAGTAAGAAGAATAGCCTTATTTCGAATCCACTGTGCATTTTCAATGATCTGCAATTTTGCAAAATCATAGTCAATAATTGTATCTCTAATGATCATTCGACCAAAGGATGAAGATACAAGAACAAAACTTAAAAGACGATCCATTGAACAGACATTAGAACAAGAATTGGGAAGGATTTATATTCCTCATCATAAAAATGAAAACAAATTTCATAAAGGACAATAAATGGTCAATAATGTAACCAACAAAAAGGACAATTCATCACATAAAAGGTGACAACCAATGCTTCAAATACCTCAAATATGTGAGTATGACCATGTTGTCGTGCATGTTCTATGCTAACTGCTTCATCCAGAAAAGTTGCCTGTTTAAAAAGGATTTATTAGTAGGATAATTTTTTTTTTCAAAGCAGTCCAAAGCAAGAAAACAACACCTACGTTAGTGCCCTTGCCTTCTTTTTCTTTTTGGACGTGAAATATCCTACGTGAGCATTTGAAGCCCATTAATAATTGTGATAGCACTAATAGTCATTGTTATTTATTTATTTATTTATTTATTATTATTATTATTATCTTCTTTTCTTTTTTGTGGTGGGGGAGGGGGGGAGGTCAAGATTTTCTGTCAGTCATTGACCATGCTATTTGAAGTTTTCTTGTTCTGATACTTCCCAGTACAATTTGCGGTTCTTTTCTGCCAAACTGATTACAGAAAAAACTTGGTCATGGAGGAGTACATTGAAGCATGATATGGTCGAATTTAACGTTATCCAAACTACTGGAGAATCAATGAAAAATATCAAAGTCCTTCTAACTATGAGCTAGGAATAGGAAAATTCAATGTGATACTTCGAAAAGGTAGAACAATGATATAGACACGTTGTGATATGCCTATTATATTGATTGAGGAAAGAATAGTTCATATACTTTTGAAGGCCCGTAACCCTCCTTACACCAAACTAAGTAACTAGCTAATTTTCCTTCCTTCCCTTTCCATCTTTAATACTAATGATTACAAAAAGGCGTCCCATTTCACACACATGGCCAGTGCATTCTTTTGACTCATTGCAAATTCAAACATCACATAGTTAGCCTATAGCTCAGACCATGTAATTTTCTCCTAGAGTTAGTAAAACGGATGGACGGGTTTTCCCTATCTATATCTAACAAACAAAAATGTTTGAGGACTAGTATTGCAAGACAAATCAGCCAACTAATTACTTTGGGATGAAGTCAATTGAAGGAAGTGGAACACCAGTTCTCACTCATAATGCTGAAGGAAGGATAGGGGTCAAAATGGATAGAAACAGTTGAAACGCAACACAGATGCTAACAGCAAGTATGTATTTGTCAAGAGGAAGGTTGGAAACCAACAGCAAAGTTGTTGCAAAATTTTTGAGAACCAAGCGCCTAAACACAAATTCTGTGCACGTTTCCAAGATTTTTTTTTTTGGAGGCAAAATGAGGATTATTTTCAGCAGCAGAGGGGTTGATTAGCACAGTTGGGCAGGTCTGAGTGTCTAATAGTACAGCAAAGAGAAGAGCTTCCCTGCAAACGTGGGAATCAACAAAAGTAGACTGTTCAAATCTTCCTCCTCTGTGGACAAAGGACAAAGGATAAAGGATAAAGGAAAAAGAAGAATTATTTAGCCTATGGATTAAACCGTCCTTGAGAACAAAGTATATTTAACAGTAAGACTTATAACAGCAACAGGTGTTATCATCATTGAGGGATGATATTGTGTACATAGGGACCATTAGTTGCATAAAGAGAAAGAAGGTGGCAAGGGAAGTTAGGTAATTTTGTGCTTATTTTGGGCTAAGGTTTGCTTTGAGAGCGGTGTGCATCAAGGTCAAGGTTCCTTAAATTACTTAAGATAATTTTATAAAAGTTTCTTGTTCTTCAAGTTTTTAATACAATCACGATCTCCTTACTATTGGGTTACTATCATGTTGTTCTAACAAATAGTCAGATCATGATGAGAACCCCCAAACATATTTTGAAAAAAGAAAAAAAAAATGATAGAACCAGAGCAAACATTTTACACACATGGAAATTGCTGGAACAAGTCATTTTCTTATTGGAAATTATTACGGAGTATTGATGATAATTTAGAATTGTAAACAAGCTGAACCAGAGTCCACAGCCTATACCTCAGTTATAAGAATTTTCGCCCTCAATGCATCGGCATTATGGGGATCAAGCATAAAATCTGTCGTTGTATCACCTGTGAAGGCCACCTCCGGAGACATTATGGTGTCTGTAATCTAA
This sequence comes from Benincasa hispida, assembly GCF_027475165.1. NCBI lineage: Eukaryota > Viridiplantae > Streptophyta > Magnoliopsida > Cucurbitales > Cucurbitaceae > Benincasa > Benincasa hispida. The sequence goes on from NC_143482.1 coordinate 67,271,403, forward strand.
AACAAAAATTACAAAATCAAACCAGTGCCAAATGTAGATAGATTAAATAATGATACCAAGTACCAACTATTGGTGCATAACATGCCTCAACTCCAGATTTCTTTAGCTTCTCAATCTGTTTCCCCTTAAGATGCATGTATTGCTTCTTCAATTTTTTTCTAACCGAATAAATGACATAACCCTGCATAAAATTAATTAGTCACATGTTATACTTATACAATTAGATGAGAGATACTTGAACCTCAAAAAATAAAAAGCTTTCATTATCAAACATGAACCCAGCTAATTACTGTAACCAGATAAAATATAAAATTCTAAAAGTTGGTCATCGATCATTACTCACATACTGGCCTCAACAAAAATACAGCTACCTTGAGTCAAAAGAATATGGTAATGCAAACAGGGTCCTTGCTACAATTCTAAAGCCAAAAATATGCATGCACTAGGATTTGCTACCCAAGTATTCTTCCTAAAGAAGGTAATCACAATCACAATCAACTATAGAAATAAGATTTCTCAAACCACTCCACCATTAATAATTGATTCCCATACATGAAGAACCTTTTCGCTACAAGAACCCTATGAATTTTCCTTTCCTGTAAATGAAAAGTTGAATAGATCTCAACTCTCAAGTACTCTAGAATCTTTGAAGTCCCAATCTACATGTATAAAATAGACAATATGGCGTAATATGTAAATAGGAGAAATATCCTTAAATGTTAGAGTATTCCAAAGAAACACTTTCCCCTCTAGTATAAGAAGAAAGAGAGACAGGGAGATCATACCTGGCTTGGTATCACATGCTGAGTTTTGAATGCTCTGCAGACGAGGTTATTACGCATTTCATATGTTTCTCCTGGATTCAATTACACATCATTATTTTCACTAGAGACGAACGAAGATGCACACTTCAGTCAAAATAAGGAACAACTAAGCTAAAATAAGGAACCTACCTACATCTAGAGCAACCAGGTCAACGTCCAACTCCACCTGGCCCATAGTCCTGTGAATCTCAAGTAGTTTTTCCACATCTTCTTTAATACAAGCAGGCACAAATACTGTGGGAGGACTTAAACTATATAAACCACGACTAGCTACATACATTGGTAGCCCACCCTGAACCAGAACAAGTTGAAGACCACCATCACTAACATAAATTGGTGCTGATTAGTCACTTAACTTTAAGAAAAGAAAAAAGAAACGACTATCATAAGCTAATTCAGTAATCCAATGAATTTAAGAAGTTTAATCTGTAACCACTACAGCAGTCCCTTCTCAATTTTTATCTTAGCTATCTATTCCTAGTTAGTAGGTATGTCATTAATTTTTACTAATTAGCTGATAATGCTAAAACCCCAACCTAAAAAGTATCTGTAAAGATAGATTTGGTCATTGGATAAAGAAAGGGTTCACAATTCTTGAAGAAATCTAATTCTTAATTCCCTCGTCAGCTTAATTTAGAGATTATAAACAGCACATACTTAACTGCGTAGTGATTAATGCATAGTGAATAGTAACTTAAAAAACGTTTAATGAAGTTACATCAATGATAATAGAAGTGGATAAGATTCGGTAGTTCAGCTAAGGAAGCTTACAATGTGATCGAGATGGGCGTGAGTGATGAATACAAAGTTTTGCTGAATGGCTCGAGATGGACACCTCCCAATATCAAATGCACACTTGAATTCCGGAATGATTACACAAGTTTCTTGCCCACCAACTGAAATTCCCTCGATTGAATACCCTTCTAAATCGACCCCTTTTCGATTGACCTGTGACCGTGCTCTCCGGTACTCCTCTTCGACGCCGATTGTAGATAAAAGACCCGAATCTCTGAAGGAATTTACAGGATTCACATGACTTTGGAGAGTAATTCCTTGCGGTTTCGGTGTCCGTAAAATGGGTTGATGAAATGGAAAAATTTGAGGAGCTTTGAGAGGCGAAACGGCCATAGAAATTTGCATCTTCTAATGGGCTAGAAGGGAATTGCATAAGATTGTGAACGACGAGGGCCTTGGAGGAAGAAACGGGGTTTAAGGGAGGTTTAATTGGTCTCCCAGAGGAAACGAAAACGGAAGAGCAAAGAAAGTGGATATGTGTCTGCAGCTGGCTGGGATGATGGGTTAAAGCGCGAAACTTGTATCCGGGAAATTTGGGCACGATTTTAAGTTGTATATAAATTTCGTGGAAATTGTTAAATCAAATTGTATAGTAATAAATAATCACATCACGATGGAAGATAGATCGACAGTACAGTTATCAAGACAATTTTTGTAATCTCATACCGTGATAATATCAGCAGAAAGTCAATTGACAGTTTGTTAAAAAATCGAGTCATTTGGCATTATAGATGGGCCTAGATATTACGTCATTGACCTAAATTTCTCGTGAAAATTGTCAAATCAATTGTACAGTGACAAACAATCACATCACGAGGGAAGATAGACCGACTGCGAGAGCGAGATCCAAGTAGCGAGAGCGAGATAGTTATTAGGGGCAATTCTTATAATCTCATACCGTGATAACGTCAACAAAAGGTCAATTGACAGTTTTTTAAAACATTGGGTCATTTGGCATTATGAACCTAGATATTAGGTCATTGGCCCAAATTTTTCCTTCTATCTTCTCTCTCAATGACAAGGTAATATAAGGCTAAATTGTAACAATGATGGATGTTCAATATTAACTTTTATAATCATTTCAAAATTATTATTAGAATTTTATAATATCATATTGGCAGCGATCGACGTCAAATGATCATCATCTATATTTTCATTTTACAAACGTTCACATCCCAATTTTCATTTAAAAATACTTCAAGGATATTTTTAAAATTTTTGGAAAAGGTTGGAAGTATTATGTCCATTTTATAAAGTATACCAATGTTGACGAAACAAATAGAAAAGTTCAACGGTATTTTTTAACCTATAAAATGTATCAAATGTTCAACCAATTTTAAATAATTATATAAGACAGTTTGAGAAGTTATTTAGTTATGAAATTGTTTAGTTATCTGTATACATTGTAAGGAGCTAATAAATCTTAGTTAGTTTCATAACTAATTCTCTAGACCAAACATGTCCATGAGTTTTCGATAAGACTATTGTAGAAAAGATTATTCATAAAAAAATAATTTAGATGATTTTAAATTTGATCGTTAGTTATTTAGATATTTTTAATTCTATTCAATATAGTGAAAATCACGTCCGCATTTTATTACAATTAATTATTTGTTTTATATATATAACATTAAAAAAAACAATTGATATAGAACATTTTCAATAACACTTGCTCAAGTTAATATATACAACGTTGCACTCATCTCATCAGCTTGTTTAGTTGTTCTCAACTGTTTTCCTTCTTTTAACTCTTGAAAAAATAAATTGGTATAAAAATTTGAAACAATGATTAATAATGTAATTCTTGCAATTTCATTCTTTATATCTCTTAATTTAGCATACTTTATGCTTAAAATTACTAGCATGAGTTGCACCATCACACTCACATATGTATGCATGTAAAATTGCAGGAAATTGTTGTCAAAATTTTCATCAAATGCACACTGTTTATATGTAAAATAGTATACCAAAAACCGCCGTTATACACATATGTATATCATTTCATAAACTAAATCAAAGTAGAAAAGAGTAGAGAGAAGAACACAAAAATTTATAGTGGTTCGATCAATAAAGTCTAGATCTACTGTGCAAGATGAATAATCTTGTATTAACTTCAATCTCGAACTTCAAAAATAAAATACAACTCAAAAGGTAGAAGAAGATGAGAACAACAAACTCAGCAGCACTCTCAAAAGAAATATATGATGCACAAATTTCAATGTGTGGGCTACAATATGGAGAGTTTAAAGTTGTACAAATTTTTTGGGCTTTTATCAATAATAGGCACAACATAGATTTCAGCTTAAAAACGTATGAAACCAATTCACAACTTCAACATACAAAAATCCTGTGAGAATATGCTTGAGTCAAAAAACACAAAGTCAACAAATCACCCTCTTGAATCAAGTATATCTCCATATAACGAAGCCAATGCAATCTTAAACTCATCTTGCACTTCAATCACAAACAAGCAACGTTAGCCAACACCTACTTTAAATAGGTCACAGAAAAGTTTAAATTTTATGTCTGATAAAGACTTTGTACAAGATTATTTTCATATGCAATCTTTTCAAGCTTCATTGTCTCCTTATTTACTTCATCTTTCAAGAAATGAAACTTCACATTAACATGATTGGTTCGACCATGGTTAAAGGATTTTTCGAAAGTGCAAGATCACTCTAACTATCACAATGAATAGTAGGTTCTACTATCTCTCCCAACATATAAGATATTAACCCTTTCAACCAAATTGCTTCTTTAACAGATTCACATAAAGCAATATATTCTAACTTTATAGTAGATAAAGCCACCATGGAGGAGAGATGATCTTCAACTAATTGTATTGCCAAACACTTTAAACACAAAACCACTTGTAGATCTTCTCTTATTTAAATCTGAAGCAAAGTCAGCATTAGCAAAACCTTCTAAACGTGGAACATCAGAATCACCAGTTGTATACGTTAAACCATAGTTCTTAATACCTTTAACATACTTGATTACCTATTTTATAGCTTCCCAATAGCTTTTATCTGGACAACTCATAAAACAGCTAATAACACTCATAGCATAAGACAAATCAGGTCGAGTACATGTCATTCCATACATCAAACATCCAACAGCATTAGAGTAATGTACCTTTGCCATAACTGAAAGTTCTGTAACTATCTTTGAAGATTGAATCTTTGACAATTTTAAATGAAAGGCTAATGGAACAGTCACTAGCTTTGCAACATCAAGATTAAACCTCTTAACACACTGTCAAGATGACCCTACTATGTAATTATGAGTTTGTTAACCACTCTGTCCCTAACAATTTCCTTAACTAGAATTTTTCTAGTTGGACTTAAGTTTTTCATATCAAATTCTCTGCATAACTCAGCCTTCAATTCAACAGTTTCATAATATACATGAGAAGCCAAAAGCATATCATCCACATATAACAACAAAAACACATATACATCTTTTGAAACATGTTTAACATAAACACAACTATAATATTTACTTCTACTAAATTCACATTTAACAGTAAAAGTGTCTAACCTTTTATACCATTGTCTTGGAGATCGTTTAAGTCCATAAATTGACTTTTTCAATCTACAAACTAAATTTTATGTTCCTTTTTTCAGTGAAACCAAGTGGTTGAGACATATAGTGCAAAAATGCACTTGTCACATCCATTTCCTCCAACTCAAGATTAAAATGAGCAACTAAAGACAACAAAACACAAATATTGAAAAATGTCTTATAATAGGAGAATAAACCTCATTATAATCAACTTCATATTCTTGAGTAAAACCCCTTCCAACCACCCTAGCTTTAAAACTAGGTTTATTTTCACTACTAATACGAAGTTTTACTTTATACAATCATTTGCAATCTACAAGTTTATGATCTGATGGTTTTTCTGTCAGTACCCAAGCCTCATTTTTCATCAATGAGACCATTTCTTCGTTCGTAGCCACTAACCATTTATCACTGTCTTCAGACTGTACTGCTTCATAAAAATTGGAAGGTTCATGATTTAACGAGATTTCATCACAATTTAAGGCATGAGTCGATTCCTTCTCCTATTCTATTACACAACTTGCTTCATCATATCTCACTGGTGGTCTAACAACTCTTCCCTGTCTATCTCTGACTAACTGGTAATTAGTCAAACTAGATTTTGATTGATCATTTTCAGTACTCACAGACTTAGGTTGTTCAATAGATTGTTCGCCAAACAATTGATCATCAATCCCTATATAGCTTCATGATTGGAAACAGATCGCTCTCTTGAAGATCCAACAATGTGTGTGTTTTCCAACTCAATCTCAAAAGAGTTTGAAAACACATTGTCAATAGATTTCTTAAAACTCACACCACCTGACAACTCCCAAGACATATCTAATTCATCAAATTTTACATTTCTACTGATAATACATCGTCCCTCACCTGGTTCTAGAAGCCATAGTTTATCACCTTTTACATCAGACGATAACCAAGGAAGATACATTTCTTTCATGTGGCTCTAACGGGTCTTATCTAATATGTGCACATGCTGCATAACCAAACACCTTCAAATAATTGAGATTTGGAGGCATTCCTGACCAAACTTCTTGAGGAGCTTTCATATCCAAAGCAACTGAAGGACTCCTATTTATGAGATATGTTGTTGTTGAAATAGCTTCGCCCCAAAACATTTTAGGAAGCTTTGCATTTGCAAGCATACATCTCACCCTCTCAAGCAGAATCATATTAAAATGTTATGCAAGACCGTTCTTTTGTGGTGTGTAAAGAACTGTGTGATGATGCTTAATGCCAGATTCTTTACACAAATTTATGAAACTGGCATTCACATACTCTAGACTGTTATAAGTTCTCAAAACCTTAATTTTTCTCCTAGTTTGATTTTTAACTAGAATTTTACAATATCTAAAGGTTTCAAATGCATTATCCTTGTTCTTCAAAGTAAACACCCACAACCTCCTTGAGAAATCATCCACAATACTCATAAAGTATTTTGCTCCTCCAATGGTAGTAACCTTTGTTGGTCCCAACAAGTCCAAGTGGACATAATCTAGTATCCCTTTGGATAACTCTATGCTTTTTAAAAATTTCATCCTCGTAGATTTTTCAAGAGTACAATGCTCACATAAAGGTAATTCTTAAAGCTTGAGTTTAAAAAAAAAAAAAAAAAAAAAAAAAAAAAAAAAATCCCTTGTTTATATAATTCACTCAAGCCAAAGGATAGTTTCTTTATCACCTTGTACTAAAAGAACATTTGCACAATGAGTTTCTGCTGAGGTTCCATTCAAAATATACAAGTCGTTTCTAAGTGTACCTTTCATTTCTATAAGCAAACCTTTATAAATCTTAAGTACATCTCCCTCCAACTTGCCATTAAAACTTTCTTTATCAAGCTATCCAAGAGAAATCAATTTTTTCTTTAAATGAGGAATATATCGTACATTAGATAGGAACTTCTCCATTCCATCATAGAGTTTCAACCTGACAGATTCTTTACCTTTTACAAGACAATATTGATTATTGTCTAACAAAACCTTTCCACTATTGGGATTAATATCCTAAATCTCTTGTATTCTCGTAGTTTGTAAACATTGTATAAACAAATTGTTATTAATAAAATAATTGTTGTTTTATGAGCATACACTCAATCTAATAAACTAAAGATCCTAGGTTATCTTATGTAATTTAAACAAGTAGGTAGAGACATACAAATGAATTGTTTAAATAATAACCTAAATGGTCTGAAGTAGATGGATAAGACTGGGTACCTTATTCTGATGACACTATAGACACAACCCACTTTGTAAATGTTACAAATGTTGTAAAGTGCTACAAATGATCTGATCTTGATTATTCATGTGGAGATATGTGAGAGGGGTATTCTATACAAAAAGTTCATATAAGAGTAGACCATGAAATGGTTAGTCTTATTATATAACGTCGTTAATAATAGAGACTTATATTTCACTAGGATGACCTAAATCTAAATCCTGAGTGAGTTGTAAACTCCTGCTCATAAAGGCGGTCCTTTGATTTGTATGGGTGAGAGTGGCCAGATTGCTAACTCAATATCCCTACCATTTTGGGGACTCGTTTGATTGGGGAGCTGGGAACACAGTTACACAAGACAGAATTCACTCATCCTCTGATGTCGGGGCAAGTAGATAAATTTCTCCCTTAAATGCTGATTCCGAGGCTTGAAAAATGTGGTCACCCTTTCTTGGCCTGAGAGGGACTTGGCCATAGATGAACCATGACTTAGAGGAATCAGTGGTACTTAAGGGTTAGATGTAACTATAGGGGCAAAACGATAATTTTGGCCCAACTTTACTTACGAGCAATTTGTTAAGGCTCATTGCACTGTTAATTGGTTATATCCAATGGACACAAAAATATATCTACAGGTCCATAAGGTCCCTCTATAGCTCAATAGGGATTTAATTTGAAATAAATTGTGAAAATTATTATATATGATACAATTAATTAAATTAATTATATATGTGATACATTATAGTATAAAATATTTTGAAAGGAATTTGAATATGATTCAAATACTAATTATGTGAATGAGATTCATATAATTAAATTTAATATAAATATGATTTATGTTAAATATCATAAATAGTTTAGAGGAATTAAATATTTGGGTGTGATTCAAATATTAATTATATGGATGAGATTCATATAATTAAATTTAGTATAAATGTGATTTATATTAAATGTCATGCATTGTTGAGAGAAAATAAAATTATAAGTTATGTTGTATTTGATACAATATAAAACTATAGGTTATGTGTTATATTTGATATAACATATATTGTATTATATATATATATATATATATTATTTAATTTGATTTAATTTATTATTTATTTTTAATTTAATTCTAATTTCTCTCAAGTTTAATACAGATGGGGTGTGTGAGTCAGTTGACCATTCATCTTCTTCCTAAAATTTATGAGAGAACAATTCTCTCTACAGAAAATTACAGAGAAGAAATTCTTCTCCTCCTCTCTCTCAATCTCTCTTCCTCCCTTTTCTAAATCTAGGGTAGAGCCCACAACCTGCCAATTCTCGACTCCAAAGAATAAAAAAGGTTCCGTTTGTAGTAGTGTCTTTCAATTGGAGATCAAAGAGGATCGTGATCGTGATCAAGAGAGAATACATGAAGAAGTGTGGCTACAAGGCTATGTATATCTTCTTCCCTTTTCTCTCCTTCTAAGCATGCTGTAAAATTTAGATCTTTAATGCATAATATCTCTGTTCTGTTATGTAACCGGAATTCTGTGAATCGAAAAAATTAGGATCGATCCCAGCTTCTGTTGTAGAACCGTCACTGGTTTCTTTCACGCACCTTCAAGTTTCTCAAAATCTCGAAAGTAATGTCTATGAGGTTTCATATGGTAGAAACATCTAGAATCAAGTACTCACTCATTCCTAATTGCATTCCCAGACATAGTTAACACTCCTACCGAATCATACCGATACCATTCATGCACATTTGCAGCAGTTTGTTCTTCATTTTTCTCATCTTCCCTTTTCTTGTTCTTTAATTTGAAGCAATTTTAATCAAGTGCCCTTCCTTATGGCAATAATAACATTTTCTCTTCTCTTTACCCTTAGATTTAGATATACGTTTAGTGTTTTTCCTTTAGATTCAGATCTTCTCTAACCGCTAAAGCTTCAGCATCTTTTTCTTTTTCTTTTTTTCCCTTTTTTTTTTCATTTTCAATTTCAAATTCTTTAGATCTCAAAGCATTTAAGACAATTTCTAAAGTCAATGAATGTCTGCCATACTTTATTGCAACCTTAATTTCTTTGTAGCTTTCAGGTAATGAATTTAGGAGAATAACAGCCTAATCTTCATTATCTAGTTTTACCCCTGTATTTGATAGATATATACATATCTTGTCGAACTCATCTAAGTTTTCTTCTAAGGATTTTGATGATTGCATCCTAAATCCAAAGAACCTCTCTTTCAAATAAATCTTGTTTAGAAAAGATTTACTTAAATAAAGTAATTCCAACTTAGTCAATAATTCTTTTGGATCTTCAATATCATTAACCTATCAAAGCACATTATCAGTTAAATAAAGGATCATTGTGCTATAAGTTGTTTCTTCCATCTCAACTAGTTTTTCTTTGGTTAAATTTGCAGGCCTTGTTTCTGGTTTTCTAAAATTTTACTCACTTTCTGCTGTACCAAAAAAGCCTTAAGATTATTTTTCCAAAGGCTTACCATCAAATTTATCTAATTCGAATTTTGCAACTGGGATTTAACAACAAACAGAAAAATATAGACCAACCAAAAAATATAAATTTTAGATCAGCTCCGACAACGGTCACAAACCAGTCCAACGAAAAATTTCAGATCAACCCAAACAGAATTAACAATTCTGTCTAACAAAAATTCAAATCAGCATCAGCCCATAACAGATACAAAATAACCCAACCAAGATACAAATCAGCCAAACCAATAGTACAAATCAGTCCGACCAATCGTACAAATCAGCCAATCAAAAAATATTTCAAACCATAGATCAAACAGTGAAAAACAAAGTTGAAGAACAGAATACTCAGGCTGCCGAACACAAACAAAAACTTACAAATTCTGTGATGAAAAACATTACCACTGAATTCTAAACCTGGCTCTGTGAAGAAATTTATCAAATGCACAATGTTTTATGTAAAACCGTAAAACAAAAACCAGAGTGTTTGAAAGGCTATCCTCCGATGGATAGAAGATGATAGCAACGAAAGATCACGAATGACGGTCGTTAGGAAAAAATAGAACCTGCAAAAAAGAAACTCGTTGCAGGTTGAGTCGTGAATCTCGCTCTCTTTAAGATGTTTCACGACTCTACCCAAATGTACAAGCAGTTCTACAGAATTTCCACGTTGTCCCTAGGATAAAACAACCTAGAAAAAAAATCTCGATCGAAGTTGCACGATAATCGATCGAAAAAAACTCACACCCTTCAGAACTGATATGCTCGGAAAACTAAAAACGTGAAGCAAGAAGAGAAATCGAGAGAGAAGAAGGATTCTATGAAAAACTATTGTGAAAAACTGATGAAAAACTCGCACCATTTATAGGCCTCGAGGACAAACTGCGGCGTGAAACTAACGGAAGAGAAGTGTGCACAACCATGGAACATGCACGAGGACCGCACGTGAGACGCAAGAAGTTCCACGGACCATGAAACACTGGAACGACTGAAGGACCTTTTCTTTTATTTAAAGTAAAAATAAAATAAATTAAAATAATAATTATTTGTAATAAACAATAATCACACACACGCGCCTCGTCACACTCGACCGATCGGACGGACGATGGCAGCGACACGCGCGTATAGAATGTCCACCATGTATATGCATGTGGAAACAATTTAGATCTTAAGTACTCTAAATTTCATTAATTTTAACGATAAAACATGCGTGCAAATAACTTTGAAATTAGGGTTTGAGTTACAACCTTTGTAGCTCCAAATTGACCACCAATTATGTTCCAATCTTCTCAATGAATCAACTGTGAACCACCACGAGGGTCTTCTCGACTATTCTCTGGCCATAGAACGGGATGGTGGGATTTGGTGACTTATTGAGCGACGATGTTAAGTCACTCTCACCCATGCAGCTTAAAGAATAATTCCAAAAAAATAGGAGTTCATAGTTAGTTTAGAATTAAGATCAAGTTACCTTAAGTCATCGAAATGAAACAGTCAATCTTAACAGTAAACAATATTATAAAGAAAAGTGGCTATCTCATGGTCCGGTCTCATGCAAACATATTTTGCATAGGATGTCCCTACTTGCATGTCTCTACATGAACGATTCAAGATCACATCGTTGTTGGGGTTTATGCCCTAAATCTCGTGAGTCCTGTAGTTTGTAATTGTATTGTACAAATAGTTCATTTATTTATTAAAATCTGAGGTATTTTATTTGACATTTAGTAGCATTAACCCCTAAAACCAATAAATAAACATTGAAGGTTATCTTCTGTAGCTTAAACATGTATGTGGAGACATATAAGTGGATCATGTTTAAGTGATAACTTAAATGGTCTGTAGTAGATGGATAAGGTTGGGTACCTTATCTTGGTGACACTACGAACACAACCCACTTTATAGATGTTACAATTGTTGTAGAAATCTAGAAATTATCTGATCCTGATCATTCATGTAAAGACATGTGAGTAGGAGTGTTCTATATGAAAATGGTTTGTATAAGACTGGACCACGAAATGAATAGTTTCATTATATAACACTATTAATAGTAGAGACTTACATTTCACCAGGATGACCATAGGTGACATAACCTAAATCTTGAGTGAGTTGTTGAAGGAAATCGGAATCCTAATTTTCGTGAGCAACAGAAGAAAGACTATTCCAAATTACAATCATGAATCAACAATACATTTACAGTCGACATCAATATAAGTGGTTATGCAAATATACAGAGAAATTACAACATGAACAAAAAATGCATAAAGAGAACACTACGCACATATACAGAAACGTCTTCATGTTCTGATGCGCGACTCTGATCGATCACAGTAACCACGAGCACCCGATCTACATGACCGCAACACCGCACGAACATTTCGCATTCGTCCTCAACGATCTTCTCGATCATGATCTCCTCCGCAACAGCGAACGGCCTCCGCAACACCACGAACGACCTCCGAAAAACCTCGACGGTGTCGAGTTGAGTCTGACACCACCAATAAGGCGACCTTAGTATTCTCAGTGTGAGAATCCAGAGGGTGGGCTCTGTTCAGACTTGGTGTGAGGTAGACGAATGAAGGAAATACAGATCGTGTACACGACTGGACAAGTGGGGGAAGTCAGAGACCTATCGTATAGGTCGATGCCCAATCGTTTAGATAAAGCTATGCGATCGTTTAGCTCGATCGATTCTACACGATCGTTTAGCTTGGGCCAGCAATCATCTACCAAAGCTATACGATCGTTTAGTAGACACTGCACGATCGTTTAGCTAGCACCTGCATGATCGTTTACCTAGCCCAGCCGTCATTTAGTAAATCTGTATTTACTTGATGACTTTCGTGAGTTTCTTTTCGCCGGAGAGAAAATTCAAAAAATTTTCAAACTTTGTAAAAACCTCTTTTTCAAAATAGGAAACCGATTTCCTTTTAAACTCACGGTTACCATGATCAATAAACACCCACTACTTTGGTTATTTTAAAAGAAAAAATATTAATTATCTAATAATTAATATTATTATAAATATAAATGATAACCAACTTATCATACTATATTTATAACCTATAGTTTTAATATTTCATCTCATGAAACATATAAACCATAGTTCTTTTTCTATTCAATGGTACCTAATGTAAATCTCATTTACATCAATCCTCCACTAGATGTATCTCATACATCATACCGATTATATCACATTTAATCAAAATACCTCTTGTCAATTTGAACCTTTCAAATCAATACCAAAAACTTGATCCTTCAACATGAATCTAAGCTACCAAGGGGACCTCATGGACCTGTAGATCTGAAGCTCCAACGGTACGTGAATAACTAACTAAACTCTTTAGTCACGGGATCCACCATCAGTTAACTACTAGGCACTCCACTAAAGACCGACAGCTGAACTATCCTCACTATAGATATACTATGTGTCCATCTTAACCAATGAGCAGCGCGACAACCCTTCACAGATCGCTCGTAAGTATAGCTGGGCCAATAACCGTTATGCCCCTGTAGTTACATCTGTCTCCTTAAGTACCATGGATCCCTCTAATGAACATAAATCATAGTCCTACTATGACTTAGTCTTCTCTTCCAAAGAGAAGTTGTGGCCACTATGTTCAAGCCCCGGAATCAACCCCTAAGGGAGCAATCTTTCTACTTATCCCTGCTTCGGGAAAGAAGTGAATTTCATATTGTGGATTGAGTTCCCACCTTCTAGATCAGAAAAGTTCCCAAAAAGGTAGGCATGTTGAGTTGACAATCTGACCACTCTCATCCATACTAATCAAAGGATTGCCCTCAAAGGCAGGAATTCACAAAACACTCAAGATTGAGTTTGTGTCACCTATGATCGTTTAGGTGAGAAGTAAGTCTCTAGTATCAACGACGTTATATATAGAGTCTAGTCATCTCGTGGTCCAGATCTTATACAAACTCTTTGTATAGGTCGCCCTGCTCCACGTCTCCACATAAATGATTAGGATCAACCATCTGTAGTAGTTTACAACATTTGCAAACCTCTACAAAGCGGGTCGTATCCGTAGTGTCACAAGGATCAGGTATCCCACCTTAATCCTTATACTACAGATCGATTTAGGTTATCACTTAAGGCATGATCCACTTGTATATCACATATACATGCTTAAGTTCACATAAGATAACCAATGAGCTTTGTTTATTGGATATGAGTAAATTTCAGAATTAAATAACACTTATTTTATTTATTGAACAATGTGTATCTTTACAAAACAACAAGACTCCGGGAGAATTAGGACACCAATCCCAACAATCTTCCACTTGTCCTAATGACTCCAGAGACTAATGTACAATATAATATAAAATGTACAATATATAATAAACTAGGGCATACCCCAGTATCATCTCCTACTTGCCCTAGACAAGATGCCACATGTCCCGCAGACCCAGACTCTCCAGGTGACCGTGAACACTTTAGCCGTGAGGGCCTTTGTAAAGGAATCAGCAACGTTGTGCTCCAATGTGATCTGCTCGACTATCACATCATCGCAATGCACAATGTCCCTGATCAGGTGATATTTTCGTTCTATGTGCTTACCTCAACGATGACTTCGAGGCTCCTTCGAATTTGCCACAGCCCCACTGTTATCACAATAAAGAGTGATAGGCAAATCCATATTTGGAACAACTTCCAAATCTGTAAGAAACTTCCTCAGCCAAACAGCCTCTTTAGCTGCTTCACAAGCCGCTACGTACTCGGCTTCCATAGTGGAGTCCGCGATGCATCCTTGCGTGATGCTTCGCCAAACTACAGCCTTTCCATTCAGAGTAAACACTGACCCCGATGTCAATTTACTTTAATATCAATCGGTCTGAAAATCAGAGTTCGTGTATCCTGTAAGGATTAGATCCTTATCTCCATACACAAGCATGTAGTCTTTCGTTCTCCGAAGATACTTGAGGATCGTCTTGACCGCGGTCCAGTGATCAAATCCTGGATTGGACTGATACCGACTGACAATCCCTACTGCATAGCAAATGTTGGGTCTGGTACACAACATTGCATACATCAAGCTTCCTACAGCAGAAGCATAGGGAATCCGTCTCATCTCCTCAACCTCTTGAGGTGTCTTAGGACATTGATCCTTAGACAGAACGATTCCATGCCTGAAAGGTAACAAACCCCTCTTGGAATCTTGCATCCTGTACCTGATCAACATTTGATCAATGTACGATGCCTGAGACAGGGCTAACCGTTTGTTCTTGCGATCCCAAATGATCTGGATCCCTAGAACATACTGTGCCTCACCAAAATCTTTCATTTGGAACTGGGCAGTTGTAACGTTGGAAACGTGTCATATTACTTACAACATGCAAACAAATATGAATATGGATGATTGAACAATAAGCTCATGTTGCCATAAACTTGATGTCGTAAAGATGGAAATGGAGTGTTGACGCTGTGTTATGCATTACTACTTCTAAATATATGCGCTGTCAACTATATGCTTGTAGAATGCTATGGACTAATGTGTTGTCACAAGTTTCCATGCGCTGAAACCAAGTACAATTCTAACGCAAGTTTCTTAGAGTAATCTGAGATCGAACACAAGGATTGTTTTCGTTAATGTGTTACTTTCGTGATATATACGACTGGTTTTACAATTAATAAAATATTTGGTTTGTACATGAATTTAAATTGCGATAAACATAAATTGTGTTGATAAAATAAAAGTGCGATAAAAGTAAAGTCCTAAACTATTATGATATAAGATACAAGATTCATGATACATGATACTGAGTTCGAGACTGACTGTGAAGTTATACAAAGGATCGTGGTATACGATGGCAAGTCTTTATGTATGAATCAGAAATAGAAAGAATAATTAGTAAAAATATCGCAAGTTTGTTAACTGTGTTAAAGATGAAACTAAGGTTCCGCTTTCCCTTGGCGTACACCTCTCGGTGATCGGCCGCGTTCCCATATCTCTATGGTGAAACAGGGATGAACGTGATGAACGCAAGGTTGCTTCCATCTCTGGAAGTACTTCTTGCTTTAGTTAACACATTCTTCCAACTTTCTCTCGATAGGCGGAATGGCATCTTCACTTCTGCTCTCACAGGTGAAGATGCCGTCTAGCATGCTTTAGCTAGACAAAATTATTTCCTTAACACAGATTAATTTACTTGCTTAATTCTTATTAATTACCCAGGGAATTAAGAAAACACCATGGAGAAAGTGAATCATGGATGAATGGCAATAGGCAGAGAGATGATGATGGAAATGATCATAACAATTAATACTAAGATTAAGCGTCTGATACATGGTGTGAATGATAGAGTAAAAAAGATGAGTACAAGTGATGAAAACGAGATAGAAACAAATACAGAGGAGTGTCAATGTCTTGACACATATCTGGATGGAGGTTTTGCTTTCCGGCGTGTGGAATGGATGAAGAGAAGAGTTTCCCTCTCAGGCTTGCTCGTCTGGTAGAAGTGACCTTCGTATAGAGCTTCAACGGCGGGGATTGAAAGGATTCTTTGCCCGGAGACTCATCTCTCGGCCTTGTCTCTCTTGATTATCCCGGATCTACTCTGATCAGGCACTCAGACCAGTCTCTCTCTCATATCAGTATTCAAGTCTCCTTGTATTGAGTATATACAAGCATCAATTCTCCCGTATCAAGTATATTTTTCAATGGAATTGTAGAAGCTATTTATAGGCAAAGCTTTGACTCTTTGCATTGTGGTCCCCACTTTATTGTTAAGGCAGTTCCTGAAATGGTGGAGTAAATATTTCTTCTGTTACGCAATCAATCCCGTCAGAAATGCACAACTGACAGGTGTACACGCGTCTAAATCCTCCGCAATTGCGTTGCTCTTTACATCTTCGATCATTTGCCCGCATGCGATGTTGTTTTTTTATTACCGCATACGGTTGAAGTTGCGTTGATCACAAAGCTCTTAATCGATTGTCGCATGCGCCGTCATTACGTTGATCATCTCTTCATTATTGATTGATGGGCACAATGCAACGTAGATGCATTGTTCAGTTCATCTTTGAGCCATGAATGCATGCAGTGACTTGATTTCCTGCAAAACAGACTTGAAACATTCTTTTCTACCATCGCAATGGCATCAGTGGGTGTATTGATGACAATTTATAATTCTCGCATTTCTTAGCCAATTTCCATACTATTGACGCAACTTTTCTTTCTTTTGGCCGCAATATCTAAATAAAACAGTATAAATAACTTGTATTTCTACAAGTTATCAGTAGCTAGCCAACTCTTAATGTCAGTCAGATATCCTACATCATTCCCAATGAGTAGGATATCATCCACATACAGTACCAGGAAAGCTACTGAGCTGTTGATGATCTTCTTGTAAACACAAGGCTCATCAACGTTCTGGTCAAAGCCAAACGACTTGACAGTAGTGTCAAATTTGATGTTCCAAGATCGAGATGCTTGTTTCAGCCCATAAATGAACCTATTAAGCTTGTAAACTCTTTGCTCTTGATCTGAAACTACGAACCCTTCTGGTTGAGTCATATAGATGGTCTCCTCAAGATTACCATTCAGAAAGGCAGTCTTTACATCCATTTGCCATATTTCATAATCATAAAATGTAGCTATGGACAGGAGAATACGGATAGACTTAAGCATGGCAATAGGTGAGAAAGTTTCCTCATAGTCAACTCCCTCAACCTGGGTATAACCCTTTGCCACGAGCCTAGCCTTAAAGGTTTGCACTTTTCCATCTACACCTTTCTTTCGCTTATAGATCCACTTACACCCAATAAGTCTTACCCTATCAGGTGGATCAACAAGCTCCCAGACGTTATTAAAGTACATAGACTCTATTTCCTGGTTCATGGCCTTAACCCAATTATATTTGTCAATATCCTCCATTGTTTTCTTAAAAGACAACGGATCATCGACCCCATCATTCGTAATGACATTTTGAGCTTCAGTCAAACCCATGTAGCGATCCGGTGGGTTTATAACCCTCCCACTACGTCGAGACAGTCTCAACTCTTTAGCTGGTTGACTAGACGTTTCGACCTCAACAACTCTTGTTGATCTGTCGGCCTGTTAAACAACTCTTGATAAACCCTCAGCAGTCTCAGTCTCACTTGAGATCTTACGTAAAACGAGCTTACTTCGTGGCTTATGATCCCTCATGTGATCTTCTTCCAAGAAGATAACATTAGTGGAAACAAACACTTTGTTCTCACTTGGATCATAGAAGTATCATCCTCTTGTTTCCTTGGGGTAGCCTACAAAGAGGCAAACCTTCGAACGCGGTTCCAACTTCTTTGGATTAGTCACCAACACATGTGTTGGACAACCCCAAATTCTGAAATAGGGCCGGCCCCTCCATAACTCAATAGGTGTTTCAGAAACACTTTTTGAGGAAATGTTGTTCAGGATATAACATGTAGTTTGTGCTACATAACCCCAAAACGAGTCTGGAAGATGAGCATAACTCATCATAGACCGAACCATGTCCAACAAGGTCCTGTTTCTCCTTTTTGATACACCATTCTGCTGAGTGTACCTGGGGCCAAGAGTTGGGACGTAATCCTATGTTCTATCATATAGTTCTGGAATTGGAGGTCCATATATTATCCACCACGATCAGATCGTAGTGTTTTTATCTTCTTACCAAACAAGTTTTCAACTTCAGCCTTATACTCCTTGAACTTATTAAGAGCTTCAGACTTACGTTGCCTTAGGAAGAGATACCCAAACCTTGAATAATCATCTATGAAAGAGATGAAATATTCATACCCACCTCGAACTCTAAAATTCATCAGACCATATAGGTCTGAATGTACAAACTCTAAGGCTTCCTTGGCTCTGTAACCTTTTCCAGTAAAAGGTCGTTTGGTCATCTTGCCTTCGAGGCATGATTCACATACTGGCAAGGAGTTTTCTTCTAAACTCTTTAGAAGTCCACTTTTCACCAACTTCTCAATCCTATTGAGGTTGATGTGACCTAACCTTAGATGCCAAAGATGGGTATTTTCCTTTGGAGAAACGTTTGGTCTTTTAGTTGTTGTTGCCGTACTGAACATTTCAGTATTAAACAAGGCTTTTATGACTAACGGCCTTAGTACATATAAGTTATTTTTCATTAAACCATAACCAATCTCCATTCCATTCTTGAAAATAAACACTTTATTCTCAGAAAAGAAGACGGTATAACCTTGTTCAATGAGACAAGAAACCGAGATTAAGTTCCTCTTAATATGAGGAACTACAAAAACATTATCCAGTAACAGATAACGTTTCTTGTCAACAAATAATTTCAACCTGCCTACAACAACAGCTGAAACAACCTCACCATTATCGACTCGAAGAGTCATCTCTCCCTGTGGCAACGTTTGCCAGGAACTAAATCCTTAGTAAGAGGAACTGACATGATTGGTAGCACCTGAATCTAAGATCTAGGCAAAATCATCATTCTCTACCAGACATGTCTCTAAGATCAATAAATCAAATTTACTGTCTTATCTCCTTTTTTGGAGAGTAGTGTGATAGAGGTCGTTTGCCACGAAATTTGTTTCACACGATTCTTTCCACTGTAATAAATCAGTCATTTTTAAAAGTTTTAAACGGAAATACTAACGAGTTGTAGAAAAGAAAAACACATTGACCTACCTTAGGTTTTAAGCAAATACCCGTTGTAAAACAAAACAACATCCAATAAGGTTTTAGGAAAACTAACATGAACCCCGTGTGACATCTAGTTTCGCAATGATGCTTCAAAGGTTTAGAACAAAAGCCACCGAAAGGAGGTCAGTTATCCCTCCTCTGAATTGAGAAGTTCTCAACTAGTTATTAATACCAGAACAACTCTTGTCCTTATAACGACAAGCCATCATTGATTTGGCCAAGAGATCATTAACTTACTTAATAATCTCCCGTAAGTGTAACCCGCCATTTTAAGCCCTAGAGGTTCATCCCAAAAGGAAAAAATCCGATTAGGATAAAACCTAAAGCAACCCTATCCATTTCTGGAGTTCACCTTGATATTGACCAACTACACAAAACCCATCCGAAGGGGACCGCATCGAAGGTGACACGAGGGCGTACAAAATGATCTCACGGTGTGAACCAATGACAGAGACCATAGGACGTGTTAGCACACACCATTCACCCACTTACTATAAATACTCTCTCCGTCCATCTTGATATTGACTCATGCAAACACCATCCGAAGGGGAATGCATCCTGGGGAATCTCGAGGCTAAGCATGAATCTCACGATGTGAACATACAGGGAGAAACGTGAATGGAATCATAGACATATCTGATACGCCTCCTTTTCCCACTAGTATTTTATAACCTAGGGTTTTGTTTACTTAAAAAAACACGGCTAGGGATTTTAGTTAGGTGACTTTTAGGTTTTCCCAAGAGTAACTTTTACTTTGGATAGTTGAACAATTTTTTATCATCATCCATTAAACTCTTTAATGGAGTCTTTGACAAAAACATCGCATACTTGTTGAAAATCTATCTAATTCACCTTTCCAGGTAGGTTTCCAAGTAGGGGTGTTACTGATGTGTTATTTTATGAGGTGAAATTATGGAATGAAATGCGGTGATGAAAATGCGTTGAGCAACAAGCTTTCTCAGCGGAATCCAAGTATAAACTCCACTGAGTTTCCTAGTAAGTCCATGGTCGAACTCAGAGACTTGGGAAAACGGTATGCGATGATAATTTTCTAAAAGACTTTGCGGTAACCGGTAACTCAAATAATTGTTTGGTGGTGTTATTTGCGGTAATAAAATAAACGAATGCTGCAGAGTTTCAAAAAGAGTTAATAATACGGAAGATGCGATGAGTATGCAGTGAACGAGTTGAGAAAGGGTTCGGTTAACACTTCCTAGGATGCGTTCATGTTATGCGATCATGCAACACACATACAATAGCAAACCATCTCTCGACGCAAATGCTATGACTTCTAATACTAAAACGCATGCGATATATGCAATGAGTCTATAAGACCTACACATAAGCCTCTATTCTTATTTATGCGATGACAAAATGACACACACACAAATAAGGCAACCACATAATATCATACCTATCTCTAGGGTACATGCGATGCAGGTTGACAAACAGAGCTTATCTCTAAGTCTCTATCTCTTGCTTATGCAGATCTAATCTTGCTCTCTCGAGTCTAGATTCTAACCTAGCTCTCTCAAGTTTTAGGTTCTTTCTTTAGACTCTCTCTGAGTAGCCCTAAAGGGGTATTGAGCACAGTATAAAACAAGATAATCGCATGCGATGAAGATCCTAGGTCATGTTAGCTTAGTTCTTCTCAACCCATTCGATAAGTTTAGCTACACATGCGTGCTTTCAAGAGAGTGAACAGTTGTAGATAAAGAAATTCCATTGTATAGATATAGAGTTGAAATACAAAATAATAATGCAAGATGAGAATAAAGAGCCTGGTAGCAATCTCTTGCTTCCTAAGGCTTTTACACTGTCTTTTCTACTCTGATCAAAAGATAGTTTTGCTCTCGCGAGAGTTGGCCCGCTCTCTGCTTTTTCACGTCTCCGGGTTCTATCTCGAGTTGCCCTGAGCAATCTTCCGGCGTCTCTTCCCTTCTCTCGCTCCACCTTAAAATAAAAGAAAACTAAAAACAAGGCTATTCTAAGGGAAAATTCTCTAAGTGTTCGAACTTGTTGAACTAGCTGAACCCCTTTTCTGAAGGTTGCCTTCGATATTTATAGAGCTTCGGGATGAAAGGCGACTTCTCTCTTATGAAAGCACAGATGGGATGGCTTTGATTCTCTGATTGATGCGCCGAATATTTGTCACCAAAAAGCTGAGTGTATTTGTTATCGTTAGCGGCTTGTCAACTTAATTCGGATTTGACCATCATCAGCTTTCTGTTCCATCGTGATTAATTATGCCTTTCACCCATATGCGCCTACCAAGTTGCGCCGGCTCTATGCGGCAATCCCTCTTGAGCAGATGTTTGCGAGCATAAATCACCGCAAAGCCTTGCGGTAACGCTATGCTCGTCCGTTGATTTCTTGTGATCGCGCTTTCCGCCTTGCGTCAACGCATATTCTGCATAAAAATACAAAAGTTAACTGTTTCTATACGATAGACGCATGCGACCGCTATGTTATAAACTTAATGCTTTTTGGACACAATCTAGCATATTTTATCACTGCAAACCTTCATTGTTTAATAACTTAGCACTGTAATAACGTGCATTTCTGCCCGTTATCACACCCCCAAATTTAAATAATGTTTGTCCTTAAGCATAAGCTAAAAATTTCCTTTAGAAAGTCGACCACAATCACTTTTCCTAGATTTCTCAAGGATACTCCATTCAAATCCTATACACCATAATTTCTTTGTATTTTTTTAAGTCTCTTCTGAAAATGTTTCTAAGAACTAGGAACCGCAAGTTTAACCTTCAAAAGAACTTTATTAGATTCTAGGACATCGCATGATTTATTTTAAAAAAAAAAAACTTTTTCACCGGAGTATCAAATGATTTTTATCTTTGCATATTTTTTACATTATTTTTTTTTTTTACCTTGCGTTGATCTAAGTGCCTCGCCTTCATTTTGGCCTTCCCCACCTGTGTCATGCGGACATCCAACTACGAGCAAGGCACTCTTTCTCAGACTAGTGTATACGAAAAAATAGAAGCATGTGTTTCATCATTGAAATCATAATTGGCCAAGAGACAGCATGCAGTGACTTACTAAATTTATCAATGTTAAATGATTGTGTAATCAAAGAGGATGCGGTGATAAAACTTTCAAAATTAAAATGTGATGCGATAGTGCAGAATTTGGAATAAAGTCAAGGAAGAATACAACCCCCAAATTTGCGTTGTTGCCCGCATTGTTTGTTGATGCATCCTGTTTTGCGGCGATCTTCTTTTGGATTGTGGTGATGAAATAAAATAGTTTCATCTTCGTACAGCGCCACCGCAATTGTGTACCTTAATCGTTTGTAAAGAAAACATCGAGAGGGTCAAATGATAAAAAAAATTACAAAATTTTTCTTGCCCTTTTTTTTAGAGGTAACAGAAGTAGAAATGCGATAAGATGATGAAAGTTCATGAAGTATTGATGCAGGAAAAATGATATTAAAAAGGATTGCATCCCTGATGAGGTTGAGTCATATATTAATTCAGGGACTGCTTATTCCAAGCTGGGCTTTTCACATCCACAACGACTTTTTCTTCTTTTTTTTGTCCTCTGGGATCTTGAATGCCTTAATCCGGAGCTTTTCCCCATGAATGTTAATTACAGTCTCCCCCTTGCGCACGTCAATTTGAGCGCGACTAGTCGAAAGGAATGGTCGTCCCAATATGATGGGCGCATCTTCGTCCGCTTAATAATCCAAAACGAGGAAGTATGCCAGCAAGATGAATTTATCAATTGAGATTGCGGCATTTTTCAGCTCTCATTCAGGATGTATTCGGGATCTGTCCGCAAGTAGGAGAGTCTCTGTCGTGGGCGTGAGTGTGCCAATACTTAATCCTTTGAAGATTGATAGCGGCATTATGTTTATGTTCGCCCCAAGATCACATAGTGCTTGGCCACTGTAGACCCCTCCAATGGAGCACGGTATCGTGAAGATTCCTGGGTCGCACATTTTTGGTGGGATCATAGCATTTTGCGTTATTGCCACTGTTGCAATCTTTTCTTCATCATTTTGTTTTTCTTTCAATCCTTGCAGGGATGCTGGTGGTTGGACTTCTTCTGTCTCATGATCTAGAGGCTTGAGGGTGGACGCAACTTCAGGGTTCATCTTCTCAGGCTTTTCCGAGTTATAAGTCAACGGGTCCTCGGTTGTCACTGCATTCAAGTTGGTCGCGATGGGCTCCTCCCCTACTTTCGTAGTCATTTTGTTGCTTAGCAAGGAGACTGCTAAGTATTATTCCTTCCCGATACCCCCAGTATTGCGAGGAAACTTAGTTGAGCTCGGCAACACTCCTTGCGGTCTATTTTTCAGCTCGCCTACAATTTGTCCTAGTTTAATTTCGAGATTTTGAATGGATGTTGCTTGATTCTGAAGCACTAATTCGTTCTTCTCAATGTACTACTTCAACAAGCTCTTTAAGGACGAAGATTGCGATGGTTGCGAACTACTGGCATGATTGCTCATCTGACCGTCATTTCGCGAAAAAAATCTGGGTGGCCCTCCTTTTTGCGCCACAGGTTGAAAGCTTTGTTGTTGAGTTTTCCACGCGAAATTTGGGTGGTTTCTCCACCCGGGGTTGTATGTATCAGAGTAGGAATTATTTTTCATGAAGTAAATAGACTGTGGATTCTGCGGGCATTCTTCCATTGCATGTCCTTCACTGCAAGTCGCACACCTTGCGGTGGTTTGATTAATTGCATTTACTTGCCCACTATGTGGCGTTGGGCTGTTGATTGTGATTCCTTGAATTAGGTTCATCATTGCAATCATCTGACTCTGAAGTGAAGCAATAGCACCATTGCTTGCGTCGTTATCCTTTATTCTCAATCTCTGATCGCTCTCCCTTCAGTCCTCGTGATTTTTAGAGATGTGATCTAGGATGTTCTTAGCCTCATCATATATTTTGTCTAGCAAACCACCAGCGGCTGCCGTATTGGCAGCGGTCTGCGAAGCGGGATTTAAACCGTGATAAAAGATTTCCATTTGCAGGCAGTCTGGCAATCCGTTGTGTGGACAGTCCCTGACCAGCCTCTTAAACCTCACCCAGGCATCGCTGAGCGATTCGTTCATGTCTTGTTCAAAATTGGTTATTAGTTTCCTTCGTCTAGCATTCTCAGTAGGTGGGAAATATTTCTTCATAAACTTCTCTACGACCTGTTCCCAGGAAGTGATCTCTCTCGGCTCGAGGGAATACGCCCATTTTCGTGCCTGATCACACAGAGAAAATGGAAACAAAGTTAGTCGAACTTCTTCGACAGAGATGTTCAGGAACACAAAAGTGTTGTAGATTTCTATAAAGCTACGGAGATGGGCGTGTGGATCCTTGGCATACCTTCCTCCAAACTGTCCTGCAGTCTGGATTATCTGCAGCATCACTGGTTTCATTTCGAATCGGCTTCCATCGAGGGCAGGCCTCATGATTCCTGGAGAGAAATCGTAGAAGTTTGGTGATGCATAGTTCCTAATGGGCCTATTACGATCGTTTACCAGTAGAATTGGATTCGCCATGACGTTGTTTTCGTTTGGTGCTCGGTTTCTAGGCTGCTCCGCCATATCGTCTTTATCTGGTTGTTGTGGTTAGCGACTGTTTCTTAGTCTCCGTCTGAATGTCCTCTCAATCTCTGGGTCGTAATTCACCAGAGATTGAGAGCTACAAAGAAATCATAAAAAATACTGTTAGCACACTGATTTGCCGAAGTCTCTGGCAACGACACCAAAAACTTGATGCGTTATTTTATAAGGTGAAATTATGGAATGAAATGCCGTAATGGAAATGCGTTGAGCAACAAGCTTCCTCAGCAGAATCTAAGTATAAACTCCATTGAGTTTTCTAGTAAGTCCAGGGTCGAACTCAGAGACTTGGGAAAACGGTATGCGGTGATAATTTTTCAAAAGACTTTGCGGTAACCGGTAACTCAAATAATTGTTTGGTGGTGTGGTTTGAGGTAATAAAATAAATGAATGCGGCGGAGTTTCGAAAAGAGTTGATAATACGGAAGATTCGATGAGTATGCGGTGAACGGGTTGAGAAGGGGTTCGGCTAACACTTCCTAAGATGCGTTCATGTTATGCGATCATGCAACACACATACAATAGCAAACCATCTCTCGATGGAAATGCTATGACTGCTAATACTAGAATGCATGCGATATATGCGATGAGTCTATAGGACCTACACATAAGCCTCTATTCTTATTTATGCGATGACAAAATGACACACACACAAATAAGGCAACCACATAATATCATACCTATCTCTAAGGTACATGCGATGCAGGTTGACAAACAGAGCTTATCTCTAAGTCCCTATCTCTTGCTTATGCAGATCTAATCTTGCTCTTTCGAGTCTAGATTCTAACCTAACTCTCTCAAGTCTTAGATTTTTTCTTTAGACTCTCTCTCGAGTAGCTCTAAAGGGGTGTTGGGCACAACATAAAACAAGATAATTGCATGCGATGAAGATCCTAAGTCATGTTAGTTTAGTTCTTCTCAACCCATTCAATAAGTTTAGCTACTCATGTGTGCTTTGAAGAGAGTGAACAGATGTAGATAAAGAAATTCTATTGTATAGATACAGAGTTGAAATACAAAATAACAATGCAAAATGAGAATAAAGAGTCTGGTACCAATCTCTTGCTTCCCAAGGCTTTTACACTATCTTTTCTACTCTGATCAAAAGATAGTCTCGCTCTCACGAGAGTCGGCCCGCTCTCTGCTTTTCCACACCTCCGGGTTCTCTCTTGAGTTGCCCTGAACGATCTTTCGACGTCTCTTCCCTTTTCTTGCTCTACCTTAAAATAAAAGAAAAACTAAGAACAAGGTTATTCTAAGGGAAAATTCTCTAAGTATTCAAACTTGTTGAACTAGCTGAACCCCTTTGCTAAAGGTTGCCTTCGATATTTATAGAGCTTCAGGGTGAAAGGCGGCTTCTCTCTTATGATTGCACAGATGGGATGACTTTAATTCTCTGACTGATATGCCAAATATTTGTCACTGAAAAGCTGAGTGTACTTATTATCGTTAGCGGCTTGTCAACTTAATCCGATTTCCTGTAAAACAGACTTGAAATATTCTTTTCTACCATCGCAATGGTGTCAGTGGGTGCATTGACGACAATTTATAATTCTCGCATTTCTTAGCTAATTTCCATACAATTGACACAACTTTCCTTTCTTTTGGCCGTAATATCTAAATAAAGCAGTATAAATAACTTGTAGAACAAGTTATCACCCACCAAGTTGCACCGGCTCTATGCGACAATCCCTCTTGAGCAGATGTTTGCGAGTATAAATCACCGCAAAGTCTTGCAGTAACACTGCGCTCGTCCGTTGATTTCTTGTGATCGCGCTTTCCGCCTTGCATCAACGCATATTCTACATAAAAATACAAAAGTTAACTGTTTCTATGCGATGGACGCATACGACCGCAATGTTATAAACTTATTGCTTTTTGGATGTAATCTAGCATATTTTATCAACACAAACCTTCATTGTTTAATAACTTAGCACTGTAATAATGTGCATTTCTACCCGTTATCAGTTACGTTTCCATCAACTTAAGAACCCCAACCTAGCCAGAACCCACTTTAGACAAAAGGTCCCTTATAGGTAGGTTTACAACAAATTTAATCTTTTATTCCAACCAATTTAATCCTATTAAATCGATTTTAAAAAATTAATCTAGGTTACTAAACTTTTTAGAACCACTTGAACTTAGGTCTATCTCAATCCAATTTTAAAACCCTTTTAAAAAACTTGAGTTCACCCCAAGTTCGCATGCAACTCTAAATTATTGATTTTAGGTCTAATTTCTTTATAACACTTATAAACAGAAACAACCACAACGCGAAGCTAACACATGCAAGACATTCATAACGCTTATAAACTACCTAAATGTCATGCTCAATGCATCATTCATTGCTACTTCTTTTATATAACACTAATACAAAACCGCAATGAAACAAGCAAGACATGCTTCCATTCACCCTTAGACTATAACATTTATAATAAAAGGATGATGCATGATAATGCTCAATGCATGCAAAATATAACTCTTATATTTCATGATGCATGTGCATGCTTTCAAGTAATTTCTTCATGCAATATTATAACATTTATAATACATGATGCATGAGTAATTGCACAACCTAAGGTGGGTTTTTAACTATATGACAAACACTTTGACATATAAGAACCATACATCACATGTATAAGCAATAAAAGTTGATGAACTAGGTTAAATTTCCTTAAAACACAAAAAGGAAAGCAACTATTACAAAGACAAGGAGTCTCCGGTTCAAACAGGCGAACCGGGCCTTGAACCGCTCGGCAAAGCATCACTTCTTCAACCATCCATCGTGTACAAAACACCCCGCGATCGTCTACACGATAAAACAAACCCTTCGTTCTATCGCTTACCAGCACTCCCAAAGTTAAACGATCGTTTAGCATTACTATACGATCGTCTAGAAAAATCCAAACGATCGTTTAGCCATTACAACACGACCGTGTACATTTACTAAGCGATGAAGCCTGAAGTACACGGTCGCTTAGCGCGCTCCGCACGACGCCCGCCTTCTGTGATCGTCTAAGCGACTACGATGCCGTGAAACACCATCACCTAAGCGATCGCTTAGCTAGCGTCTCCGTATCGCATACGTGCGATCACATAGGTAGTAACTAAGCAATGAAGCTTGCTAACTACACGATCGTCTAGCGCGCGCCTTCTACTAAATGGCGAGCATCGCATCCTCCCACTACGATCGTCTACCTCCAGCGCCTGCGCGATCGCATAGATCGCACAACTAACGATATGCAATATAGTAAACGATTTACCCCATCGCTTAACATTAGCTAAACGATCGTTTAGAAAATACTACATGATCATCTAGAACGAAAAATCTAAACGATCGCTTAGTTAAATCATAATGATCGTTTACTTGAGGCTACAAGATCCGATCAACGCTTGATCTTCTTCTTCGTTGAGAACAGCATCGCCATGCGCCAAAGCTTCATCACAAACGACTCGACAAACTCGAACTTTTCGAATTGTAAACTAGATTGCAAAGTTAATTTCGCCCAAAAACGCAGGAGCCCTTACAATTAACACTTTGTAATAACGAAAGTTTTAACAAAAAGGCAATTTAAGCCTGAAACATTCATCAAATATATCCACAAATGCAGAAAACGGTTAACTACAAATGCAGAAACCTACCGCGACTGTAAAAATTATTCGATTCCGATCTGTAATTTGGAATATCAGAGAACCTGACTCTGATACCAATTGAGGGAAATCAGAATCCCAATTTCCGTGAGTAGCGGAAGCAAGACTATTCCAAATTACAATCATGAATCAATAATACATTTACAGTCGACTTCAATACAAGTGGTTATGCAAATATACAGAGAAATTATAGCATGAACAACAAATGCATAAAGAGAACTCTACGCACATATACAAAAACGTCTCCACACTCCGATGCGCGACTCTGATCGATCACAGTAACCACAAGCGCCCGATCTACATGATCGCAACACCGCATGAACATAGCACGAACACTTCGCGCTCGTCCTTAACGATCTCCTCAGTTACAATGTCCTCTGCAACAGCGAACGGCCTCCGCAGCATCCCGAACGGCCTCCGAAAAACCTCGACGGTGTCGAGTTGAGTCTGACACCACCAACAAGGCGACCTTGGTATTCTCGGTGTGAGAATTCAGAGGGTGGGCTCTGTTATGACTTGGTGTGAGGTAGACGAATGGAGGAAATATAGATCGTGTACACGACTGGGCAAGTGGGAGAAGTCGGAGACCTATCGTATAGGTCGATGCCCAATCGTTTAGATAAAGCTATGTGATCATCTAACTAAAGCTATGCAATCATTTAGCTCTATCTTTTAGCTTGGTCGTTCTATACGGCCGTTTAGCATGGGTCAGCAATCGTCTAGCAAAGCTATGCGATCGTTTAGTAGACACTGTACGACCGTTTAGCTAGCACCTACACGATCATTTACCTAGCCCAGCCGTCGTTTAGTAAATCTGTATTTACTTGACGACTTCCGTGAGTTTCTTTTCGCCGGAGAGAAAACTCAAAAACTTTTCAAACTTTGTAAAAACCTCTTTTTCAAAATAGGAAACTGATTTCCTTTTAAACTCATGGTTACTATGATCAATAACCACCCACTACTTTAGTTATTTTAATAAAAAAAATATTGATTATCTAATAATTAATATTATTATAAATATAAATGATAACCAACTTATCATATTATATTTATAACATATAGTTTTAATATTTCATCTCATGAAACATATAAACCATAGTTCTTTTTCTATTCTATGGTACCTAATGTAAATCTCATTTACATCAATCCTCTACTAGATGTATCTCATACATCATACCGATTATATCACATATAATCAAAATACCTCTTGTCAATTTGAACATTTCAAATCAACACCAAGAACTTGATCCTTCAACATGAAACCAAGCTACCAAGGGGACCTCATGGACCTGTAGATCCAAAGCTCCAACGGTACGTGAATAACTGACTAAACTCTTTAGTCACGGGATCCACCATCCGTTAACTGTCAGGCACTCAACTAAAGACCGATAGCTGAACTATCCTCACTACATATATATTATGTGTCCATCTTAACCAATGAGCAATACGACAACCCTTCACAGATCGCTCGTAAGTATAGCTGGGCCAATAACCGTTATGCTCCTGTAGTTACATCTGTCTCCTTAAGTACCATTGATCCCTCTAATGAACATAAATCATAGTCATACTATGACTTAGTCTTCTCTTCCAAAGAGAAGCTGTGGCCACTATGTTCAAGCCCCGGAATCAGCCCTTAAGGGAGCAATCTCTCTACTTATCCCTGCTTCGGAAAAGGAGTGAATTCCATATTGTGGATTGAGTTCCCAGCTCCCAGATCAGACAAGTCAAAAAGGTAGGCATGTTGAGTTGGCAATCTGGTCACTCTCACCCATACTAATCAATAGAACATCCCTACCTGGGAACTGACCTGGAAGGTGAAATAGGTAGATTTGCTACAAGCATGCAATTGTTGATTAAAATTTATTAAAATGTTTAATAAACAATAATCAAAGTTGTTTAACTATCAAAAGTAAATGTTATTATTGGGCAAATTTAAACAAACACTTAATAAAATAAGTAGTCGTATTTTTTTAAGTTAAATTAACCCTATGTAAAACACTCCGTGGGAAGAAAATGTGTATATGATACTTTACTGTTCCTATCATGTTTCTCCCTCAAAGTGCACACCGTGATACCTATACTCGGCCTCGAGGCACTTTTGCTTGTGTCCCCCTACGAGTGGTGTTTGTATAGGTCAATACCAAGGTGTGGAGAGAGTGTTTATAGTAAGTAGGAGTGAGACGTGTGTCAACACATCTCACAGTCTCTGTCATTAGTTTGTAGTAAATTTTCATGTTTGGCCATAAGACACCTTTGTTTATGTTCCCCTACGAATGACATTTGCATGAATCTTTACTCAAACTCCAGAAATGGATAGGGTTGCTTTAGTTTTTGCCCCAGTTGGTTTTTCCTTATGGTTGACTCATTGGGGCGAAATTCTAGAATTTCAAATAAAGGATTACACTTATGAGAAAGTGTTAAACTAGTTAACAATTTTTGGACCGAACAATGGTTACTAATAATTATGAGAAGAAAGTCTATTGTAATTATTGGTTGAGATTGTCTTATCTCAGTGAAAGGGTACCTGTTTATCCTACGGTGGCTTTTACCCTGCCTCACTAAAACATCATTGCAAAATAGATGTCACATAGGGTGCATTAAATTATTTTGCTAAATTTGATTGGTTTTTCCTAAATGGGTAATGCATGAGATACTAATGTAAATAAATTGCATGTTTCGGCAAACTTTACAAATATGACTTTCGCAACTCTTAACATGCTTGTCGTCGAAAAATTAACCAGCATAATTACATCACCTGAAGAAACACAATTAATACAGTTCTGATCATTGATGACCTAAGATTTGTCCTTGTCGAGGAGTGTCCTCAAGTCCCCGCTTCAAATGCCACTTGAAATGTTCAGGAGGCATACGAACGTTGGGTATGGAAAAATGAAAAAGTCTAAGCTTACATCTTGGCAAACCTCTCCAAGGTCTTGGCCAAGAAGCATGAGCCCATGCTCACTGCCTGTAAGATCATGGAGTCCCTGCAGGGAATATTTAGACAAGCATCCACTCAACTCAGGCACTATGTGCTCAAATTCATCTTCAATGCCCGCATGCCAGAGGGGGTCTCTATTCGATAACACGTTCTAAACATGATGATCCACTTTAAAGTGACTAAGATGAACGAGTTTATCATTGATGAGGTCAGTGGTTGGAGTATCACAGGACGGACTATAACGAATCCGGGTATTTGAAGTTACGAAGGTGTGGTCAGAGCAAATTTTGTGTTTTCTGGATTGTGCTTAAATCAAAAATGCTTTTTATCTCATACTACTCTTTCGATACATAACCTAATGGTTTAGGAAAAAAAACAAGAAAAAAATTCTCATATCGAATTCAAAGTGCCATGCCCCTTTGACATCTCTTCATCTGCAAAGAATTCTCGATGTGAAAACACAGAGACAAAAGGCTGATCTTTGAATAGGAAAAAGAGTAGATCTGCAGGATCCCAAATGAGGGCTTATTCGAAAAAAGCCTTGTTCTTTGGAAGATCTATCTCGTGTCTGGTACTGCACGGTTCCACTCTGCAAGAACTTCGAATCATTCTCTTGAAGCTCATCCTCTTCATCATAAATGATCCGCTTGTCTCGAAATTACCTAGCCCAATAGGAAAATCCCAATTCATTAGGCCTTTCGATACAATCAAATAGAAAGCCCCAAGGGCGCCATATTCTAGGAGCCCAAACTATGTGATTGAATAAATCCTTCTCTATCTGTTGCGGGTCGAGGACTACTTCTCTTTTCCCTTCTTCAAACTCCGATTCATATTGTTCATAGAGAAATCTCTGATCAAGAGAAAGGTTTCCCATTCCTTAGCCGAAAAAATATGTGGCCATGAAATAGAGATTAAGTGGAACAGAATTAACTGGGTGATAAAGTCGTGAAAACACCGGTTTCTTCCATATTTTGGACCTTAGCTCTAGGTATCGGTTTATATGGTTCTAATGAACCAACTTTAAATTTTGAAACATCAGCTAATCAATCGTATCCTATGGCACTGGAAATACTATTCTATATCGGATTTCTTATTGCTTTTTCTGTCAAATCATCGATTATACCCTTATATACATGGTTACCAGTTACCCACGGAGAGGCACATTATAGTATTTGTATGCTTCTAGCCGGAATCTTATTAAAAATGGGAGCATATGGATTGGTTCGGATCAATATGGAATTATTACCCCACACCCATTCTATCTTTTCACCCTGGGAAAAAAAAATGTATAATCAATTCCTAATTAAATCTTAAGGTGTGTGAATTAATGTAGGTACAATTATTGTATTAATCTTTGTCTTGATCTGAAAGAGTAGAGTAGATTGAAACTATATATTTTTCTAAACAAAAAAATTTCGACATATTTCATTTTATTATAAGAATAAATCCTATGACTTCTGGTCCTGAAGTTTCCATGCTTGAAAAAAACAACTTGGGACGTATCGCTCAAATCATTGATCTGAGGTTAGCTTCATCCTGGAAACTTCACCTAAAAGTTTCCTACATTCCTTAGCAATGTTGTCATGAATATGATTGACTATAACCTGACCACCTTGCTCAATGAGCTACAAACTTTCCAATCCTTGATGAAAGTCAAGGAACAGAAGAGTGAAGCAAATGTTACCTCGTCCTCAAAGAAGTTCTATAGAGGTTCGACCTTTGAAACTAAGTTTGTGTCTTCCTTTTCTAGCACCAAAATATGGAAGAAGAAGAAAGGTGGAAAGTGGAAGGCTAACCCACCAGCTGCTGCCCAAAAGGCCAAAAAGACCAAGACCGTAAAAGGAATTTGTTTCCATTGCAACCAAGAGGGACATTAGAGAAGGAATTGTCCTAAATACTTGACAGAAAAGAAGAAGACAAAGTAAGGTAAATGTGATTTACTTGTATTGAAGACTTGTTTAGTGGAGAATGATGATTTGGTCTGGATAATTTGAACGCCACTAACCACGTTTGTTCTTCATTTCAGGGAATTGATTCCTGGTGGCAGCTAGCACCTGTTGAGATGACAATGCATGTAAGAACTGGACATGTCATCTCTGCGAGGGCAATGAGAGGACTCCGACTTTACAGAAAAATTATATTTTACTTGAAAATGTATTTGTAGTTCCCAACTTGAAAATGAACTTAATTTCGGTAAAGTGTTTAATCGATCAAATTTATTATGTACAATTTTCTTTAAATAAAGCGTCTATTTTTAAGAATGGTATAGAACTTTGTTTTGCTAAGTTGGAAGATAATTTATATGTGTTAAGACTGTTAGCAACAAAGACCCTCCTAAATACTGAACAGTTTAAAACTGTGGTAACTTAGAATAAAAGACAAAAAATTTCTTCTAATGAAAATGTCCATCTTTGGCACCTAAGATTAAGACACATAAATCTCGATAGGATTGAGAGACTGGTTAAGAATGGACTTCAAAGCGAGTTAGAAGAAGATTCTTTACCTGTATGTGAGTCGTGCCTTGAAGGCAAAATGACAAAAAAAAGTATTTTACTAGAAAAGGTCACAAAGCCAAAGAGCCCTTAGAGCTTGTACATTCAGACCTCTGTGATATGATGAATGTTAAGACAAGAGAAGAGTTTGAATATTTCATCACTTTCACGAATGATTATTCTACATATAGGTATGTTTATTTAATGCAACATAAGTCTAAAGTCCTTGTAAAGTTCAAGGAGTACAAAGCTGAAGTTGAAAATGTATTAAATAAAACAATAAAGATATTTCGATCTAACCAAGGTGTAGAGTATATGGATCTAAAATTCCAGGACTATTTGGTAGAACATGGAAATGTATCCCAACTCTCAGCACCTGGTACACCTCAATAAAATGGTGTATCAGAAATGAGAAATCGAACCCTGTTGGGCATGGTTCGGTCTATGATGAGTTATGCTTTCTTATCGGACTTATTTTGGGGTTATGCAATACAAATTATAGCCTACATTTTGAACTGTGTTCCATCCAAAAATGTTACTGGAACACCTTTGGAGTTATAGAATGGTCATAGAGGTAGTTTATGCCATTCAGATCTGGGGTTGTCCAACATACGTGCTTGAGGAAAATCCTAAGAAATTAGAACCTCATTCAAAATTGTGTCTTTTTTTAGATTGCCTTAAAGGAATGAAAGGTGGTTACTTTTACGATCCTAAAGGTAAAGGAGTTGCACAAATTTATGGGCCTTATTGGCTACTCTCGAAAGTTCATTGCTAATTATGGATCCATTGCCCTACCATTGACACAACTGCCGAAGAAAGGGGGCTTTACATGGAATACGGAGGCGGAGGAAACCTTTCAAGGGCTGAAATCAATAATGGTATCAGCTTCGGTGTTGGGTATACTCGATTTTCCCCAACCATTTGAGGTTGGAACAGATGCATCCGGAGTAGGAGAGGTTCGGTGTTGATGCAAAATAGGCAACCACTCACATTCTTCAGTCGGGCCTTGCCTCCAACCCACCGTTATAAGGCAGTGTACGAACAAGAATTATAGCAATAGTATTTGCTATTTAGGAATGGGGAGCTTATTTATTGGGTCGACGTTTTATCGTTCGAACTGATCAACATAGTCTCAAGTTTTTGTTGGAATAGCGGGTAATTGCAGGGGAATATCAACCGTGGATTACAAAACTAATGGGTTATGATTTTAGTATTGAGTACAAGAAGGGAATGGAAAATTCTGCTGCTGATGCTTTAAGTAGACTACCACCAGTGTTGGAATTTGGCTTTTTAAGCGTGGTGGGTGGAATTAACACTTCGGTGTTTGTGAACTAAGTTCGGGGAGATGAGATTTTGAATGGTATTATACAAGCTTTAATTAATGAGCAACTTGCACCAGAGGGTTATGCTATTAATGGGGAATTGTTGACAATACTGTGGTCCATTGGTTCTGCCGGCAGACTCCCCAATAGTCCCGTTATTATTGGCTGAATTCCATAATAGCCCAGTGGGAGGCCATCAAGGAGCGTTAAAAACATATCAACGACTGTCCCGTGAAGTGTATTGGATCGGAATGAAGGTGTGCATGCGAGCATTTGTTGCCGATTGTGCTGTTTGTCAACAAGCAAAATACTTGACTCTATCACCAGGGGGTTTGCTTCAAGCTCTTCCTATTCCTGACCAAATTTGGGAGGATATAAGTATGGATTTCATAGAGAGCCTACCAAAATCCGAAGGCTTTGACATGATTTTAGTGGTGGTGGATCGCCTCTCCAAGTATGCTCATTTTAATTCGCTGAAACATCCCTTTAATGCTATTTCTGTTGCTGCTGTTTTTTGCAGGAAATTGTACACTTACATGGTTATCCATTAAGTATTTTGTCGGATTGCGATAAAATATTCACAAGATTATTTTGGAGGAACTTATGTGTTCTTTAGGAACACAATTATGAAGGAGTACCGCTTATCAATCCCAAATGGATGTTCAAACGGAGGTAGTAAACCAAAGTATTGAAACATACTTGCGTAGCTTTACGATGGGGATTCTAAATCAGTGGGTTAAATGGTTACCATGGGCATAATTTAGTTACAATACGACTCATCATTCCTCAACACAAACTACTCCTTTTGAAGTGGTCTACGGCTGCCTCCCTCCACCCTTACTGCCATATGAAAAGGGATCTAGCATGGTACACGAAATTGATCGTCTACTACATGAAAGGGATGTTATGTTTCAAAAGTTAGAAGAAACTTTTCTGAAAGCACAACAGAGGATGTAAATCAAGAAATAACAAGCGATGGGACGTGCAATTTGAAGTAAACAAGCTCTTCTGAAAGCACAATAGAGGATGTAAATCAGGAAACAACAAGTGACGGGACGTGCAATTTGAAGTAAACGATTGGATTTATCTTAAGCTTCGACCATACTGCAATTCATCCATCAGTAAGCACACACACCTGAAGTTGGCTCCACATTTTGTAGGCCCATTCCAGATTATTGTGCGGACCGAATCGGTGGCCTACTAATTAGCATTACCTCCAAATGCTGGAATTCACCCCGTTTTTCATGTATCCGTGCTGAAAAAGGCAGCGGGGTCCAACTTACCGTGTTTTC
Organism: Benincasa hispida; assembly: GCF_027475165.1. Classification (NCBI taxonomy): domain Eukaryota; kingdom Viridiplantae; phylum Streptophyta; class Magnoliopsida; order Cucurbitales; family Cucurbitaceae; genus Benincasa; species Benincasa hispida. Next base: position 67,308,197 of record NC_143482.1, read on the forward strand.
GATACCATCAGCATTGACTCCCGACCTATCCATCACCATTATACTAGAGGCAGTCTTGGGCTTGCAATAGTCTCTGACTGAGGAGAGTAAACGGGAGGTTTTGATTCACTGGGCTAATAGTTTGCCCGAAGATGCAACATGGGAATTAGTTGACTTCATTCAATCTCAATTCCTGGATTTCCACTTGAGGACAAGGTAGCTCTTTGACGAGTGGATTATGATAGACCTCTAGGGATAAAGTATATACACGTAGGTGTAAGAAAAAGGGAAATGTGGGAGGTAGTTAGTTAGAATGTGGGCCCGAGAATATTGTTGGTTAGAGGGGGGAATGTTTGTTATAAATAGAGAATGAAAGGTGGGAGGGAATTATCTTTTCACAATATTTTCTTGTATTTGGTCTCTATTGAGAACTTTGGAGAGAGTGGGAAACTTTTGCATACTTCCCCCGTTGTTGATAAATAAAATTGTGGCTTAGGCCTAACAAGATCTTGGCAGATTATTGGTAAGGATGTTAATAGGTTTTCTTTGGGGGTACTAAATGAGGGTGCATCACTTAATGAAATTTAAAAAAAAACTATTATCGTCCTTATCCCTAAATGCTCCAATTCCCAAAAGGGTTTCTGATTTTCGTCCTATTAGCCTATGCAATGTGATTTATAAGTTTTATCTCCAAAGCTATTGCTAACGGGTTGAAAAAAGTGATTCAATCAATTATTAGCCCAAATCAAAATGTGTTTGTGCTAAGCAGGATTTTACTAATAATGCTATAATGGGTTTTGAGTGTTTGCATTTAATCAAACTGAAAAAGAGTGGGAAGCAAGGAATTAAAGAATATAAAAGAACGTAAAAGAATTGACATACAGATATACGTGGTTTACTAACAATGTGTTAGCTACGTCTACGGGGGTAAAGGGAGAACAGTATTATTAGAGAGAATGTTTTCTGAATACACAAACAGTGCCTCTAAAGTTAGAGAGTTTATATAGCGCACTACTCTAAACCCTAAGGTCATAATCGTAAATAACTACAAAAAAATAAATATTCTAAATAGGAATTCTGAATAGGTTTCGGGGGCACCCACCAAGGCATCGACCCTTGGATCCTGGCTCGTTGACCGGTCAGCGAGACCCTCACACTTGGTTGTTTGAAGCGCCAACAAATAAATTCAAGGCATTCCAACAGATGGACAGCTTTAAAGTTGGATATGAGGAAGGCATATGATAGAGATGAATGGTTCTTTCTCGAGGGGTTTCATACAGCTATTGGCTTCAATCATGGGTTTGTTGATCTTATTATGCGTTGTGTCTCAACCGTTTCTTTCACTTTTATTATTAGTGGAATCAGAAAGGGTGAGGTGAAGCCTTCACGTGGTTAGCATCGGAGCGATCCTCTTTCTCCTTTTTTGTTCCTTCTTCATGCAGAAGATTTGTCTCGGATGTTATTTTGTTTGGAACATCATAAAAATATTTGTGGGTTGAAAATATCTCCTCGAAGTCCTTCTATGTCGCATTTATTTTTTTGCAGATGAAAATCAACTCTTTTTTCATGCATCTAAAGGGGCTGAGCACATAGCTTCAACTCTCTTTTGCTATTCGGTCATCACAGGACAAGAAATCAATTGTACTAAGTCAGCACTCAGCTTCAGCCCTAATACTTCTTCTCAGGTGAGAGAATATATTCTTCACCTTTTGTAGGTTAGTGAGGTGGAACATCATGTCAAATATTTGGGTTTACCTGTGAAATTGGATAGAGGAAAGTGTAAGACTTTTGCTTCCATTAAAGATCAGATCTGACAGGTCCTTCATAAATGGAAGGATCGATTTCTTTCTTTAGGAGAGCAAGAAGTTATTATCAAAGCAGTGGCACAAGCTATTCCGACATATGTAATGGGTTGTTTTAAGCTTCTTAAAACGCTTGTGGCTGATTGTCTTCTTAGAACTCAAGGATATAGATGTACAACCTATAGAACAGATCCTGTTCAAGTAAGGTCATAACGCTTGTGGCTGATTGTAATCGTTTAATGGCTTGATTTTGGTGGAATGTGTGAATGGCTAAAAGAAAATTCATTGGCCTCGTTGGGGAAAGTTGTGTGTGTCAAAGTTTAGAGGAGGACTTGTTTTTCGTGATCTTGAAATGTTTAATCAAGCTCTTCTTGCAAAGCAATGTTGGAGAATGATTGACAACCCAAACTCTTCTTGCATTGGTTTTAAAAGGAAAATATTTTTCACAATCCAATTTATTGGAGGCGACAGTGTGATCCAATGCATCCTTTGTTTGGAAGAGTTTGATGTGGGGGAAGGAATTATTTCAAAAGGGTGTGAGATGGAGAATTGGAGATGGCCGTGAGATTAAGATTGTGGGTGATAAATGGATTCCTGGACCTTCTTCTTATCAACTGATTTGGCCTTTGAAGCATGATGGAGTAACTTATGTTGTAGATTTGATGAAAGACAATGTTGGTTGGGATGTTGATCGGATCAATGAGTTTTGTCATCTTGATGATGCTGAATTCGAGCATTCCCCTTCTGAGGACAAGAACTCCTGATAAAACTATATGGCATTATGAGAAGAATGGTTGCTATTCAGTTCGAAGTAGTATCTCGCTAGTAGTGAAGTGGGAGAGGTTGAGGATTCAGGTAATCAACAATCTAAGGAATGGTGAAAGTTTCTCTAGGATTGCAATATCCCTAACAAAATTAAGATTTTTTGTTGGCAAGCGTTTCACAATCTCTTGCCTACAACTTCTAAGCTTACTGAGAGAGGGGTGCCAGTTTCTGAGACTCGTCTGCGATGTGGACGGGATTTCATGCTTTATGGTTCAGTAAAGAAGTTAAACAACATTGGCAAAGAACGCCTTTCTGTTGTATTCTTGGCCCAAGGAGATGAGGCACTTTGATGATTTACTATTCTAGTTTTCTACCACTTTGCCGGCTGAAGAGATGAAGAGTTTTATTGTTATGTGTTGGCGATTATGGAGTAAGAAAATTAAAAAAAAGAGGTGATGTATCGCACAGATTCTGGGGTGGGTAATTTCGATGACAGTTGGGGGTGGGTTCTTGATTATATTAGTCATTTTCGAACTCTTAATTGTCAAAGGAGCGATACAGTAGTTTCATCTGTTCCTAGAGCTCAGAGATGGATTCCCCCAAAATTTGGAACAATTAAAATGAATATGGATGTTGCAACTAATTTTCAAAGCAGAGAATGTGCATTTTCAGCTATTTTCAAGAATTAAAAAGGTGAAATTATGCTCAAATTTACCAATTTCTGTAATTTCTTGTCAAATGTTGATTTCTTGGAGGCTCTGGCGATTCATGAAGGCTTGATTGTTGCAGAACAAGATGGTTTTCTTCCGTTGGCTGTTGAAACTCACTCCTTGTGTATTGCTTGTCTACTTTGCAAAAGAAAGAACGAGGAATCAGAAGTAAGGATGATTATAGGTGAAATTCTTGCTCAATCTCATCTTTTTCATAGTTGCTCTTTTGCCCACTGTCGATGACAATCAAATGAGCTAAGTCTTGTTTCAACAACACTATAAGATTTGGATGGAAGATAAAAGAAAGAACGAGGGATTAGACGTAGGGATGATTATAGGTGAAATTTTTGCTCAATCTCATCTTTTCCGTAGTTGCTCTTTTGCTCACTGTCGATGACAATCAAATGACCTAAGTCCTACTTCAACAACATTCTAAGATTTGGATGAAGATAAAGAAAGAACGAGGAATCAGAAGTTGGGATGATTATAGGTGAAATTCTTGCTCAATCTCATCTTTTCCATAGTTGCTCTTTTGCCCACTGTCGACGGCAATCAAATAAGCCAAGTCCTACTTCAACAATATTCTAAGATTTGGATGGAAGATAAAAGAAAGAACGAGGGATCAGAAGTAGGGATGATTATTGGGGAAATTCTTGCTCAATCTCATATTTTCCGTAGTTGCTCTTTTGCCCATTGTCAGCGGCAATCAAATGAGCTAAATCCTGCTTCAACAACATTCTAAGATTTGGATGGAAGATAAAAGAAAGAACGAGGGATCAGAAGTTGAAATGATTCTAGGTGAAATTCTTGCTCAATTTCATCTTTTCCGTAATTGCTCTTTTGTCCACCGTCGACGACAACCAATGAGCTAAATCCTACTTCAACAACATTCTGAGATTTGGATGGAAGATCCTCCGAGGGAAAAATTACAGCAGGATCTTTGTGCAACATATGAGAGGGAAAAATTACAGGTGACGGTCGATGGGCTTGCAAATGGGCTTCCCAAACCTTCTTTAAATTCTGCTATTCTCTCTTAAGTTTGGTGTTTTTGTTTATGTCAAAAAAGAAATATTAATTTAACCTTAAACCAACTCAACTTAAACTGCTAATGAATCTACTAAATAACCCTTTTTTTCTGCCTAACAAAATGTTCTTCCTTATTTGGAAAACATTTGATTTCAATTTTTTAAAATGAAGCTAACACTCATTCTACATGCTTTGTTACTTCCTTTCTACCCCTTTTTTCAAAAACTCAATCAAGTTTTGAAATCTTAAAAAAAATACTTATAAAAAATTGTTCTTGTTATTAAAATTTTTCTATAACATTTTTTTAGGAAAAAATACGCATAGTTTTTAAAATTAAAAAAGCAAACCATTACCAAATGAGACATAAGTATTTCAACTTCTAACATCTTCCCTTAATTATCCATGTTTTATTCATGCTTCCTTTATTCCTTTGCGCGTGCCCACACAAAAAAAGAAAAAAAAACATTTTTCCTTAATTACGGGTTTTGCAATTGAGCTGTGCTGAGATTAAACTCATATTAAATAACTTATGTTTCTCATACTTTATCATGTCATCAGCATTCTCTCTATTCAAATGATTGTGCTCTCTAACTAATGGTCTCCCTCGATCATTCTTCATATTAAAAGAGAAGGAAAAATAAAGAATAAAAAAAATAAAAAACCATTCCATATACAAGAAGGTTTTCTCTGGGAAAAGTAATGCATATTGCATTAGTTCCATTGAATTAATTAATTGGCATCAGTTTTCTTGTCGCTTCCTTCCCACCACTTTGAATGTATACTATGACAAAAATCTAATGACGGCAAGAACAATACAAATACAAGACAAAAATGTTGGCCAGTATGTAAAACATAAATCAGTTCTAATATGAAACAACAAAAACTTTGGTAGGATGTCAGTGGTTGATCTTTTAACTCTGTTAAGATGTCAGATGTTAGTTCTAAGGCAAAACCTTAGTTTTGAAGCTGATAGATAGAAAATGCCATCCAATTGGAGAACTAACACAGAACTTCACAAACAAAATAATATTACATCAAACTAATATCCAACCACTATAGATAATGAGGATGGCTACAATGTAAGGGGTGGAAGAAGGGGGTACAGAAGGGAGGGAAAAAAGCAATGCTCTTCAGCAAGAGCAAAGCAATTACGTTTACACTTAGAAAACAAAATTATTTTGAGTAGATCTGAAGCACAATCCAGTAAATGCAAAAGCAGTTGCAAATGATAGAAATTGCCATCAAATCTGTTTCTGATCTACCGAAGCTATTCTCTATATACTGAGAATTCAGTACATAAATAGAACTACAGATGATAAACGGCTCAACTTATTCTAAAATCTCCCAAGTGCAGTCTTGCACATGGATCTTAAGAAATTTTCAAGACTGAAATCACTTACTCATGGTTGAAGACAAATAGAAGTTCCAAAATATAGAGGCCACGGACATGAATGCCACCCGGCCTTGGAGAGGCACAACCCTGTAAGATGCCACAAATGGTTCAGTCAAATTCAGGATAAAGTCCTTAGTCACTAGTCCCTAATTCAGAACACAAATATGCAGTTGCCAGACTTATAAACGGAGAAACTCTCAAATCCTTAAGTTTCTACTCTTCATGAGGATAAAACATATACCAGGTTCATCGGTCCCGTCGGAAAGAGATCAGATACAAAATTTTGTGGTTCAAAGATATAGAAACATCGTGGAGTAAAAGATGATATTGTGTTACAAGTGTTTTGACTCATTAACTACAGGTTAACTATATCAACAAAATTCAGGACTGTAATTGACAAAAAGGTCCTGTTCCCAAATACAACTTAAGCGGCTTCAAATGTTCTTCAATTGTTCTTTCATTCAACCTCATGAAAGGTTGGCCATTTTTATTTTAAAGAAAAAAGGTAGATTGAGTAATTGGAAGGAACCCACAAGGGGGGTAACTAAATATGAACAATTACCAAAAATTCAATATGCTGACAGGAATCCAGAACCTAACCCCTGCAAAGATATCAAAAAGTAATTTCATTACACTTGTGTCCTTGAGGCAAGGAAAGGCCGTGGTCAAAGACGTTATTTAATATTTACCATATGACAATGTAGGAAGAGCATCCTTCCGATACATATCAGGAAGCTGGGAGATTTTTCCTAGCCAGAGACTGTTCCATGCAAATACAACACCAATAACGGCTGGACCAAGAACAATTTGGTTCAAGATAACCTGAAGAAAAATCAATTAAGAAAAAGGTTCATAGAACTGTCATATATGATTGATGCTCAACTTCGGCCGGTAAGAGCTAAGAATTATTAACACCAAACTCACAACTAGTTGTACCTTAAGAATAAGGTTCTCCACCGATTTCTTAGGCAAAACGTGATCAAGATAGCCGTACCATGCAAAAGATCCCGGACCATAAAGTAGAAATCCATAAGAAGCCATTCGCAAAGACCGAATCCAATCATGTTCTGAAAATATGTTCATCTGAAAAAAGAGTTTTGATCCAAAAAAGTATTAGTTAAAGATCACATCAGCAATGCATCAATGGGGTTTTAACTTTTAAACAGACGCATTTTAGGCCAAAAGCGGAAGAAGCAGCATGCACAGAGCAATGCCCTAATAAAATTATCTACTGTAGATAGAATGAAAAATAAACACATTTTATAGCAACGGTTCTACTTCTACAGTTCAGTCCAAGAGAATTGGCCCGTTCAAGTTCAAACAGGTAAAATTGACAGTGATGGCCCAGAAAACTATATGAAATACGAACAAAGAAACAGCCATGCCCTGAGTCTCCGAATATAGAACAATTCGAATTTCAAAATTACTGAAAAAAAACAATTAATTGAATTCCAGAATCAAAGAGACGGAAGGCACCTTGTGGGCAGAATCAGAATCAGAAAGAGAAGTGGAATTCAAAGCGATTCCTTCACGCCATCGGCTAATGAACTGAGCAATGGTATCGCCGGAGAGAGTGAGACAGCCGGCCGTCAAGTACTGCTTTAGAGGTAAACGGAAACCAGATCCACCAGTTGCCTGCAAGGAATTAGAGCATTTGGGGTCGAATCTTCTCCTCTTGTTTCGAGAAGTTTTGGAATCCGGGAGGAGGAAGTTCCAGCCCCAGAGGCCGCCATTGCCTCCGCCCAATACGTCCATGCCGGAAAGAGAAAGAGGCAAAAATGTGATTATAAGCAAATTATTTAACCGCCACAGATAAAGCGCGTGGCTGTGGCTGCTTTCTTCTGCAGCGGCAATACATGTGTTTTTTGTGTACTGAGCGCAGCTTTCATCGATTAAAGTGTGTACCCTTCTAATTCTACAGGCCAAGGCCAATATTCGGAACAATACTCATGAAAATGTCGTGAAAATATTGAAATCTTAATTTTACGAAAATATTCCTATAATATTAATTTCGATATATCTTTCTAAACTATTATAAAAATAAAAAAATTACTAAATTAATTTAAATTAATAAATAAACATTTATGATTTTTAAATAAGTTAACATATCTTGATTGATCTAATTGACTATCAAATTTAATTGTTACTCTTAGAATTGGTTCTTGGAAATAATCAAAGCAGTTTTTCTTAGAAAAATTGTTTTAAATGGAAAAACTACTAAAAATATTTTTCAATATAGCTGAATTAGTAATTTGGGCCTTGACCCAAACTCATATCTTTCTATGCTTAATTGGGTCGTGGGGTGTGATTTTTTTGGCTTGAGTTTTGTCATTAAGTCGATTATTTCATCTAGTACAAATCTACCTACAATAGTCGGGAATGAGGTGACTTAAGTTACTAACCAATAATGAAATATGTGTGTACATAGTAAAATAGAGGCTTTGAGAATGAGTTGGACAGAGTAAATAGAAATTATTATGATTTGTGACAAAAAAAAAAAAAAAAAAAAGTAGATGCACTCGAATTCTCGATTAGGTTGGCACAATCTTAGTGCATTCATCATCCTATCCTCATTCCATATTATTAGATTTTTTAAACTTGAAAAAATATGTACCAATCTAATAATATCATACACAACCCAAAATCTAAAAACTAACCAATAGTACTTAAATGACTAATAATTCTTTAAATATAAACCGTAATATTCCATCCTATTCTTGAAACCACCAATAGAGGGAATGGGCCAACCACACAGTCACTCCAAAATCCTTCATTGATTTGTGACTGTCGTCAACATCAACACTCAGCTTCAACTCCTCCAAAGCTTTTCAAGCAGCTTTTCTCAGTTATTTGATACTTGTAGTTGCAATCGTAGTCGGAGTTTGAGTCTGAGGTTTCTTGTTCCTCCGCAAAGCCTTTTGGGTGACCTCTAATCTCAGAAGTTTCTGGGTGACCTCTAATCTCAGAAGTTTCTCCACAATGTAGGTTATCCTCTTCTTAGTCTTTTAGTTAGAGAAAGTTGTTGATGTGCATTCAAGATGGTACCCGCAAATCTACCCTTCAACATACTCACTCGATCATTATTTTCAAACTCAATCGCTGATGATAGAATAGATTTCGTTGCCGACGTTGGTTTTTCCTTCTTCAATTTTTCAATCATTGAATTCACCTTCGGTGGTTAGATGGTAGTTGAGAACCATTCACCTTCTTTACTGGCACAGGCTCCGTCATTCTCTCAATAATAATTCTTCAAAACTCAAAGAAAAGAATGGAAATGGACATTGAACTCTGTGATTGAAATATATATAGAGGGGTAATTTTTCGGCTTTCCTAAAGAAATTAAGGAATTTTTAAACATTCATATCCATTTGTAGATTGGATTATAATCTTCAGCATGTTCACCAAGCAAGGCTCTCTAGAATCGGTATGACAACTCTAGAAAAAGGTGAATTGAGTTTAATAAAACTAATTTAAAACTTTCTACTAATGTGGGTCCAATTAAACAATTTAACAAACTTTTTGCTAATAAATTATTTAAACAATAAATTCATGCAAATAAATTCAACTCAAAAGAGCAAGTAATTAAAACTAACACTTTTAAGCACCCAATTTGATTTTAATAAAAAGATTGGTATGAGATATATAAAGATCAATTCAATAACCTAAATAAACATTAAGCAATTAATTTAAGGAACAAATATCGCAATTTCATGCAATGAAATATAACAAAAAATTAATTACAAAATTAAAGTAGGAGAGGAATAGACTAACACCGAAAATTTTATAGTGGTTTGATACAACTGGCTAAAAATTTTATAGTGGTTTGATACGACTGGCCTACGTCCACTTCTCAAGCTCCTCTTGGATATTTTAAGTCTTTGACTCTTTCCATGACTTAGAGTAGAACCACTAAGTTCTTTTTTCAGGCGCAAAAACAAACCTGATCCTTTCTACGGTTGAGGATCAAACCGTTACAATGACTCTTTCTTCGAGATCAAGAGCAGCCCTTACAAAATGTTTGTAAAAATAAAGAGCACACTTGACAAACTCTCTACACGAGCGGATTTACAAATTTTAGCTCATAACAAATTAATCCTCACAATTCATAAGATTTTTCTCTCAAGTATCAAACCACTATAAAATTTTTGGCCAGTTGTATCAAACTACTATAAAATTTGTAAAATTATTTTTGAAAAGAAGGAAATTGAAGCTTAGAGAGAGAATAACAATGGTGGTTTTGAGTTATGGAGGAAGTGTAAAATTATTTTTGAAATTTGGAGAAGATGAAGTATTTAAAAAGAGCGGGAATTTGGTGAAAATTAGATTTAATTTTGGTCATCGGATGTTGGTAAAAAAAAAAATTGAATAGTGGAGATTTAAACTCAACTAATAGTTAGACACATACAAATAATAATATAATAATATATATCTTTTAAAATAATTTCTTTCAAAAACCAATAAAAAGCAAATGTCCACTATGTCTTCAATTATAACCATTATATTTACTCGATCGCAGACATTTCTGGAACACCTCTAACAGAGGGACAAACATAAAATAATATTAATTCAAATTCTTTTTAAATTCATTTTCATTTTAAAAGCAATAAAAAAATCAAGAGTTCACCATGTATCATTCCTCATATGCTCCATGTGGCACCTTTCAATTGGTCTACTTTGATGAAAAAAATATGTCACGTGGAGATTTTTTTCATTAAGCTTATTTCACCTATATCTCCTTCGTTTGAGCTCCGATTTAAACTATTCAAATTGGGATGGAATCATTGTTTCGAGCTCTAAGCAACATATAATTCAAAACACTTAAATTGTTAATAAACTAATTCAGGTTTATTATCATCAAAATATTAATTAATTAATTAATTTGAGGTTAAGGACCAAAAAACCAACCATCTCCCTTTTTTAGGATGACAAACAAGTAAAGAAAAATGAAATTCAAATAGGTGTATGATATGAAATATGTTCTTGATGTATAATTAACAAACATATAATTTCAATTCACTTGAACACAAAGAAATATTCAATAACAACATACTTTCATTTTTCTTATTACCTCTCCTCCTTTTGGAAATAAGAAAAAAACAATAACATGAAAGTTTTCTATAAAACATGAACACATAATTTGCATTTCTTCTCCTGTCTACAACCCTTCTAAAAGAAATATAACAAGCAACAACATTGTAAATTTTAGAGGCATCATAAAGAATAAACCAAGTTTAGGCTAATTCTATTCAAGACTAATTTCACAAATTTCTCCCCCTTTTGAAATCAATAGGACACTCTTCCTTAATAAGGAACAAAAAGACATTAGCATATAATTCAATTTGAGGGTAGAAATATCAAATAAATTTTCAAAACATAACTTTACTGGAAATACAATAACTCTCTCTAAAAGGATAAACGTCAATAAGAATAAGAGAGTCACACAACAATAAAGTAATATGAGAATCAATTTCATTCATACATGAAATTCATATATAAAAGATATAAATGTGTATAACTCCCCTAAAATCAAGGATTCTCCTTTTAATAAGAAATCAACAAAAATCAAGAAGATAAAATCATTCACGTAAAATTAAAGCAATTGAGATACCAAAATATCAAATTTTAGAAAATAAGCCTCAATTGTTGAAAAACAAGCAATGATACCAAGTAATAGCAAAGTCATGTTAGAAAATAAATAAATGTTAGTCGATAGATAAATGTCAAATATTAATTCACAAGCGGTCAAATTCTAATCTTTCAAAACCATTCTAGAGATATAATTTCCATTTAGATACCGAAAGAATAATTATCTCAATAATTTAAAAATTAAGAGTTACGAAAATAAGTTATTTCCTTTCTTGGATTCAAGCAAGTCATACTAGATGCTCCAATTTAAATTAAATCTTCATTTAAAGTTTAAGCAACAATTGTTTCTTGAATCATACCTACAAAGAAAGCTCAACCAAAAGATTTTGGTACCCATTTCTTGGGCCATTCATTGTTAGTAAGCAAAGATTTTGGGACCCATTTAGGATTAGTTCCAACATTATTAGGATTCATTTTTGGCAAATAACAAGTATAAAATTTATGTCCAACTTTGAGACATGAATAATAAATAACATTAGGTAAGAATTTCTTTTTAACTAATTGATTTTTCACAATTTTTTTCTTAAAGAAATTCTTTTTAGGAGCATTTTTCAATTTGAAACAATTTGTCTAATATGACTTTTTAACTCCACAATAATGACATGTAGGCACAAAGTTTGATTTCACATGCATATTTCTAGTATTTTTCGCATTTAGACACAAAGTTTGATTTCACGTTATGTTTCTAACATTTCTATGATTGGAACCAAATTTATCATTATACATGCATTTAGATTTTTCATGAACATGTTTAGGCATAAATTTTGATTTTTCAAATATAGGTTTAGTTTTTCATGTTTATTCACAAATTTCACATTATGAATACATTTTGATTTTTCGTGAATAGGTTTAACTTTCTCTTATTTTGGCACAAATTTAAATTTAACAAATTTAGGCACATTAGGTAAAATATCTTGGGCTTTTTAGAACTAGATGCACAATGTTCATTCAACTCCCTTTTTGTCATTACACAGTTTACCTAAGTCAATAATCTTATCCAAATTTTGTATAACAATAGTCAATTTCTTAATAGACTATTTTGCAAGTTCAAGCTCTTTAATAGTTAGCAATTCTTTCTCTTAAGCATTTGCAAAAGATTGTTTTTCTCATCAACATCATATTCAATAAATTTAATTTTATCAACAAGAGAAAAAATATCATTTTCTAGAGAAGTATTACTAGTTTCCAACTCATTAATTCTATTCCTTCAAACTAGCAATTTCATTATTTAATTTCGAAGAGAAAGATTCAATTTCCTCAATTTTATGTTTCAAATTATTCACTTCAATTTTCCAACCACATGACAAAAATTTGTGCTCATCATTCTCTTTCTCAAGAAACTTGATTTTATCATTCAAATCATTTTTCTCATCACAATAAATCTTATTATGCAATACATTATTAGCTCCATTTTTCAAGCTTTCATTTTTAACAATCAAATTTTTATTCTCAATAATCAATATCTTATGCTTCTTTGAGAATTTCAAATATTTAAAGCCAATTTGATCTAAATCGTGTTGCATATCTTCAAAAGCATCATATAATTCATCATACGTTGGAGGTTTTTAAACTACCTCATATTTATCACTTTGACCATCGGAATGAGTCGTTAAGCACAAGAGAGCTCCATCACATTTTTCCTTTTTCACTTCTCAGATATTTTATTGACTTTGAAAATTATAATTCTCCTTCACATGAAATAAATCATTTGTAGTTCAAGGAGAATTTTGTACACTGTACATATTATCAAGGAAGTTCCAAATGTCATATGCATAATCAAAATACAAAATTGTATCACATATTTTTCTATCTAATGCACAATATATGATATTTATAGCTTTGGAATTAAAAGTAAGCAACTCATTATTCAATTGCAATTTTGACAAATCATGTTTACAAATATATACAATGTTAAAATCCATAGTAAACATAAAAGTTTTCATTCCATTTCTCCAAACATCATAATTTCTATTATCATCAAAGAATGGAGGTCTATCAACACAATGATCTAAGGTTGTCATAGCTCTAGCAATTAAGTTAATTTTCAAATAGTTTCTCAAAATATTAATAAGATGCTTTATGTAACAAAATAATACTTGAAAAATAATTTACATAAAAGAGCTACCCGCTCTGATACCAAGTGTAAGAGTGAAAAACTCAAGCAATGGGTATCAAACTGAAATGATTTATGAAAAATATTTTTGTTACAAACAAACTATGATACCAATTGTAGGATCGTATGATAACCTTAGAGGGGATGAATATGGTTTAATCAAACTAATTTAAAACTTTCTATTAATGTGGGTTCAATTAAATAAATTAACAAAATTTTCGCTAACAAATAAATTAAACAATAAATTCAGCCAAAAATAGCAAAATAATTAAAACTAACACTTCACTCAATTTGATTTCAATAAAAAGATTGGTATGAGAGATCAATTCAACCAGCCTAAATAAACATTAAGCAATTAATTTAAGGAATAAATATTGCAATTAATTTCATGCAATGAAATATAACAACAAATTAATAGCAAAACTAAAGTAGGAGAGGAATAGAGAAATTAACTCCAGGAATTTTATAATGGTTTGGCATAACCGGCTTACATCTACTTTCCAAACTCCTCTTGAGTACTTCACTAGAAGTCTTTTGACTCTTTACACGGCTTAGAGTTGAACGGTTACAACGTTCTTTTTTTGGGCATAAGAACAAACCTGATCCTTTCCATGGTTGAGGATCAAACCGTTACAATGACTCTTTTTCCGGAATCAAGAACAACCATTATAAAGTGTTAGTAAAAATAAAGAGCACATTTGACAAACTCTCTACAATAGTGGATTTACAATTTTTAACTCACAACAAATTAATCCTCACAATAAGATATCTCTCTAAAAAATTAGATGAAAAGAAGAAAATTGAAGCTTAGAGGGAGAATAACATTGGTGGCTTTGAGTTTGGAGGAAATGTAAAATTGTTATTGAAATTTGGAGAAAATAAAGTGTTTAAAAAGAGAGAAGTTGGTGAAAATCACATTCAATTTGGGCGATTAAATATTGGTAAAAGAAAATTGAATAGTGGAGATTTAAACTTAACTAACCATTAGACACATACAAAAAAAAAAATATAATATTATAATTTATATATTTTAAAATAATTTCTTTTAAAAACCAATAAAAAGCTAATGTCCACCATGTGTTAAAAATTGGCCATTAGACACAAACATAAAATAATATTAATTTGATTTCTTTTTAACTTCATTTTTATTTTAAAATTAATCCAAAAATTAAAAGCCCGCCATGTGTCATTCTTCCCATGCTCCAAATGGCACCTTTTAATTGGTCCACTTTGATAAAAAATATGTCACATCATCCGCTCGGGGTTTTTTTTTGTTAAGCTTGTTTCACCTATATCTTTTTTGTTTGAGCTCCGATTTAGGCAATTCAAATTGCGATGTAATCGTTGTTTCGAGCTCTAAGCAACAGACACTTCAAAACACCCAAATTTTTAATAAACTAATTTAGGTTTTTTATCACTAAAATATTAATTAATTAATTAATTTGAAGTCAAGAGCCAAAAAGCCAATGCTATAATATTTCACCAACATTTAAATTGGCGCCATCTTTCTAATCCTATTTCGTTAAAAAGGAAGAAAAATTTTGGGCAAATGTCAATTTATATCCTGAATTTTTGTATTGTATTAATTTAAACCCTAAATTAACAATTGTGTCCATTTAAATACTGAACTTTGGAGATTGTATCAAGTTAAACCCCAAATTAATAATTGTATCAATTTAAACCCTAAATTTTTATAAGTGTATCAATTTAAATCTGGAACTTGTATAAGGGTATAATTTAAATCCCGAACTTTCATAATTGTATTAACTTCAACCCTCTATTATATTTTATTTGGATACACTTATTTTCATGGTTTAAATTGATATAATTATTAGTTTGAGGTTCAAATTGATATAAATCCCAAAGTTCACGGTTTAAATTGATACAACCTCAAAGTTTAAGGTTTAAATTGATAAAATTCTTAGTTTAGGATTTCAAAATTGATACAATCCCCAAAATCTAGGGATATAAATTGATATTTACCTTTTATATATATATATATATATATTTATTGTTTAAAAGGCATGATAAAAACTTAGGTTCAATCATTAACACGTGTATTGTATGTAAGGATGTTTCTGATTGTTATTGAGTAGATGGTTGTATTATTCCTCTCTCTCCTTTCCTTTTTCAAACGGAATTTTAAAATCTCATCAAGTTATTTTCGAATTTGGAATTTAATTAAGATAAAAATAATTATAAATTTTATTTTTGAATTGCAATAGATTAAATCGATAAATAAATTGTTTACAAAAATAGATGAATAAACAGAATACACAAAGTGTATATTCTCAAATAAATTTATCAAGTTTAGAGTTGTTAAGTTTGAATATTATTGCTAATAAGAGTATAGTTTAACTAGCATAATGTTCATACTATCAATCTCGTGGTTTGTAGTTCGATTTCTATCTGCACTTTAATTACAATACCTCTTCCAAAAAAAAAGTTTGAATATTATTATGACGGTTTTTTTAATCTCTTTTCTATTGTTATTTCTTACTTCTTTTTTTTTTTTTTATTGTTTTACTTTGATTCAAGCATTTAACTTTTTATCTTTTTTTCCTTTAAAAGCAAAAAAAAAAAAAAAAAAACTCCAATCATTTTTTTTGTTAACGTTGGTATTTTTTTTATAAAAAAAAACTTGCTTAATAATTAATTTATGGTAATTGATTGAGATTAGATATTTGAACTTTGTTCATATTTTATACTACCTAACTTGTTATGTGGCATAACTATATGATCATATTATTCCTCTCACTCTTTCCTTTTTCAAACTAAATTTTAAACTCTTACCAAGTCACTTTTCAAACTTGGATTTTAATTAATATACAACTTTTTTTTTTTTTTTTGAATTGCATTGGATTAAATCCGATGAAATAAAAAGAATACACAACTTGTATATTCTCAAATAAATTCATTCTAAAAATTGTTGAAAAATAATAATAATTATTATTATTAATACAACTACATGCATAGAAGGAATATCGTACTAATTATTGTTAAGCTAAGCTTATTTGGGAATGTACATGGGTTGGATTAGGGAGATTTTTTGGACTAATCCAAAAATTCAGGTTGATCGGGTGTTGGCTACTCGAATAGGGTCTCCAATCCAACACAAATTAAAGGTTGGTTGGGTTGAGTTGTCAGGTTTTTTTTTTTCTTTTCTTTTTTATTACATTTTTTATCAACTTAAAATACTTAAATTATAACATATATTAATAATTAAAATTTCATAAAACTCAAATATTAAATATCAAAATCCTAATATTTATTACAGACTTCAAATAAACACCATAAAAATATATATGAGTTATAATATTTCTAAGTTATAATATATATGTATATAGTATTAGAAATTTGGGTTGAGTTTGGTCAATCCAAAATTTTAAAAATGTAACCAAAATCCAACTCAACTCCAAAAAACATAAAAAAATTCAATCAACTCAACTCAAAATTAAAACTAACCCAACTCAACTCAACCCTTACAATTTGGGTTAAGTAGTTTTGATTGTTCGAGTTGTTAAGTCATTTGAACACCACAGAAAATTATAATGTGTGTCCATTGAATAGTAAGACATATTTAGTATAAATTTGATATAAAATTCACCCAAAATTGTAAAGTTGAGGGTCTATTTGATAACTATTTCACTTTTTATTTTTCGTTTTTGAAAATTAAGCATATTTTCTTGCAATTTATTACTATGGTTTACATCTTTCTTAAAGTAAAAAAGTTTGAATTATTAGTCAAATTTAAAAAATAAAATAAAGTTTTAAAAATATATTTATTTTTAATTTTCAAATTTTGGCTTGGTGTTTGAAAATGTTAATAAAAAATAGATAACAAAATAAGAAATTCAGAAGTGGAAGTGATATTGAAAAATAGTGAAATAACTTAATTAATTAAAATTGTAGAAACTGTATTTACTCCAGCTCAATTTTATTTAAACAAATTTTATTTTATCATTCTCATAATTTTAGTATTTATTGTTTTACTAATTAATGAGGGGATAGTGGAGGGAAAAAAAAAGAAAAAGAAAAAGAAAAATCTATATATATATATATTCCTTTTTTTTTTTTTTTCCAACGAACTCTATTTTTTTCCTCAGCCTATTTTTCTCACACACTCTACACTTTCACCCACAATCTCAGCATCGTCCCCTAGTTTTAGACCACTCTTTGTAACTTCTTAACCAAGTGATTTTCTCCTATAAAAAGAGCAGTCGAAGGTAGAAGCGAACGGGGAGGAAACTGGATAGAAGAATGAAAAGGGAAAATGCTACCAACATACGAGGTGAAGTGAGAATTAGAAAAAGCTTGGAGGAAGTTTAATTGTCAAAGTAAAAGTTCCGACCAACAAATATCCACCGATGAATGGAAGATTTACAACTTTCAGCGCCAACCATTCTATTCCGGCAAGATCAACCCCATATACACAACCCCATTTTGCCATTAACCACGACAATAGCTCCAACGAAGCAGCGACGACCACTGAGCCTGGAGAGTAAGAAGACAAAAACGAGAAAGAAGATGAAAAGCCTTTTACCTTTTCTGAAAAACTTCTGCTGAATAGGTTTTATTTTCTTGTATATTAACCAATGGCTAAGCAGCCTTTTTATACAGCAGTATTACAACCCGAGGAGGGGATTTCAATATTTACATAATGAATTAAATAATCAAAAGAATAAATATTAGTGGTCACATGTCACAAATGTAGTGGAGGCACTCCCAACGGTCTATTGCAATTTGTTGGAGGAGATTCTTCACCTTCAGGCTGCATTTTGGTTTTTCCTTTTTCCAATTTACTCCTTACTTCCCCCCTCAAACGAGATGGGAGTTCAATGACCCCAAGTTTGGATCGTAGCAAGTGAAAGTGAGAGTGAGTGAGTGGCTTGGTTAGGCAGTTGGCAACTTGGTCAATAGAGTGTATGTATCGAACTGATAGGTGACCATTTATCACTTGATCACGAACAAAATGCACATCAATTTTTATGTTCTTTGTCCGAGCATGAAAGATAGGATTGGAGGTAAGGGTTTCGACACTTATATTGTCACACCAGAGGGCCGGAGTGGTAGTTTGTGGAAGGCCCAACTTAGACAGAAGTTGTCGTATCCATATGATCTCAGCCGTTGCATAAGCTAAGGCTTGATATTCAGATTTTATACTTGAGCGAGCTATAACACTTTGCTTTTTTGAAGACCACGATACAAGTGAATTTCCCACGAAAATATAGTATGCTGCAATGGAACGACGATCATCTATGTTGGAGGCCCAATCAACATCTGAATATGCAGTAATAGACAACCCATCACTTGGTTGCATAAGTAGACCAAAGTGCTTAGTACCTGAGAGATAACAAAGTACTCTTTTGACAACACTCCAGTGCTCATCAGTTGGTTGCTTCAGGAATTGACTTACGTGATTGACTATATAGGCAATGTCTAGTGGGGTGTGAGTGAGATATTGAAGAGCTCCAATTGTGCTTTGGTAAATGAAGGGATCTTCTAACACTTTACCACTATTTAATGAGTAATTTTTGCCGAGAGTACACGGAGACACCATTGGCTTGAGATCCTCCATGTTGAGTTTGGATTAAATATCTTCAATGCACTTTGTTTGGGTTAGCAGAAAACCAAAGGGTAGGTGATTGACTTGAATGCCCAAAAAGTAACTCAGAACTCCCATGTCTTTTAGTGAAAAGGTGCTGTCTAGTTTAATTACTAGTCAACTCATCATAGAGGTGTTGTTTCTAGTAAGTATGACATCATCCACATAAACGAGCATCAATATGATAACATCACCTTTGCGATAGATAAAGAGGGATGAGTTAGACTTACTATTTTGGAAGCCTCAATCAAGTAAAGTTGCCTTTAGCGTGGTGTTCCATGCTTGTGGTGCTTGTTTAAGGCCATAGATGGCTTTGTGGAGCTTGCAAACATACATAGCCAAGAGGCTGGGACATATAAACATCCTCATCAAGGACTCCATTAAGAAAGGCATTGTTGAAGTCGAGTTGTCACAAAGACCATTTTTGAGACACGACTAAGGAAAGTACAATACAAATTGTAGAAGGCTTTACTACCGGACTGAATGTCTTAGAAAAATCAACTTCAGATGTCTGATGAAAGCCTTTAGCTACCAACTGGGCTCTGTGTCTTTCAACAATTCAATTCCTTTTGATATGATAGAGCCACTTACAGCCTATTATATTCATGGATTGTTGTTTAAGAACTAGTGTCCATGTATTATTTCTCTATAGGGTTGAAATTTCAGCATCCATTACTTGCCTCCAAATCGGAGGGCTAGTGCATCAGTGAGGCGAGTTGGTTCAGTAAGGGACCAGTCAATTGTGGTTTTAGATGTGAAGAGTTTTGGTTTGAAGATGCCAACCTTTGCTTGAGTAATCATGGGATAAGAGGGAAGTTGAGGTGGTCGTGCCGTTGGTGGAGTAGGGAAGGAATTATTGTGAGGAGACTATGCTGATGTTTGACGATGCTCAGATGTACTAAAGGAGCAAGGAGAGTAGGGATCACGAGGTGGGGAAATGGGTGAGTTTGATGAGTAGGCAGGGGAGTTTAGGGAGATGTCGATTGATTCAGATGATGTGTGGGGGTGGACTGCTTGGACTTGGTGGGGAGTGGTTGAGGATGGGCTTTGGACAGTCGCGGGTAGTGGATGATATAGAGGGACATATTCAGGTATCTGCGTGGGATGATGGGAAGGAATTTGATGGTTAGGTGAAATTTCTTGGGCTGACATTTCTCTAGAGAGTGTTGAGTCATTGAACTTTGGAAACTCATCTTTAAAGGGGAATTCAGTTTCATTGAACTGCACATGTTTGGAAATATATATATGCCCATTTGGGTTGAGCCATTTGAATCCCTTGTAAGCTAGATTGAAACCAATAAAAACACATTTAGTAGACCAAAAATTTAGCTTGTGAGTATTGTAAAATCTTAAATATGGAAAGCAAGCACAACCAAATATTTTTATTAGTGAGATGTCTACTTTCCTGTTGAAAAGAGCTTCAAATGGGATGTTATTTTCATTGCTTTTGATGGTAGATTGTTGATCAAGGTAGTTGCTGTAATGAAGGTGTAACGGTAAAATTAGTTCCTTATTAATGAAACATGCGTTAATGGACTCAATTCATGCATTACCACTTCTAGATATGCGTTATTAATGGATGCTCTTGTAGTATGCTGTGCGTTGTCACAAGTTTCCTTGCGTTGGAACCAAGTATAATTCCACCACAAGTTTCTCGGTGTGATCCGAGGTCGAACACAGGGACTGTTTGAGGTTATTGTGTTATGTTTATGATACATGCGGCCATGTTTTTCAATTTAATAAAAGTATTTGTGTACAAGTATATAAAGTTGCGATGAAGTAAAGGAAAGCAGTAAAAATGTTATAATAAAATAAAATGCAATAACCTAAGCTAAGATGGCACAAGATATAGGTGGCATGATATAAAATACTGAGGGCAAGGCTGGCTGTGAAGATTATACACAGATCATGTGATGCGATGGCAAGTCTTATGTATGAAGTAGGAGGAGGAAGATAACTAATATAAACATCGCAAGTTCCTTAATTGCGCTAAAGTTATCAGTACGGTTCCATTTTTCCCTTAGCATACAACTTTCAGTGATTAGCCGCGTTCCCACATGTCTGTGGTGAAACAGAGACGAACGTAATGAACGTAATGTTACTTCCATTCCTGGAAGTACTACTCGTTGTAGTTAATGCATTCTTCTGACCTTTTCTCGATAGATCAGAATGACATCTTCACTTCTATTCTCACAGGTGAAGATGCCATCTAGCATGCCTTAGCTAAACGCAATTATCTCTCTAACATAGATTAAGTACTCGTTTAATTCATAATGACTACTCGGGGATTAAGAAAACTTCATGAAGAAAATGATAAACGGAGGAACGGAAATAGACAGAGAAGTGGTAATGAAAACGATCGAGACATTCAATATATTTATTTAGCGACTGATACATGATGTGTGAATGAAGAGATAAAGAAGATAAGATATAATGATGAAAAGAGAGAGAAACAAATACAAACAAGCGCCAACGACTCGACACCGATTTGGATGGAGATTTGCTTGCCGGAATAGGTGGATCGTGTGGAAGGATGAGCTTCCCTCTCAGGCTTGCTCAACCGGTAGCTGGGATCTGAGTATAGAGCTTCGCGGCGGGGATCTAGCAGATTAACACTGAGACTCACCTTTCGGCCTTGTCTCTTCTTCTTCCCGGATTTCTTCGGTTTAACACTTAACTCAGCCTTTTTCTCAATATAATAGCAGCAATTAGCCCCATATCAAGTAACATCCTTTTCTGTGAATTCTATGGGGTATTTATAGGTGAAGATCTTTGACTCCGGCCTTGTGGTCCCCACTTGTTATTATGGAAATTCCAAAGATAAAGGGATATTATTCCTTTTGTTATGCAATCAGACCGTCAAATCTGCACAACCGTTAGGCGTACACGTGGCACAATCCTCCGCATTTGCGTTGCTCAGCTGCATCTTTCGATCGGGTGTTCGCGTGCGGTGTTGTTTTTATTACCGCATGCGGTTGAAAGTTAGCCCTGGATCGACTGTCGCATTGCACCGTCATTGCATTAATCATCTTTTCATTGTTGATTGATGGGCGCAATGTGTCATAGATGCGTTGGTCAGTTTGTCTTGAGCCTTAATTGCAAGCGGTGACTTGGTTTCCTGCAAAACAGAGTAGAAATCTTCTCTTCTTCCATCTTAATGATGTTAGTGGGTGTTAATTGTGATAATTCAGAATTATTGTATTTCTAAGCTAATTTTCATACAATTGGTGCATATCTATTCTCTTTTGGCCGCAATATCTAGATAAGGCAGTATAAATAACTTGTATTTCTACAAGTTATCACACCCCCAAATTTAGATATATACTTGTCCTCAAGCATATCTTCTACTAAGGCAATAAAGCTCAATTCCTATCCTATATTTCTGCGTTAATTGGTTGCTTCAAATGTTACACTTAGGCACATTCCTTGACATCGCAATTTCTTCCTATCCTTGCTAATTCTTAACAAGCCCTACTTTATTCTTCTATATAATAAAATTCTGCTCAAAGTTGCTTTTCTAGTTTTTTTTTTTTTCAAACTAGAATGTTTATCTCTTCTTGTCAAAACACTTGATATATCTACATACAGTGGTCAAAACTTTTGCGTCAGAGACAGTCGGTCATGGTTACACTTTTTGTTTTGGCCTGTCCCCATGGGTGTCATGCCAACATCCAACTACGGTTGTGTGCCAATCTCAACTTTAACTCATGATATTTAGAGGAGTTGTCTCTTGCATTTTTTTCCCTTCTTTTTCTTTTATACTGCGTTGATCTTGGAAACCCACCTTCGTTTTGGTTTGCTCCTACGGGTGTCATACGAACAACCAACTACGAGTAGGCTCCTTTCACAACTAGACTCTTATCAGGTTGGGAACATTTTTTCCTTTGCGTTGACATTGGAGTTTTGCATAAAAAGTTTTTTTTTTTTTTAAAAAAAACAGAGAATGAATGCATTTTCTTAAATACTGCATATTCTTGATCTTATCTGCTCAGACCTTCCCCACCCCCAAATTTAAAGATGAGCAAGGTCCTCATTTCGTTGTTTAGATAGACTAGACAAACACTTAGAAGAAAAATTCCAAAGAGAAGGTTTGAGCAGAACTTTGAAAAATAAAGAGGAAAAATACTGCTAAACTAAGAATTAACTAAGTGTTAGTCAGAATTTACAAAGTATGGAAAATGTTTCTAAGTATAAACATATATTACATCATAGCAACGCAATGAAGAACAGAAAAGTAAAAGATTCAAAACATTGCAAATATTGACAAAGGATGATAAGAAGAAAGGCACAGTCAAAAAGTGAGTGAATATGTACTCATTGTATTGAATATTAACAAAGTATACAAATAATTACAAATTAATGCAATACAAAATTTTGTGCCAGTACAAAAATCAAAGAATTTCATTAACTTTTTAAATTTGATTCAGATAGGTGCACGCTAAAAATTAACATCGTGTTCCTAATAACGCAAATAAATTTTTGTTGAGGATGGGCTACAACGCATGCACCCCCACAACACACCCCTTAACTAACACATTTTTGGAGGATACCTCAACATAGTGCATTTAGCTAAAGAAGGGCAAAGGATACATACACACGCAACACACCCCTCAACGCAATGTATTTGGGTGTAATGGATGCAAGGTGTCTCTTGTTAACTCATAATGTACCCATCATCGCATTTCATATCAGTATTTCTTGTTCTTTTCAATTCATCTAAAACACAAGTCGAAAAGGACTTTGCGGTGTTTAATGATTCATCCAATCATTCACAAAAATTTATGAATGGCGCTATTAAATCTAAGGAACAGAAATGCATATGAAAGTATATTGAAAGGAAACGCAGAAAGAATTAAAGACTAATTCCAATGAGCAGTAACTAGGGGAATTTAGAAGGCGATAAAAGAAAACTGGAGAGAAAGCATGTAAACATAGATAGGGATGCTGATTGTCAGATGTTTCAGAATTACCACAATCGCTTCCCCCGCAAGCGGTTTAATCCTGCTTGCCCAAGTCAATGGTGTCCATGCGTTGTTCAATCGCCTCCATAGTAAGGCTTAATGCGTTGACCATTGACTTTAAACGCGCTGTTTCCATCTAAAGTTGTTAGTTCTACTGCGCCGTGAGGAAAGATTGTCTTGATTCGGAATGGCCCAGACCAGCAGGACTTTAATTTTCCTGGGAACAACCGCAAACGAGCGTTAAATAATAATACATGTTGATATTTAGTGAATGTCCGGTCGTTTATGCGGTTGTCATGCCATTTATTGGTTTTCTCCTTATAGATCTTGGCATTTTCGTAGGCGTCCCGTCGCCATTTAACATGTTGATTCAAATGTAGCTTCCAGACTTTCCCCACACTTGCTAAATCAAACTTCAGCTTTTTACATTCCCATATTGCCTTATGTTCCAACTCGAGCGGCAGATGACAAGCTTTTCCAAAGACCAGGGCATATGAGGACATGCCAATTGGTGTCTTATAGGCAGTCCTGTATGCCCACAATACTTTATCAAGCTTGGGTGACCAATCCTTCCTGGAATTACTGACTACCTTCTCCAAGATCGTTTTGATCTCTCTGTTAGAAATTTTTGCCTGCCCATTAGTCTGTGGGTGATATGCAATCGCAACTCGATGGCTGACTTTGAATTTAGTCAACAGGTTGGAAATTATGCGGTTGATAAAGTGGGAACCCTCATTGCTGATAAAGGCCCGTGGCGTCCTATATTGAGCAAAAATGTTCTTCTTCAGAAACTTTGCCACTGTGGCCACATCATTCTTGGCGTATGCGATGGCCTCAACCCATTTTGATACATAGTCAACCGTGACCAGAATATAGTGATGACCTTCTGATGGGGAAACGGGCCCATGAAGTCAATTCCCCAAACATCAAATAATTCAATCTCTAAGATTGACGTTAGTGGCATTTCATTTCTTTTAGACATATTCCCCGTTATCTGACATCTGTCATATTGCACAACATGGGTGAGGGCATCCTTAAAAAATGTTGGCTAGAAGTAGCCACACTGTAGGACCTTTGCTGTGGTCCGCTGCCCCCCAAAATGTCCTCCATTTGGGGACTCATGACAAAGCTCTAAAATGTGCTTGACTTCGCGTTCAGGAACGCATCGACGTAATATATGACCAGGTCCGAGTCGATATAGGAATGGATCGTCCCAAAAATAAAATTTGGTATCATGTCTTAGCTTTTTCTTCTGTTGGTAAGTATAGTTATCTGGTATTTGATCGCAAACGATGAAGTTTACTATGTCCACATACCAGGGAACATTAATGTCTACTGCCATCAGTAGCTCATCGGGGAATCTTTCCTCAATATCTTTTTCTGTCCTTTGAACCTTGCAATTCTCCAATCTTGATAAATGATCCGCGACTTGGTTTTCAGTGCCCTTCCGGTCTTTGATCTCTAGGTCAAACTCTTGCAGCAGCAACACCCACCGTATAAGCCTTGGTTTTGCATCCTTCTTTGTCATCAAGTACTTGATCGCAGAGTGATCCGTATACACCACAACGTTTGTTCCGATTAAGTATTGTCGAAACTTCTCCAGTGAAAATAACACTGCGAGCATTTCCTTCTCTGTGGTTGTGTAGTTCTCCTGCGCATCATTCAATGTTTTACTTGCATAATAAATAGGATGCAATACCTTGTCCTTGCGCTGACTCAAAACTGCACCTACAGCATATCTGCTAGCATCGCACATCAACGCAAATGGGTGCATCCAATCTGGCGCAATCAAAATAGGTGTGGAGATGAGTGCATCTTTCAATGTGTTGAATGCTTTGGTGTATGCATCATCAAAATTGTATTCCCGGTCAGCCTCTAGTAGTGCACTTAGGGGCCTTGCGATCTGGGAGAAGTTGCGAATAAATCTTCTATAAAACCCAGTGTGTCCCAGAAAGCTCCTAAGTGTTTTTACGTTCACTGGTGGGGGTAACTTGGAAATTGCGTCAATCTTTGCCTGATCAACTTCCAATTCGGCCTTAGAGATTTTGTGACCCAAAACTATTCCTTCTTCCACCATAAAGTGGCATTTTTCCCAGTTCAAAACAAGATTTGTTGCCACGCATCTCTTCAAGACTTTTTCAAGGTTAGATAGACAGGAGTCATAATTATTGCCGAAAACTGAGAAATCAATCATGAATACCTCGATTGAATCCTCCAAGTAATCTAAGAATATTGCCATCATGCATCGTTGAAAAGTGCCTAACGCATTGTAGAGTCCAAATGGCATGCGTCGGAATGCAAACGTACCAAATGGGCACGTGAAGGTTGTCTTGTCTTGATCCTCTGGCGCAATTGCTATCTGGTTGTACCCTGAATAGCTGTCAAGAATACAGAAGGATTCATTCCCCGCAATTCTGTCTAACATCTTATCAATAAACGAGAGTGGGAAATGGTCCTTTTTAGTGGCCAAATTCAGCTTGCGATAATCCATACAAATTCTCCACCCCATAGTCGTTCTTGTGGGAATTAATTCATTCTTGTCATTAGTGATGACTGTCATCCAACACACTACACTGGGCTTACCCAGCTGCTATCAGATATCGGGTAGATGACACCTGCGTCCAGCCATTTCACTATTTCCTTCTTCACGACCTCCCTCATGGCAGGGTTCAAGCGGCGTTGCCTTTCTACTGATCCAGTCTTTCTTTCTTCCAGACGAATCTTGTGCATACAATATGAAGGACTGATTCCTCGAATGTCTGCCAAGGTCCATCCTAATGCCTTTGCGTTACTCTTTAGGATCTGTATGAGCGCATCTTCTTTTTCCTTACTTAGCAATGCGAAAATGATAACCGGTAATGTATTGTTACTTCTTCAGTAGGCATACTTAAGGTGCACGGGCAACAACTTTAACTCTAGCACAGGTGGTTCTTCCAGAGATGGCTTAATGCGTTGTGATGTCTGTTCAAATAACTTGATCAGTTCAAATTTGATTCAATATGAATTGCGGCGCAATCTTTCTCCAACATTGCGCCGATTTCCAATTCTTCTTCCTTCAGCTCCTTCAGGGGTTCATGCCAAGGCTCTTCTCGCAGTTCCTCAATGTATTAGCAATTTTCCACATCACTTGGGTATTTCAACGCATTGAATATGTTGAATTTTACTTCCTGATCGTCGACCCTGATGGTCAATTCTCCTTTTTACATATCGATCAGTGCTCGCCCTGTCGCGAGGAATGGGCGACCCAAAATGATAGGGATTTCTCTATCCGCTTCGTAATCCAATATGACAAAGTCTGTCGGGAAGATAAACTTGTCCACTTGCACAAGAACATCCTCTATCTTGCCTTCAGGAAGCTTTATCGATCTATCGGCCAACTGTATTGTGATAGTGGTTGGTCTTGCATTGCCGATATCCAGCTTCTTAAAAATTGACAGGGGCATTAGATTTATGCTTGCCCCTAAATCACACAGCGCGTTCTCGACCATCTTCCCTCCTATCATGCAGGGTAATGTGAAACTCCCAGGATCCTTCATTTTAGTGGGGAGATTATTTTGGAACAGCGCACTACACTCATTTGTTAACGCAACTGTTTCATTTTCCCTAATCTTCCTTTTATTTGCAAGAATATCCTTGAGAAATTTTACATAACTCGGCATTTGCTCTAGTGCTTCTATCAAGGGAATGTTAATGTGTAGCTACCGGAGAACGTCTAGAAACCTCTAGAATTGCTTGCTATCATCTTTCTACTTCAGCCTGGATGGGAAAGGTGGAAGATCCCACCGTATTTCCTGTTCACTTGGCTGCTTGCTGTGGTCCAGTGCTTGTTGCGCTTCATTACCTGGAGGTTGCGTTAATTTAGCATTCATGTCTTGAGGAGCTTCATCTTTTGTAGATGAACTTACTTCTGAACTGGTACTTTTTCCAATATTAACTGACTAGTCATCATCAACAGTCAAATCGATTGGTGTTGTTGTTGCATTTGGTACTGATGACATAGGGGTTGTTGTTTTGCCATTCCTCAATGTCACCCTGTGCTTTTGAACTGCTATGCTTCGTACCAGGCGCTTTCTTCTTTAATTTCCTCGTAAGCTGATCTATCCGTTCTTTTAATTCTTTAAGGGTGTCAGCTTGCGATTGTCTCATTGCCTCGCTCTTTTCAATATAATGTTTTAATGATGTCTCCAGAGACGGGTGGTGCAAGAGGTATCATATAGGAACGGTTGGTCATAGGGTGGTATACCTTGGGCATTACTTGGGCTGTAGTCCGGATTAATGAAGACCGGAGGGTTGCCTCGATCCCCTTGATAACTATACTGATAGAAACTATGGCTCTCCTGATTGTGATTCCCGTCCCAACCCATAGTTGGGTGATCCCACCAACCAGGGTTGTAGATGTTGCCAAATGATTCATCGTAGACGGCATACACGGGTTGTTGATTCCATGGGCAGAACTCTACTGAATGTCCATCTCCGCATTGGACGCAATTCATTGGGGCCACGTGCGTCAACGCATTAACTTGCACTGATTCTTGAGAGAGAGTTCTCTATTGGTTAGTCATTGTCTGGAGAATTGAGGTCATTGTGGTCATCTGATCGACTAATGCACTCATTGTATCGGTTGACACATCGGTACTTTCTACTCTTTCTTGCTCCAGACCTGTTACCTCAAGCCCAGTATCAATCCACTCATCAAAATGCCGCGAGATGCGATCCAATATGTTCTTTGCCTCCGTATATGACTTGTTCATCAATCCTCCTTTTGCAGAGGCATCGACAACTGCTTGTGTTGATTAGTCTAAGCCATTATAAAAGGTTTCCATCAAAATACTATTAGGAATCCCGATATGCGGACAGCTTTTCATTAACTGTCAGAATCGTACCCAGGCGGTACTCAAGGTTTCATAATCCTTTTGTTCAAAATTCAAAACATCCCTCCGTCTCCTTGCGTTGAATGCTGGAGGAAAGAATCTATTCATGAACCTATCAACCAACTGCTCCCAACCATTAATCTCAACTGGCTTTAATGCTTAAGCCCACCTCTTTGTCTCATCCCGCAATGTGTACGGGAACAAATATAATTTAAGCCCTTCTTGAATTACACCAGGCATGGAGAATGTGCTGCATATGTCTACAAAATTCGTCAAATGAGCGTGTAGGTCTTCTCCTTGTAATCCTCCCAATTTACCCACATTCTGAATCACTTTCATCATGATAGGTTTTATCCCAAAGCTTATATTCCCCTCAACCATGGGTCTTGAAATTCCTGGTGAGAAGTTATAAAAATCTAGTGCCGCATATTCCCTCATAGGGATGTTATGGTCAACAGCAAGAAAAACTGGATCTTGCACTAGTAAATTTTCCTTTTAGTCTCCTGCAGGTGCCACATTCTCATCAACCATGCTTCTTCACCAATTAATTTGGCCCTGATGAACTCTTGCATGAATAATACACTTAATCTCTAGGTCCACTTAGAATTACCAGATCACTCCCGCATTCATAAGCCGTCAGACTGCTCTCCACGTTGAACAGTCAATATAAAGAGATCTGTCCTGCAAAATACCACAAACACACTCAAACAATAAACTGTTAACCAGTCCCCGGCAACGACGCCATAAACTTGTAATGGTAAAATTAGTTCCTTATTAATGATACATGCATTAATGGACTCAATTCATGCATTACCACTTCTAGATATGCGTTATTAATGGATGCTCTTGTAGTATGCTGTGCGTTGTCACAAGTTTCCTTGCATTGAAACCAAGTATAATTCTACCGAAAGTTTCTCGGTGTGATCAGAGGTTGAACACAGGGACTGTTTGAGGTTATTGCGTTATGTTTATGATACATGCGACCATGTTTTTCAATTTAATAAAAGTATTTGTGTACAAGTATATAAAGTTGCGATGAAGTAAAGGAAAGCAGTAAAAATGTTATAATAAAATAAAATGCAATAACCTAAGCTAAGATGGCACAAGATATAGGTGGCATGATATAAAATACTGAGGGCAAGGCTGGCTGTGAAGATTATACACAGATCATGTGATGCGATGGCAAGTCTTATGTATGAAGTAGGAGGAGAAAGATAACTAATATAAACATCGCAAGTTCCTTAATTACGCTAAAATTATAAGTACGATTCCGTTTTTCCCTTAGCGTACACCTTTCAGTGATCAGCCGCGTTCCCACATGTCTGTGGTGAAACAGAGAAGAACGTATGAACGCAAGGTTACTTCCATTCCTGGAAGTACTACTCGCTATAGTTAACACATTCTTCTGACCTTCTCTCGATAGATCAGAATGACATCTTCACTTCTACTCTCATAGGTGAAGATGCCGTCTAGCATTCCTTAGCTAAACGCAATTATCTCTCTAACACAAATTAAGTACTCATTTAATTCATATTGACTACCCGGGGATTAAGAACACTTCATAAAGAAAACGATAAACGAAGGAATGGAAATAGACAGAGAAGTGGTAATGAAAACGATCGAGACATTCAATATATCTATTTAGCGTCTGATACATGGTGTGTGAATGAAGAGATAAAAAAGATGAGATATAATGATGAAAAGAGATAGAAACAAATACAAACAAGCACCAACGACTCGGCACCGATTTGGATGGAGATTTGCTTGTCGGAATGGATTGATCGCGTGGAAGGATGAGCTTCCCTCTCAGGCTTGCTCAACCAGTAGCTGAGATCTGAGTATAGAGCTTCGCAGCGGGGATCTGGCAGATTAACACTAAGAATCACCTCTCGACCTTGTCTCTTATTCTTCCCAGATTTATTCAATTTAACACTCAGCTCAGCCTTTTTCTCAATATAATAGCAACAATTAGCCCTAGTAACATCCTTTTTTGTGAATTCTATGGGGTATTTATAGGTGAAGATATTTGACTTCGGCCTTGTGGTCCTCACTTGTTGTTATGGAAATTCCGAAGATAGAGAGATATTATTCTTTCTGTTATGCAATCAGACCGTCAAATCTGTAAAACCGTTAGACGTACACGTGGCACAATCCTCCGCATTTACGTTGCTCAACTGCATCTTTCGATCGGGTGTTCGCATGCGGTGTTGTTTTTATTACCGCATGCGGTTGAAAGTCAGCTCTAGATCGACTGTTGCATTGTACCGTCATTGCGTTAATCGTCTTTTCATTGTTGATTAATGGGTGCAATGTGTCAGAGATACGTTGGTCAGTTTTTCTTGAGCCTTAATCATAAGCGGTGACTTGGTTTCCTGCAAAACAGAGTAGAAATAGCCTCTTCTTCCATCTTAATGATGTTAGTGGGTGTTAATTGTGATAATTCAAAATTATTATATTTCTAAGCTAATTTTCATACAATTGGCGCATATCTATTCTTTTTTTGCTGCAATATCTAGATAAGGATGTATAAATAACTTGTATTTCTACAAGCTATTAGAAGGCCTCCCACCAATACTTAATAGGCATTCCTACTTGAGCTAGTAAGGTCAGTCCCATTTCAACCACTTGTCGATGTTTTCGTTCTGCTCTTCCATTTTGTTCCGATGTGGAAGGACACGAAAGTCTCACTTTAATCCCTAACTTGTCACATAGTTGCTGAACAGGTTTAGACTTCCCACCATTATCAGATTGTAAATACTGAATATTGGCTCCAAACTGAGTTTTAATTGTGTTGTGAAAATGATTAAATGCTTTTATTACATCACTTTTTTTTGTCTAAGAGGATATATCCACAGAAAATGACCGAAGTCATCAACAAAATTAACATAATAACGAAAACCATTATTGGATAATACCGGTGTTGGGTCCTATAAGCCAGAGTGAATTAGTTCAAATGGTGCCATAGCTCGAGAATCAGAAATAGAGAAGGGAAGAGCATGTGATTTACCAAACTTGCAAGATTCACAAAATTCAATATTTGCATTCAAGATTACTGGTAGATTACATTTTTGGACTAACAAGTCTAGGGCTATAGAAGATGGATGTCCAAGTCTTTTGTGCCAAACATCCTTGGACACCTTTCTATTAGTAAAAACAGTAGGTAAATAGTAGGCTGAACATACTACTATGTTATTGTTATTAGCCAACTTCAATCTCTCATCAACAATTGAAGCACTACCAGTAACTATTTCCTTTGTATTTAGCCTATAGAGTCCATCTTCAAGATCCCCCTTCAGCACCACTTTGCCCGAACGCAAGTCCTTTACAATACATTTATCAACATGAAATTCCAAAAACACATCATTGTCTTTAGCTAGTTTGGAAACACTAACTAAATTCTTGGCTATTTTAGGCACACAAAACATTTTCTAAGATAAGCTGTCCATTTTTCATTTTTAAACTAGTTTTACCAATATGAGATATATTCAACCTATTTCCATTCCCAACTATAACTTTTTCCTTACCTCTATAGTCAGTGGACTGAATCATATTCTTGTAGTTACTAGTGACATGGTTGGTAGTCCCACTGTTATATACTAATTTGGATCAGCAACCATTTGAGGAGTTGCTGGTGTGTTCTGAGATGCAGTGAATGCATATGAGGTATTCTTGTTTCTAGTGTTTTGCGAGGCTTGATTTCCACCTTTGTTCTGATTTGTAGGAGTTACAAACTCTCTGTCATACCTGTGGAGGCAAATATAAGCAATGTGGCCATACCTATTGCAGACTTGGCAGGTAGGTCGATTGTAACCACTGTTGTTCCAACATCCTCTGCCTTGGTTTCGTCCACCCCCAACCCTTTGATTGTTGTTGTTTGTTTGTCTACCATTTTGTGCATTATTCCCACGTTGACCATTGGCATTTCAGTTTCTTTGGCTCAAATTACTTGCAATGTTAACGGAAGGAGAGTTGTTAAACGACACAGTATTTTTCTGAGTGTTTTGATAATCTAACCTCTTTTCAAAGGCCAACAGTTCAGTTTGCATATCTGTCCAGGAAATCTTAGGGCGTCCTTGGATGGTTGCAACAACCAGGTTGAATTCCTCATCAAGTCCCAATAGAACTTGTGACACCAATGCTCGTGTGGGTACTGAACTTCCAGCGAGTCCAAGATTGTCTGAGTGAGTTTTCATCACTCTTATGTATTTAGACATCTTCATTGACCCTTTGCGAGTCTGTTGAAACACTTAACGAAGGCAACCTTCCTCCGCTCTTGACTGCAGACCAAATAACTCATGAATAGCAGGTGTGGTCTTTGGAATTTTCATATCCCATCACTTGCATAGCTACTTTTGCAGTCATAGAGTTATACAGCCATCCCAACAACAGTTGATCAACTGCGGTCCATGATTAATAAAGTGGATTTTTCTAAAGGACAGAGGATGTACTGGATGCTGTGGCTAATCCTTGATGAGGAGTTAAAGAGGCAATGCCTAAGTACTGTCCTCCAAGACCGGCTTCATCTCTAACCGGAATGGTTGTTGTCGGTTGATCAACTGTCATGGCGAACTTGGATGGACACGGATCTTCGCCGGTGAGATGACCCCTCAGTCGATAGCTTCGCAAAATACGCAACGCCAAATTTCTCCATAGGAGGTAGTGACCTGATTCAATAACTGATTTAATGGAGGAGAACTAAAGGAAGGAGAGACTGGGGTCACGGTGAACAATGCAATGGCCATAAATAGCTCTGATACCAAGTAAGAAGACAAAAACGAGAAAGAAGATGAACAGCCTTTTGCCTTTTCTGAAAAGCTTTTGCTGAATAGGTTTTATTTTCTTGTATATTAACCAATGGCTAAGCAGCCCTTTTATACAGCGGTATTACAACTTTAGAAGTGGATTTCAATATTTACATAATGAATTAAATAATCAAAAGAATAAATATTAGTGGCCACATGTCACAAATGTAGTGGAGGAGGCACTCCCATGCAATTTGTTGGAGGAGATTCTTCATCTTCCGGCTGCATTTTGGTTTTCCCTTTTTCCAATTTACTCCTAACATGGAGACAACCACCGAAGTTGCCTACTTTTTTGAAAATGAATTTTTGAAATAAGAACTCTTCTTTTTTCTTAACTCAAATTTATGTTTTAAGTTTTAAACTAGAAAGTTTGTATCTAAATGAATTTCTAAATTTGGAGTTAAGAGTACTGTTCTCTTTTTGGACTTCATTAAGGTTCTAGAAATACATGAAACTCTCCACGATTGATTTATTTTAACAAACGTTTGGTTTAGGAAATTTAGTAATGTTCTCTTTTTGGTTAATAATCCAAGAAATACATCAAATTTCTTACAAAAATTTTGATGACAAAATATTAGAAAACATTGATTTTCGAGTTTTCTTGAGTTAGGAAGTTATCTTGAAATTCAACATATGTTCCAAGATTTTTCTAATAACCTCAAGCCACTCGTAATTATTAGTTCATATATTGCTATGAAGTTGAATTTATATCATCGGGACATTCAAAAGAAAAAAACTCAAAAATATTTTCTTTTTAAAGACCAAAGAATAATAGGATAATTTTAAAATAAAATGTGGTAAATGTTTCTCGCGGATGTTGTAGGGGTCCTAACATCTTCCGTACATCCATCCAACTTCCGATGGTTTTGTTGACCGCTTTTATTTTAAAAGGATGTCCAATCACACCCCAAAAATGAGTGGTGGCAACTCCAAATCTCTCAAGAGAACTTATATATACTTTTTCTTTTTTTACTTTATCAAAACGTAGACAGATGATTACAGTCTAAGCTTCACACGGAAATCAAATTACAAGATTTTCAAAATTTCTTAGGAAAACCGAAAACCCAACTCTTCACTTTTAATCACATTCTCCTTTTTATTGGAATTTTTAAGAACTATTATTAAGAGAATGAAGCATGTGGCAAATAAGGCAATGATAAAGAAATCGAAGAAGGAAAACCGACGCCGACGAAGAAAACATGGTTATCAGCAATGAAAACTATTTCGTCGTTAGCGATTGAGTTTAAAAATAATGATATGTTGAAGAGTATATTCAAAAGTATACTCCGACAACGATGGAAGAATGGAGAGAAGCTGCCCGAAAGGATTTCTTGTGGAAGAAGAAAGCTCCAACTCCGACTCTGACTACGACTACGAGTACTGAAGAACTAAGAAAAGCTGCTCCAAAAGCTTTGAAGGAGTTGGAGCGAAAAGTTGATGTTGAGGGCAACCACAAATTGATGAAGGATTTGGAGCAGTTGTGTGGTTAGCCCATTCCCTACATAGGTGGTTTGAAAAATAGGATGGAATATTATGGTTTATATTTGAAGAATTATTATTCATTTAATTAGTACTAACCGAAATTATGTGTGTTGCACGTGTTTCATAACGTTGAAAATAAAATGTATATGTATAAGTTGAATTAAAGAATTATACTTAAAACTCTTATTTCTATTATATTTATTTCAAAATTATATATAGATGAATTGTTGTGTATATTTTCAACAAATTTAAACAGAGAAATAATAAAGTATAAAAGCATGTAAAAATAATAAATTATTATAAATCGACTCATTGGTGTGCATTTACAAAAATTAAAAAGTGAAAAAAACTACAAAAACATAAAATAATCAATCATTATCTTCTTTATCACTTTATCGATCTCTAAATTTCTTGAAGCTTTAACAAATTTCTTGAATCTTAAAAGCAATGTCTTCTTTTCCACATCTTCAATATGTGAGGAAGACTATGTGTATGGAATAAAAAAAAAACTATAAAAGCATATAAAAAATTATTATTATATTATGTCATCATTAAAGAAGAGGACATATATTAAACAAAAAAGAAGAATAGGACATACGATTAAAAAAGCAGAGAGGGTTTTCTTAATAATTAGTAAAATTAGCCATACAAGCTTGGAATCTATTAACTAAGCCCCAAAGCATATTATCCCTTGTTATCAACGCGAAATATCACTCATATAGTAACTTTCTCCAAGCTAAAAATCATCCAAATAAAGGAACCATAAAGATCCTTGAGCGGAAACGAGATCAGACCCAAGAACTCAAATTTACAGCACAATAATTTTACAGCAAGCAAACAGAAAAAATTATACATTTAATTAAAAAAAACATGCTAAAGAAAAATTACAGAAGAATAAAAATGGGTTTAGAAAACTCTTACTTGTAAAGATCAATTGTCAATTGTAAAACTCTCGAACCAAAAGGGAACACCATCGTGATGTTACCACTGTAGAGATGTAGGCTTTGGCTATTTTGGATGAGAGAATTTGAGAGAGTAGAGAGGAGGAGAAGATTTGAGTAGTTGGGAGAGATTGTAAAAATTACAGAACCCTTTTGTAAAACACAAAGAGGAAGAAGATGAAAAAATCGTTCAATCCCTCCCACTATTATGTTGTAGAGAGAAAAATGGGGAGGGAGTTATAACTCCCTCTCTAAAATTATTTTAAAAAATAAAATAAAAAAAAACTTTATCATATAATATATGTTAAACTATATTCATATAACATATAAGCTATCATTTAATATTATATCTAATACAATATAACCTATAGTTTAATTCTCTCAACAACAAAATTTAATATAAATCCCATTTATATCAAATTTAATTATATAAATTCAATTCACATAATTAATATTTAAATCATACTCAAATATTTATTTCCTCTCAAATAAACTTTATATTATAATGTATCAAATACATTATAGTAATTATATCATATATAATTAGATTAAATTAATTATATCACATATAATTAAATCCCTCAATCAATTTGTACAATTCAAATTAATCCATAAATTGATTTTCATTAATTTCCGTTGAGCTACCGATGGACCTCATATACCTGTAGCTTGAAGCTCCAATGGTACGTGAATAATTAATTAAACTCCTTTAATTAAATTATTCGCCATCCGTTTGAAGGAACTCTAAATACAGAGGACCTATGAGCGGAAGCAGATCGTCCAAAATCTATTGTAAAAGAACTCATGCATTTACAGTCATACAGAATAGATTATGCATTATAAACTAAATTACAACATGCTTTGAATTAAATACAAAGCATAAAGAGATAATACCTTTGAAGAACCATTCTTCAAGTTATCCCTTGATCAATCACCAACTCTCGAACAACACGAATGCAGTGAGCAAGACGATCTCCCTCGAACAGCAAGAAGTAGAAACACGATCCTCGAACAAACTGGACACAACCACAAGATTACCTTGGTATTCTCGGTGTGAGAATCCAGGAGTAGTGGGCTTTTGCTAATTTTGGTTTGAGGGAAGGTTTAGTGTGGATGAGGAGAACGATCGAGTAAACGAGAACAATATCGTGTAGAAGATTAAGTCTATCGCATAGACTAGATACTCAATTGTGTAAATAAGAAATCTATCGTATAGTCTCTCGATGCTATCGTGTAGTAACTTGATTGCTAGTAATGTGAGATGTGAGAAAGTTTGAAATCAAATTTTATTTTATCCTAAAATTGCCATAAAACCGTGCAACTACCACTAAGGGTGGTTATTGAGAATTTTTTTAATTATCAAATAATTAATAAATATAAATAAATATGATAACTAACTTATCATATTATATTTATAACCTATAGTTTTAATATTGCATGATATACAATATATAAACCATAGTTCTTTTTCTTTATTTTATGGCATTTAATATAAATCATATTTATATTAAATTTAATAACTATGAATCTTATTCATAGAATTTATATTTGAATCATATTCAAATATTAGTTCCTCCAATCAAACAATAATGTATCAAATACATTATATCAATTATATCATATATAATTTAATTAATTTAATTATATCATATATAACCAAATTCCTTCTTATTAATTTGGACATTTCAGATTAACCCAAAAACTGATTCTCAATTTGAATCCATTGAGCTACCAATGGGACCTTATGGACCTGTAGCTTGAAGCTCCAACGATACGTGAATAACTTACTAAACTCTTTAATCACATTATCCACAATCCGTTAACTGTCGGGCACTCTATTATAGACCGACACTTGCACTCTTCAAATTACAGATATATTTCTGTGTCTATTGGATATAACCAATCAATAGTATGATGACCCTTCATAAATCGCTCACAAGTACAGTTGGGCCAATTTACCGTTTTTCCCTTGTAGTTACATCTAACTCCTTAAGTACCACTGATTCCTCTAATGAACAATAGATCATAGTCCCACTATTTCTAAACCCCTCTCGGACCAAGAGAGGGTGTGACGCCACATTGTTCAAGACCCGGAATCAGTCCTTAAGGGAACAATTTATCTATTTACCCCCACTTTGGGGAATGAGTGAATTTCATCTTGTGTACCTGAGTTCTCAGCTCCCCAATCAGACAAATCCCCAAAATGGTAGGCTTGTTGAGTCGGCGATCTGGCCACTCTCATCCATGCAAATCAAAGGACCGCCCTCATAGGCAGGAGTTCACTACTCACTCAGGATTAAGGTCATGTTACCTATGGTTATCCTAGTGAAATGAAAGTCTCAATTATGAACGGTGTTATATAACGAGACTAAACATTTCGTAGTCCGGTCTTATACAAACTCTTTTGTATAGAATATCCTCACTCGCATGTCTAGTACATGAATAATCAGGATCAGATCATTTGTAGCACTTTACAATATTTGTAACACCTACAAAGCGGGCCATACTTGTAGTGTCACTAGGATAAAGTATCCAACCTTATCCATATATTACAAACCATTTAGGTTATCACTTAAAATACGATCCATACTTATATGTCTCCACATACATGTTTAAGTTACAACGATAACCATAGATCTTAGTTTATTGATTTGTGTTTAATGCAACTAAAATATCAAATATTTCATAGACAATGTGAAATAAAATATCATATATTATAAATAAAAAAATGTTTGTTCATACAAATGTTTACAAACTATAAAACTCTACGAGATTTAGGGCATGAACCCCAACAATCTCCCACTTGTCCTAAAGCTAAAGGGGTGTACAAGATAATCAAATTACAAGTACATAAAATAATAAACTAGGGCACAAACACGCCCAGTACAAGATCTCCCACTTGCCCTAGTCCAGCCGTGTTTTGTCCCATAGACCCATACTCTGCAGGTGACCCTCAAACAATGTAGCCGTGAGGGCCTTCATAAACGGATAAGCAACCTTATGCTCCAAAGCTATCTTCGTGACAATCATGTCCCCTCGATGCACAATCTCTCGGATGAGATGGTATTTTCACTCAATGTGCTTGCCGCGCTTATGACTTCGAGACTCATGGAAATTCACCACAACATCACTATTATCACAATAAAGGGTGATGGGCCTAGACATGTCTGGAATAACTTCCAGATCAGTCAGGAATTTTCGAGACAAAAGGCCTCCTTAGCAGCTTCACAAGCCACTACATACTCGACCTCCATGGTGTAGTCCGCGATGCACCCCTGCTTGGTACTTCGCCAAACTACAACCCCTCTGTTAAGAGTGAACACTGATCCTGAAGTGGATATCTGAGAATCTTTATCAGTTTGAAAATTAGAGTTTGTGTATCCTATAAGGATCAAATACTTAGAACCATACACAAGCATGTAGTCCCTCGTTCTCCAAAGATACTTGAGGATGTTTTTTATGGTTATTCAGTGACCATGTCCTTGAGTAGACTGATATCTACCGGCTATCCCCATGGCGTAGCAAATGTCAGGTCTAGTACATAACATCACATACATCAAATTCACTATAGCAGATCCATAGGGGACCCGTCCCATTTCCTCAACCTCTTAAGGTGTCTTAGGTCATTATTACTTAGACAATGTAACTTCGTGCCTGAAAGGCAAAAGACCCCTTTTGGAGTTTTGCATCAAGTACTTGATCAACATCTTGTCAATGTACAATGCCTGAGACAGTGCTAGCATTATGTTCTTTCGATCCCGAAAGATTTGAATCCCAAGAACAAACTGAGCCTTTTCTAAATCTTTCATTTGGAATTGGGTCTCTAGCTAGTTCTTAACTGAAGTCAGTAAGCCTACATCATTCCCATTGAGTAGGATATCGTCTATATATTGTTGGGATTGGTGTCCTAATTCTCCCGGAGTCTCGTTGTTTGTAATTATACACATTGTTTTATGAATAAAATAACTGTTATTTCATTATGATATTTACTCATATCCAATAAATAAAGCTCTATGGTTATCTTATGTAAACTTAAGCATGTATATGAGATATACAAGTAGATCATGCCTTAAGTGATAACCTAGATAGGTTTGTAGTATAAGGATTAAGGTGGGATACCTGATCCTAGTGACACTATGGATACGGTCCGCTTTGTAGAGGTTTGCAAGTGTTGTAAACTACTACAGATGATAGATCCTTATCATTCATGTGGAGACATGCAGCGAGGGTGTCCTATACAAATAGTTTGTATAAAACCAGACCATGAGATGACTACACTCTATATATAGCGTCGTTGATACTGGAGACTTACATCTCACCTAAACGACCATAGCTAACACGACCTCAATCCTGAGTGTTTTGGGAAGTCCTGTCTTTGAGGGCGGTTCTTTGATTAGTATGGGTGAAAGTGACCAGATTGCCAACTCAACATGCCTACCTTTTTGGGGATTTGTCTAATCTGGAAGCTGGAAACTCACTTACATAACATGGAATTCACTCCTTCTCCGAAGCAGGGGGTAAATAGATAGATTGCTCTCTTGAGGGCTGATTCCGAGGCTTGAACATAGTGGCCACAGCTTCTCTTTGGAAGAGAGGATTCAGTTATAGTAGGATTATGACTTATGTTCATTAGAGGATTCGGTGGTACATAAGGAGTTAGATGTAACTACAGGAGCATAACGGTTATTTGCCAAGTTATACTTACGAGCAATCTTTGAAGGGTTTACGCATTGTTGATCGGTTAAGATGGACACATAATATATCTGTAGTAAGAAGAGTTCTGTTGTTGGTCTTTAATAGACTACCTGGCAGTTAACGGATGGTGGATCCCGTGACTAAATAGTTTAGTCAGTTATTCACGTATCGTTGGAGTTTCGAGCTACAGGTCCATAAGGTCCCCTTAGTAGCTCAATGGAATCAAGCTGAGGATCAGTTCTTGGTGCTGATTTGAAATGTTCAAATTAACAAGAGGTAATTCGATTATATATGATATGATCAGTATGATGTATGAGATACATCAAATGGAGGATTAATGTAGATGAGATTTACATTAAATTCCATGGAAAAGAAAAGAGTTATGGTTTGTATGTTTCATGAGATAAAATATTACAACTATAGATCATAAATATATTATGGTAAGTTAGTTATCATTTATATTTATAATAATATTAATTATTGGATAGTTATCTCTTTTTCTCTAATAACCAATTGAATGGGAGGTTATTGGTAGTTTCATGGTAACCGTGAGATAAATAGGAAAAATGTTTTCCTAATTTTAGTAATGTTGAGTAATGTTGATTTTTAGTTTTCCATTCTCAAAAATTACTCACGGGAAGTTGTCAAGTAAATAAGATTTACTATGCGATAGCTTAGAGTTAGCTAACTGATCGTGGAGTTTTCTTACACGATAGACACTCAACTAAGCGATGAGTTAACGATCACATAGCTTTTCCTAAACGATTGGGCATTGATGTATACAATAGGTTGTTCCATCTCCCACTTGCTCAATCATTTACACGATTTTGAT
This sequence comes from Benincasa hispida, assembly GCF_027475165.1. Classification (NCBI taxonomy): domain Eukaryota; kingdom Viridiplantae; phylum Streptophyta; class Magnoliopsida; order Cucurbitales; family Cucurbitaceae; genus Benincasa; species Benincasa hispida. Next base: position 67,349,820 of record NC_143482.1, read on the forward strand.
TCCTCCAGTTTTCTGCCTCAAACCAAGTACACAAAGAGCCCACCCTCTGGATTCTCACACCGAAAATACCAAGGTAACCTTCTTAGTGGTGTCATACTCACTTCGACACTGTCGATGTTCTATGAAGGTCGTTCATGGTGTTTGGGGTGTTTGTGACCTTAGCGATCGCTTAGTTCGAGTGTGTGGTGTTCGTGCAGTATAGCGGTTGTGTTGGACGAACGTTCGTGTGTTACTGTGTTGCTATGATCAAGCGTTTGTGGTCAAAGAACTAGAAGATGAGTCTATAGAGGTTTGTTGATTCTTCCTTTGATCTGTAGTAAAGCATGCTGTAATTTCTATTGTATGCATAATCGCATGTTTTCGTTTGTGATTGTAATTGTAAAGTTCATATACGAATGATATTTGGAAAGATCCTTCCGCTGCTCATGGAAACACTAGGAAAACTACTGAATTGTTAATGATTTTTTTGTAGACACAAGGCTCATCAACGTTTTGGTCAAAGCCGTAAGATTTGATCACAGTATTAAACCTTATGTTCTAAGATCGAGATACCTGTTTCAGTCTATAAATGGACCGATTCAGCTTGCAAACCTTTTGCTCTTGACTTGGGCTATGAATCCTTTGAGTTGCTCCATATAAATGGTCTCCTCAAGATTGTCATTTAGAAAAGCAGTCTTGACATCCATTTGTCATATCTCATAGTAATAATATGAGGCAATGGACTTGAGGATGGGGAGAGACTTCAACATGGCAATAGGCGAGAAAGTCTCCTCATAGTCGACTCCCTCTACTTGGGTTTAACCCTTTGCCACAACTCTAGCCTTGAGGGTTTGCACCTTCCCATCAGCACCTCGTTTCCTCTTGTAGATCCATTTACAACCTATAGATTTAACTCCATCAGGTTGATCTTCAAGATCCCAAACTGAATTGAAGTGTATAGACTCCATTTCGAGATCCATGGCTTTGACCCATTCATCTCGGTCAACATCCTTCATTGCCTTCTTATAAGACAACAGATCCTCAACTTCGCTATCAGCTACCATAGCTAGGATTTTAGCTAAACCCATATAGTGAACAGGTGGGTTCGTAACCCTCTCACTACATCGAGGTTCCATCAACACTTGAGGTGGATTTAACCTACTAGATGAACCTACATCAACAACTCTTGTTGAGATAGTAGGCTCTTCAACAACTCTTGTTAAAGATTCAATAGCTTCTTTGAAAAGCTCATTCAACATGATTTTGCTTCTAGGTCTGTACTCCTTATATGATCCTGCTTAAGAAAAGTAGTGTTTATCGATACAAACACTTTATTTTCCTTAGGATCATAAAAATAACTCCCTCATGTCCATTTGAGGTAGCCTACAAGTAGGCACAACCTCAAATGCAGTTCCAATTTCTTAGGATTAGCCTCAAGCACATATGTTGGGCAACCCCAGATGGGGAAATAACATAAACTAGCTCTCCGACCATTCCACAACTCCAAAGTTGTTCTGGCAATACTCTTAGAGGGAACACAGTTGAGGATGTAAGCTGCAGTCTCTATTGCAAAACTCCAAAACAAGTCAGGTAAGAAAGCGTAACTCATCAACGATCGAACTATGTCTAACAGGGTTCGATTTCTCCTATTTGATATACCATTCTACTGATGTGTACCAGGTGCTGAGAGTTGAAAAACTATTTCGTGTTCTATCAAATAGTTCTGGAACTCAGAATCCAAAAACTCTCCATCTCGATCAGATCGAAGTGTTTTAATCGTTTTACTTAATGCATTTTCAACTTCACCCTTGAACTCTTTGAACTTTTCAAATGACTCAGACTTATGTTGCATTAAATAAACATATCCATACCTTGAATAATCATCAACAAAAATGATGAAGTATTCATAGCCTCCTCTAACTTATACATTCATCGGATCACAAAAGTTTGAATGCACTAGTTCTAGAGGCTCTCTGGCCCTATAACGATTTCCAGTAAAAAGGTCTTTTAGTCATTTTTCCTTCAAGGTAGGACTCGCACATAGGTAAAGATTTTCTTCTAACTCAGTTAGAAGTCCATTCTTCACCAATCTCTCAATCCTATTGAGATTAATGTGCCATAAATGTAGGAGCCAAAGTTGGGTATTTTCTTTAGGAGAAATTTTAAGTTGTTTATTTTGAGTTACGGCAGTTTTAAATATCTCTATGTTATAGAGGAAATTTTTTGCTAACGGTCTTAGCATATACAAATTTTTTTCCAGTTGAGCCGAACATATATCAACACCATTTTTCAAAATAAACACTTTATTAACTGAAAAATTAAGTGTATAATTACATTCAAGCAAAGACTTTACAAAAATTAAGTTCATCTTTAACTCGGGAACTACATAAACATCATTCAAAATGATAAACCTATTATGTAAAGTCAACCGAAGACCTCCCATTGCCACAGCTAAGACGACGTCCCCGGTTCCAACTCGCATCGTCATCTCACCAACACCAAGTTGCCGCTAGGAACTAATTTTCTAAAATGAAGAACAAACATGGTTAGTGGCCCTAGAGTCAATAATCCAGGCAGAATCATCAATAAAGTCAATAATCCAGGCAGAATCATCATTCTCCACTAAATAAGTTTCCAAAACTAGTAAATCGTATTTACCTTGTTTGGCCTTCTTCTTCTCAGCCAAATCACGTGGGTAGTTCCGCTTCCAATGCCTATCCTGATTGCAGTGGAAACGCTTTTCTTGTCAACCTGCACTAGTTGCCTACCTCGTGGAGTAGCAAGTGTTGGGTTAGCAGGCACCTTCCCCTTATGACCCTTCTTCTTCTTCCACTTGCTGGTGCCGGAAGAAGAAGGTGCAGACTTAGTTTCAGAGGTCGAACCTTTGTGGAACTTCTTGGAAAATGAGGCCACATTTACCTCCCCAACCTTCTTCTCCTTACTTTTCAGCAAATATTGGAAAGTTTGCAACTCATTGAGTAGAGTTATAAGGTTGTAATCAACCCTATTCAAAACAACATTGTTTACAAAATGATGGAAGCTTTTTGGTAATGACTCCAGAATAATGCTAACTTTGCTGGCCTCATCGATGCTCAACTAGTTCATCTCAGCCACGTTGAAGTGAACCATCATGTTCAGAACATGTTCTCGAAGAGATGTTCCCTCCTTAATCCGTGAGTTGAAGATGTACTAAGAGCGTCATGACTGAGCTACACGGACGGCCATCTGAACATTCCCCTCAGGGGCTCCGTGATCTCACATGTAGTGATCATAGGCTCATGCTTCTTGGCCAAAACGTCATTAAGGCTGGTCAAGATGTACGCTCGGACCTTTTCGTTCGTTCGTGTCCAGTGCTCATACGCGTCTCGAATGTTTCGAGCGTCGTTGGGAGGTGGAATAGAGGACACTTCTCCATAAGGACGAACCTTAAGTCATTGATGATAAGAATTGTGTTAAGGATATTCTTCCAACTAGCGTAATTCTCGCCAATCAGTTTATCAGCGACTAATAATGCAAGAGTAGCGAAGATCACTTTCCACCACTTCTCCACTCCTTTTTGTAGTAGGAACGTGGCTAGCCCAACCTTTCTGTCTTCTGGACAACTCATAACATTAAAGCACTTTTCAATCACATCCAGCCATACTTCAGCTTTAGCTGGGTTCGTTGTGCCTTCAAAGGTCACAACTTCTATAGCTTTAAGCCTCTCAATGCTATACTTCTTTTCTGGGTCGACCTGCACTGATCCAACACTGGTTGCTAAACTCTGAGCTATCCCTTTAAGAACTCTTTCCTCCAACTGAGGATCTGCCCTAGCCTGGGACTATCCCTCAGACATTATTTTTGAATTCACTATCTCTCTTACCTTCCTCTTTCTTCCCATTGGGTTTTTTCTAACCACAGAGCCTCTAGCGATAGGGTCAGTATTCCTGTCTCCTGTCTACTTACTTTGTC